>NC_069502.1:660847175-661194675 GCF_027579735.1 Bombina bombina
GTAACAGAGACTATATTTGTTAAGCACTAAAAAATAATTTTCTGTATAAATACAAGTTCATTTTTTGTCTGCCCATCATTTTTACTTTTATCTAGCATTATGCAAATGTTTAAAAATGAAAGAAATAAACTTACTTTGATGTTGATATAGTTTCAGTCTATTAGATGTGGCAGTCTTGTATGATTTCATTAAAAACTGAATAATCAAAATGATTTGAGAGAATGGGGCCCATTTATAAAGCTCTGTATAGATCTTGAGGGCCTGTGTTTATGGCGAGCCTTCAGGCTCGCCAGAAACAGTAGTTATGACCGCTGCTCCATAACCAGTCCGCCTGCTCTGAGCAGGCGGACAGACATTGCCGCAATTCAACACGATCGAGTACGATCGGGTTGCTTGACACCCCCTGCTGGCGGCCGATTGGCCGCAAGTCTGCAGGGAGCGGCATTGCACCAGCAGCTCACAAGAGCTGCTGGTGCAATGCTGAATATGGAGAGCGTATTGCTCTCCGCATTCAGCGAGGTCTGTCGGACCTGATCCGCACTGTCAGATCAGGTCCGACAGACCTTTGTTAAATAGGCCCCATATGTACTCACCCCATGAGCAATAAACTAGTCTTTTCTTGCTCTAATTCTATGATATAATTAAAAAACAAGCAAGGATCCGTATCTCTACAAGGATAATTTCTATATCGCTGGTACGAGTCCTTTTCAAGTCCCAATATTTTTCACTCAGAGAGCCAGTGAACAGATTTCAGAAGGTCTATTAATCAAAACAAAATATAAACAAATAGCTGACCTAAAACATGCACTGGATTCACATAGCACGCAGTAATTAACAAATGTCAGAGAACAGCAGTTCACAATGTGTTGCAAATTGGGAGTATTAGGTTGTAAGGGTTGTGGAAGTGATCAACAGATAGAAAGCACTTGAGGATTTGGGGCTTAGGTTAAACAAGTGTGTATATATAAAGGAACATGATACCCAAATGTTGAAACACATGAAACTGATGCAGCACAGCTGTAAAAAGCTGACTAGAAAATATCACCTGAACATCTCTATGTAAAATGGAAGATATTTTACCTCAAATTTCCTAAGTATTCCCACCCCACTGTAAAGAGACTGTAAGCAGCTGGTCAGGATACTTGCCCCAGGACAAGCTAGGGAGTGTGCATCTGTCATGTGCAGTCACAGTCATGTTATTTTCCTGTTCATTTTAAGTAAGTTCTATGAAATCTCATGAGATCACAGCAAAGGCAAAGCATTACCTCAGCACTGCTGGGCAGCAGCTGAAGTATAACTGTTTACATAGCACTTACTATTTTGAGGTAAAATATATTGCCACTGGATTCCACTCTCAACCGACTCTTAGCAAACTTACAAAGATCAACACATCCTTGTTAGAGGTATTTCAGGGCCAGAGCCTCGTTGCTGACACATTCTAGTTTGATAGCAGGTGACCTTTGGTTTCTTAGGTAAGCAGGGGTGTTGCTTTGAGTGTCCCTGTGCCGCAAAAATGGCAAAGGGAGCAATCTGACAATCTGACAACAGGACCACATAGACATTTTGTAAATTCAACAAATGAAATAGCTCACAGTTACACACCCTAGCTGTTCTGCTGGGAGATGTGTTTGGCAGAATCTGTCTGGTCTTGGACAAAGCTATAGGAATGTATGTTGATTTATTTATTAATTTATTTTATAATACTGTTGATTTTAATTTACTGCCTTTGCAGAAGTATATTCTGGAAAAAAGAAAGGGCTAGATTGTAAGTGAGGTGCAATTGGTTTTGAGCAAGCACAATCGCCTTTTACGCTTCAATCCTTACCATGATCTCAGAGCGGTGGTTAACTAGTTTCTGTAACTAAAAAGTTGCACAAAACACATAAAAAATACATTACAAAGAACACTTCCAATCATAAATAAACTATTAACCCCTAAAATAAAGTTGCAGAGTTACAGATGCCGAGAGGGCCATCGGACAGTGGTGGTGCCGATCGTTGGTTGTTGGGAGGGTAAGGAGGGAGGCGGGAGGGCGGCCCATCGCTGGAGGGGGCGGGAGGAGGGCCCATCGCTGTAGGGGGCGGGAGGAGGGCGGTAATGGGTGGGACCACTATGCCATGGTACAGGCAAAGAAAAAAAAAAAAGCTGGCAGTGAGGGGGAAGGAGGGGCAAATAGGGGGATCCTATGTGGGAAAGGGATCTGGGAGTTGGAACAGGGTAGGGTAATGAGGGAGGCAGCAACAGAAATAAAAAGAATGCTTTTATTTCTGCCAGTACCTAAGATGGAGGCTAATAGGTAGAGGGGGGAAGGTTAGAGAGCTGTTTGGGGGGATCAGGGAGGTTACCCTGCAGAATTAAAAAAAAAAAAAAAAAATTAAAAAAAGGGTGACCTTTGGGGGTTGGGGAGGGAAGCGAGCTGTTTGAGAGGGGTCAGAGGTGGATCAGGGGGTGGGATGTGTCAGGTGGGAGGCTGATCTCTACACTACAGCTAAAATCAAGCCTACAAGCTACCTAATTAACCCCTTCACTGCTGGGCATAATACAAGTGTGGTGCGCAGTGGCATTTAGCAGCCTTCTAATTAGCAAAAAGCAATGCAAAAGCTATATATGCCTGCTATTTCTGAAAAAAAGGGATCACAGAGAAGTATTTTCAACCATTTGTGCCATAATAGCACAAGCTGTTTGTAAATAATTTCAGTGAGAAACCTAAAATTGTGAAAAAGTTTACGTTTTTTTTTTTTTTTTATCGCATTTGGCGGTGAAATGGTGGCATAAAATATACCAAAATGGGTCTAGATCAATACCTTGGGTTGTCTACTAAAAAAATATATATATATATAGTTTTGATTGGTAAATATAAAAGAAGGCTCTACTTCTGTTTAAATGTAGTTATGGCAAAAATGCTAAAAATGCTCTGGTCTTTTGGGGAAGTTTTTGAGGGATATTTATCAAGCTGTCAACCGCAAATACGCTGGAATTCTGCAGCGTAATTGTGGCGAGCCTGATTTGACCTACTTATCAATGCCTACAGACCGGCAAAAGTTGAAATTTGTGACGTAACATACAATCTGCCGGTCTCAATCCGACGCAGATCAATGCTTAGGTCATTACAGAATTCGGCACTATCTGACAAATTTTGCAAGTTATCAAACTTCTAACAGGTACACTCACCACTATTTCGGCTTAGCGTAACTGCTTTTCAATCCAGCACCCTGGAGGCAGCGGATGCCATAGGAATCAATGGGAGTCTGAAAGCAGCGAAAGCTTATGTTCGCTGCTGCCAGATTTCCCATTGATTTCTATGGTATAAAACAAATTATGTTTACACCTAACACCCTAACATAACCCCCGAGTCTAAACACCCCTAATCTGCCGCCCTGAGATCGCCGCCACCTACATAAACTTATTAACCCCTATTCCTCCACTCCCGTACCCCACCGCACCTAAATAAAAGTATTAACCCCTATCCCTCCGCTCCCGCAGCCCACCACAACTCTAATAAACTTATTAACCCCTATCCCTCCGCTCTCGGAGCCCACCAAACTAAATTAAGCTATTAACCCCTAAACCTAACAACCCGCTAACTTTACATTAAATATTAACTCATCCCTATCTTAAAATAAATTTAAACTTACCTTTAGAATTAAAATAAACTATATTGGGGCGTGTCTGGATCATGGCTGTGGATGGCAGCTTTTCTGGGAGCTCTGCCTAATGGACTTACTTTCCACTCAATGCAACGATAAACCATCCAGCTACTGAAAATCTATTAAGATATAGAGGATTTTCTAAGGATTACTCTGAGCTCTCCAACCCAGCTTCTTTGATCTTTATACTGGCCATCCAAGAATAAAGGCTCCGGATCTGACCCGTTACAAACATAATGGAGGACTTTCACTTTGCAATAAAGGCCCTGTTAATGGAACTCGAGGGGAAAATTACTAACAGCTTTCATAGCCTGACTCTTTTACAGTCGTCTTCTACCTGGGAAGATTCCATCCTAACTAAGAGTGCAGGCAGACTAGATGTAAAGATGGAGTCATTGACGCAGCATTAAGACATAGCGCTAGAGGAAAAATGTGCTAACAGCCTATGTGTTCTAGAGTTCTCGCTAGAGGGTTCACCTCACCCATTACTAGCCTCTCCTATGAGAATTAAAGCTGACCCTCGAGAGATACAGCCCATGAGTGAGGGGAACCCCTGCGGGAACAAGATGTCATTGATGCCCTCTCCTTTTCCCCTACGGAGTGGATCATTAGGCCCTGAGACCTACCTGCAGACCTCCTACAAGCTACAGAATGATGTGGTTCGAGACACAGTGGAAAGGCCACTTCTGAAACTGGCTCCTGATGGTGCGTTTCCCTTGAGCTCACACACAGGTTTCTTAGGTCGGAGCATCGTGCAGAATGAATCCATGCAGCAAGGCTGCAACCTTCAATTTTCGGAAGATCTTTGCCACTCCACTGTGACCCAGCAAGAGACGGATATTCAAGAGCATCCCCTCACTAAGAGCCTCCGCTCCTATTTAGAGACCATGAGCTGTCTGATACGGTCTGGGATGGGATACCAATTGCAGACCCGCTGGAGCCAGAAAATCGGTGTAGGTTGAATGCAGCTATTCATAAATGTGGACACTTCCACATGTCTCAGTGGAACCTGACACTTCTCTTACCCCCACAGAGATGTTGCCATCTATGAAGACTGTTACGTTTAAATTTTCAGCTGAGTACAGTTTTTCCTTAGTAATTAATATCTATAGTTCCTATTACAGTTGTTTATGTCTATACCTTTTAGAGTTTAAGTCTTCATTTGTATAGAGGGGAAATAATACTGATGCTTTAGTATTTCCTGTCTTAGCTTATTATGTCCGAAATAATCCCTAGGCTAAGTGCTTTAGTTGCGAAATCAAATCCCATCCTATGACCGCAGGCAACAAAATCACAGCACCTCACTGTATGTAATCCTTGACTTCATGTGTATTTAAGGATCATCTTTTTTTTCTAAGTGGGGCTTAAAAGAAGCTCACCCTTACTAGATGTCCCATTAGTAAATATAGGAGGTCAGATACCTTTTATGTTAAACCTAGTATTTATTGTACATATATATTAAAGCTTAGGTGGTATCCAGAACAATGCAGTTCTATCTTGAGCTTCCGACAGGCGAGATCTATGCAATGAAATTGCAAAGTGCAATCCCCAGGAGATATGGGCCACTTTACATTTACACAGCAGGATTTGACTCTTACAAATATGTATTTGCACTAGATACCTTCCATGCACCCCTTATGTTCCTTGAGATAGTATAGTAATATAGTACCAGCATATATAACAGCAAATTATGGTGCTGTGCTACTCAAATATCTTATTATTTACTATCAGTAATATCTAACTGTCCATTAAGGCAGATACCTAGCCTAACACTTGGAGATAGTACCACCTATCCCACTTCTATATCAAACTGACCTTCTTTCAAGATCTGATCAATATTGCCTCCACTAGATATCTAGTTCTCATGACATATATATATCTTACTACCCCTGTATTTCTCTGACTGATATCACCTCCTCTAAATATTTAGCGTTCCTGACACATGTATATTATACTACGCTAGTATGTATGTACTATATATTACCCCCCCCCCTAGACATTTAGCCCTTATAATACATATATCCCTAACTGCGCTAGTAGGTCTGTGTTTTCTATAACCTCCCCTGGATCTTTAGTTTGGGGTCTTATTCTACCTCTAGATATTCAGCTTATATGACACATGTATATTACGCTGTGCTAGTAAGCCTATATTTTAGATTATTCCCTCTAGATATTCTATAAGCCTAAGTTTATATGCAGGAAGTTAACTGCTTCACATATCCCATAACTAAAGAGAATACTGGTACACCGATGTAACTTTTATGAGACATAACCATGGAACTTCATATACATTGACATTACTTTATTAAATACAATAGGGTCTAAGATATCTATTTACCCTGATATAACCTTAGCCAGCCTCCTAGTCCTTACTGGAAAACATCTGTCTCTCTATTTTTGGACTAGGACACACCCTCCTCCCCTCTTTCCCGTTTCCCCTATTATATAAGCGGCTCTTGCCCGCTGAACTCCTTCCCTTAATATTTTGCCCAACATTTATCTTATTGTACATCTATACATCTATATAATTACCCTAAGTAACTACCATTTACCATACCATTCACATTCAAAGCGACCGACACAGTAGTTACTTTACATTCTTGTTCTAAAAGTAAAATGAGGTTTCAACTATGTTTGTACAGTTTTTTTTTTTTCAATGGTTATTTAGGTTTTAGGCATCTATTGTTATAAAGCTTGTCTTATTTAATATTCTTCATAGACAGGTAGACACTGTTACTCTGTCGCTTCTAATGGAATAGAGATTTGTACACTTTTGAGTAATACATATTCAATTGCATACCTGGCTATTATTTGACCATTATACTGTGATACAAAAAAACACACATATACTTGTGAGCTTTGATAATTCTTTCTTTTGTTGCCTGAAAAACATTTATTGTATATGGGACAAACTTTGCTCTTTTATTTTTTGGATGTATCATATAAAACCTCAATAAAAACTGTTTAAAAAACAACACATAACAACACAAAACCTATATTAAACTACTAATTAACGTACCCTAACTATTATCCTACAATTACATTAAACTATATTAAACTATTAATTAACCTACCCTAACTATTATACTAAAATTACATTAAACTAACAATTAGATTAACTATATTACATATTTAAAAACCTAACCCTACTCAAGTTATTTAAATCTATTATAAAGAATTACTAAGTTACAAAAAAATAACAACTAAGTTACACAAAATAAAAAAACACTAAGTTACACAAAATAAAAAAAATAAATGATCAAATATTTAAACTAATTACACCTAATCTAATAGCCCTATCAAAATAAAAAAGCCCCCCCCCAAAATAAAAAAAAACCCTAGCCTACACTAAACTACCAATCACCCTTAAAAGGGCCTTTTGCGGGGCATTGCCCCAAAGAAATCAGCTCTTTTACCTGTATAATAAATTACAAACACCCCCTAACAGTAAAACCCACCACCCACACAACCAAACCCCCCAAATAAAAACCTATCTAAAAAACCTAAGCTCCCCATTGCCCTGAAAAGGGCATTTGTATGGGCATTGCCCTTAAAAGGGCATTTAGCTCTTTTTTAAACCAAAGTCAATACTCTAAAATTAAAACCCACCCAATAAACCCTTAAAAAAACCTAACACTAACCCCCGAAGATCCACTTACAGTTTCCGAAGACCGGACATCCATCCTCATTCAAGCAGCAGAGATCCTCAGCAAAGCCGGCAGAAGTCTTCATCCAGACGGCATCTTCTATCTTCATCCATCGGGCGCAGAACGGCTCCATCTTCAAGACATCCGGCGCGGAGCATCCTCTTCTTCTGACATCTGTTGCAGAATGAAGTTTCCCTTTAAATGACGTCATCCAAGATGGCATCCCTTACATTCCGATTGGCTGATAGAATTCTATCAGCCAATAGAAATATGGTGGAAAAAATCCTATTGGCTGTTGCAATCAGCCAGTAGGATTGAGCTTGCATTCTATTGGCTATTCCAATCAGCCAATATAATGCGAGCTCAATCCTATTGGCTGATTGGATCAGCCAATAGGATGAAAGCTCAATCCTATTGGCTGATTTCAACAGCCAATAGGTTTTTTTCCACCTTAATTCCTATTGGCTGATATAATTTTATCAGCCAATCAAAATGTAAGGGACGCCATCTTGGATGATGTCATTTAAAGGGAAACTTCATTCTGCATTAGATGTCGGAAGAAGAGGATGCTCCGCGTCAGATGTCTTGAAGATGGAGCTGCTCACCGCCGAATGGATGAAGATAGAAGATGCCGTCTGGAGGAAGACTTCTGCCCGCTTGGATGAAGACTTTGGCCCACTTGGATGAAGACTTCTGCCGGCTTCGCTGAGGACTTCTGCCGCTTGGATGAGGATGGATGTCCAGTCTTCGGAAACTGTAAGTGGATCTTCAGGGGTTAGTGTTAGGTCTTTTTAAGGGTTTATTGGGTGGGTTTTAATTTTAGCTTAGGGACTTTGGGCTGAAAAAGAGCTAAATGCCCTTTTAAGGTCAATGCCCATACAAATGCCCTTTTCAGGGCAATGGGGAGCTTAAGTTTTTTAGATAGGTTTTTATTTGGGGGGTTTGGTTGTGTGGGTGGTGGGTTTTAATGTTGGGGGGTTGTTTGTATTTTATTTTACAGGTAAAAGAGCTGATTTCTTTGGGGCAATGCCCCGCAAAAGGCCCTTTTAAGGGCCATTGGTAGTTTAGTGTAGGCTAGGTTTTTTTTATTTTGAGGGGGCTATTTTTTTGATAGGGCTATTAGATTAGGTGTAATTAGTTTAAATATTTGATAATTTATTTTTTATTTTGTGTAACTTAGTGTTTTTTATTTTGTGTATCTTAGTTGTTATTTTTTTGTAACTTAGTAATTCTTTATAGTAGATTTAAATAACTTGAGTAGGGTTAGGTTTTTAAATATGTAATATAGTTAATTTAATTGTTAGTTTAATGTAATTTTAGTATAATAGTTAGTGTAGGTTAATTAATAGTTTAATATAGTTTAATGTAATTGTAGGATAATAGTTAGGGTAGGTTAATTAGTAGTTTAATATAGTTTATTTTAATTCTAAAGGTAAGTTTAAATTTATTATAAGATAATAAGAGGGATGAGTTAATATTTAATGTAAAGTTAGCGGGTTGTTAGGTGTAGGGGTTAATAGCTTAATTTAGTTTATGGCATTGTGGGGGGCTGGCGGTTTAGCGGTTAATAGGTTTAGTAAGTGGTAGTGATGTGGGAGGCCAGGGGTTTAGGGGTTAATACATTTATTTAGTTGCGGAGGGGTCTGGGAGCGGGTGATATAGGGGTTAATAACTTTAGTAGTGTTGCGGTGGGCTCCGGGAGCGGAGGGATAGGGGTTAATAACTTTATTAGAGTTGCAGTGGGCTCCGGGAGCAGTGGGATGGGGGTTAATAACTTTATTTAGTTGCGGCGGGGTCCGGGAGCGGCGGGATAGGGGTTAAACATTTTAGTATAGTGGCAGTGTTTAGTGACAGGGTATAAATAAAGTTGGGAAAAAGCCAAATAGCAGCGAGATCGATGACTGTTTGTTAACAACAGTCCGCTGCTCATCACCCGTACTTGGTGCGCTGCTTTTTGACAGCTTTTTTTTATAAATAAGGAGAGCGTATTCAGGTCCATGGCCACAATGTTAGGTGATGTTAGGCGAGCGTATTGGTGCCGTCGAATGCAGCATAGTTGACGGCTTGATAATTCAGCCTCAGTGTCTGAAATGCCCAGTCCTTAAGGGGTTAAAAAAACTTACTTGCAAAATTAATTATAAACCTAATCTTACCTTTAAAAAAATTTAACTACTAAAAATGAAAAAAAATATAACATTACAGAAAAAAAACTAAAATTACAGAAAAAACAAACAAACCCTAACATTACAGAAAATAAAGTTTAACATTATAGAAAATAAAAAAGCAATTACAAAATAAAATATAAAAAAAATGCCCTAAAGCAATCAGCTCTTTTGAATCTTCAAATTCAAATCAGCCAATAGAATGAAAGCTATTGGCTGATTTGAATTTGAAGATTTAAATCAGCCAATAGGAATGCAAGGGTACCCCCATATAAAAGGGGTGTCTCACATTCAGTATTCAGTGTGCGGCTAGAGACTCTGTGTTGAACCTCGCAAGAGAAGGACCATTGCCGCCTGGATGAAGAAGATGGACCGCCGCCTGGATGAAGAAGATAGAGCACCTCCATCATCATCATCGGCGAGTACCTTTATAGGATATGTGTTTATTTTTTTTAGTTTACTTTTTCTATTTTGGGGGGTGTAATTTTTAGTAATGTTAGTTTGTTTTTTAAAGCTAAGATTAGGTTTTTATTTAGTTTACATAAAAGTTTTTTTTTAAGGTAGTTAGGATTTTTTTGTAAATGTAGGGGTATTTTAATTTGGGTTACTTTAGGGGATGTTAAGTTAGGGGGTGTTAGGTTAGGGGACTTAGATGTTAGGCTATTACTTTGCATTGTGGTGCGATGGCGGTTTAGGGGTTAATAGGTTATTTAAATATTTTACGTTGTGGGGGGATTGTGGTTTAGGGGTTAATAGTTTATTTATATAATTTGCGTTGAGGGGGGTGGTGGTTTAGGGGTTAATAGTTTATTTAGATTGTTTGCGTTGTGGAGGATAATGGTTTAGGGGTTAATAGTTTATTTAGATTGTTTGGGTTTTGGGGGATAGCGGTTAGGTTTTTTTCACTGTTTTTTCTCTATTGATTTCTATGGAGAATGCAAAAATGCAATGCAGTTTGCGCGAGTAGGGTTTTGTTTTTTTTTTTCATTTTTTGTCTCCATTGATTTTTATGGGGGAATACATTCATGTGCACGTGAAAACTCGTTAGGATTTTTGCGCTTTTCAGCTTAACACTAGCGCAAAATAAGTTTTTTTTGTAAACTTGTAATACGAGCGCAACCCAACAAGCGCAAAAAGCTTAACGCTAGCGGAGTTTTCAAGATCACAAAAAAATATTTACCGTGCCACTTTTTATTTAGCCCAAAGTGTATTGCCACAGCACAGAAAGGATGGAGCACAAGCCGGTGATTTAAAACATCCAAATGTATTGTTATTTGTTAAAATACCAGGAAACCCAGGTACAAACACAAGTTTAGGAAGTCAGCTAGACACAGCTGACGTGTTTCCGCTTTAAGCCGTAATCAAAGCTGATAACCTTAAAATTCTAAAACCG
Organism: Bombina bombina; assembly: GCF_027579735.1. Classification (NCBI taxonomy): domain Eukaryota; kingdom Metazoa; phylum Chordata; class Amphibia; order Anura; family Bombinatoridae; genus Bombina; species Bombina bombina. The sequence goes on from NC_069502.1 coordinate 660,858,025, forward strand.
CCATTTATGGCAACAAGCTGATTCCTATTGGTTAAATAGTTCATCAAATGACTCCCATTGTTATGATTAACTTAAAGAAACAGTGTATAAACCCAATTAAGGTAAAACATCAGACCGTGTTTAAATACTTCATACCCAGGGATGCTAATACTTTGTATATTCTAAAAGATATCTATCTCTTTGATGAATAGTTACATAACGATATTTTGATAGCAGAGTAATTAATGTAATATATATGGTGCATCACATTGAATATAAAGATAACAAATCTCAAATGTTTGCAGAAATTGGAAAAAAGCATAATACCTCTTTCTAGTATAGTTTACATACAATATAACCACAGGTAGATTTTCATTATACTTTACTGTGCCAATGGAACTAATAATATACATATGCATTCAGTATAGTAAATTACTATAGACTAGAATGAAATCATTAATCATTTGCTGAGGCCTGTATATTCTTTACCCCACCTGCCTTTTACAAAAAAATTCAATAATCGTAGCATCAGATGTTAACACCTCAATCGACCCATGTCAACAATTGTATATAATTCTAGGGGCCAGGATTCCACAGAAAGAGGGAATGTCAGGGTCAAGACTACTGCCAAAAATTTATCAGTTCATAATATGAGTTAAGGCCTTTCAGGCATCTGGTTTTCAATTAAAAAATCCAGAATACCTCTCGTTTGGCCAGCATTTTTTCCCTGTCCCCTCCCCTCCGTGGAGCCATGACCCTCTCAATGCATGTCCACCTAAAGGAGTCCACACCTTTGCCGTGTACCTGAGCAAAATGCTGTACCAATGGAGTGCTAGCAATTCCACTTCTAATGCTGGACAGGTGTTCCCTGACCCTAGACCTCACTTCACGAGTGGTGAGACCTATGTATTGCTTGTCACACTCTATGCAAGTTATCAGATAGACAACAAAAGTGGACCTGCAATTTAAACATGAACGTTTTTGAAAAGTCTGCCCTGTCACTGATGATCTAAACCTTTCTCCTGTTTCCACCTTTTCACAGGCTACACAAGTACTACTATGGCACTTATACATGCCTATCGAAGTCAGCCAAGAGGATTCCCTTTGTATTTTCGAGGGGAGTTTAGTCACAGCAACCTTGTTACCTATGGTCTTATGAAGTTTGTATGCAAATTTAAAAAAATTTTGGAGTCAGGTTCACCAGTCCATCGTCAGCTTTTAGGATTGAGAAATGTTTTTTTATCACATCACAAATTTGGTTATACTGTTCAGAGAGGTTTTAACAGATCATTTCTGTTTATTTCTTAAATGTTTTCACAGCTGAACTAATTGTGTTTTTACAATAACCTCTCTCCACAAGACGTTTTGTCAGCTTTTCAGATTCCTGTTGGAATTTATCCTCATCTAAACAGTTTTGCTTTAAATGAATAAACTGTCCTTTTGGCAATGCCCTTAAACACGCTCCCTGGATGGCAACTAGAAGCGTGCTAAAGGGTATTGCCTAAAATGGGTTTTTGTAAACAGTGGTGGAAATTTTCTCACCACAAATACCTATCAAAGTTAAATCCAAATAGTTAATACTAGTCTGATTCCACTCACAGGTGAAACCAATGCCAAGATCATTAGTATTCAAGTATTGTACAAAACGTAATTCTGGCTCAACACCCCTCCAGATGAATAAAAGATCATCTATGAATCTTTTCTAAACAACTATCTTTGAGCCGAAGGGGTTCCCACCTCCAAAAGTGTGTTCCTGCTCCCACCACTCCATGAAAAGGTTGGCATAGGAGGGGGCAAATTTCACCCCCATAGCAGTTCCACAGATCTAGAGGTAGAAAAACCCCTCAAACTCAAAGTAGTTGTGACTTAACAAGAAAACTGTCACTCTCAATACAAAATCACAAAGCTCAACATTATAACCATTATAGATCCTCATATAAAAAGATATGGCCAACAGACCCTTATCATGAGGGATCGAGGAGTGAAGGGCTTTGACATCCACTGTCAACCATTTATATTCCAGTTTATATTCAATATTAGAGACTATGTTAAATGGACATAATACTCATATGCTAAATCACTTGAAACTGATGCAGTATAACTGTAAAAAAAAAAATATCACCTGAGCATCTCTATGTAAAAAAAAAAAAAGATATTTTCCTCACAATTTCCTCAGCTCAGCAGAGTAAGTTCTGTGTAAAAAGTTATACTCAATTGCTGCTCAGCTGCAGGTAAAAAAAAATGAAGAAATAAACAGCAGCCAATAAGCATCAACAGTGCTGAGGTCATGAACTCTTTTACTGTGATCTCATGAGATTTCACTTAACTCTCATGAGATTTCATAGTAAACTTCCTTTAAACTGAATAGGGAAATAACATGAGAGTGCACGAGGCTCAACCCCTTAGCTGTCCCGGGACAGACATACTGATTTGTTGCTTAGAAGTCCTTTACAATGGGATGTGGCTACTTAGAAACTTTTGAGCTAAAATATCTTACTTTTTTACATAGAGATGTTCAGGTGATATTTTCTAGTCAGCTTTTTACAACTATACTGCATCACTTTCAAGTGTTTAAACATTTGGGTATTATGGCCTTTTAAGGATATGTTTAGAATCTTTTACGTGGCTCCACAAATTAAACACCATAGGTTGTAAGATTAGATCCAACCACTCTGATAAATGTTTGAGTAAAGACCCTATCCCGCTGACAATGGGCCTGCCCATTACATTATCCAGGGACTTGTGCCCTTTTGGGAGGCGATTAAACACAGGTATTATTGGGTGGTTGGTAAGTAAATAATCACCTGTGTCCTTGTCAATGAAGCCTTGGTCCAGCCCATCATCAACCAGATCCTTCAGTTTTTTACTAAACAATTTTGTGGGGTCTGTATTTAGAACCCTATAGTCATGTGGGTTGGTGAGCTGTCTCAGGGCCTCTCCGACAAACATATCTCTATCCATCACCACCACTGACCCCCCTTTGTCAGCGGCATGGATCACCAATTCAGGATTAGTGCTAAGCTTAGTTAAACAAGTTGATTCCTATTGGTCAAATAGTTAATTAACATCAAATGACTCCTATTGATATGATTAACTTAAATAAACAGTGTATAAACCCAATTAATTTCTAGTATAGTTTACATACAATATCACTATGTAACTATTCATCAAAGAGGTAGATACCTTTTAGAATATACAAAGTATTGGCATCCCTGAGTATGAGGTATTTAAACAAGGTCTCATGTTTTACCTTAATTGGGTTTATACACTGTTTGTTTAATTGTTTAAGTTAATCATAACAATGGGAGTCATTTGATGTTAATTAACTATTTGACCGATAGGAATCAGCTTGTTGCCATTAATGGCGGTTTTAGAATTTTAAAGTTATCAGCATCGATTATGCCTTAAAGCCGAAACCCGTCAGTTGTCTCTAGCTGACTTCCTAAACTTGTGTTTGTACCTGGGTTTCATGGTATTTTAACGAATAACAATACATTTGGATGTTTTAAATCACTGGCTGGTGCTCCGTCCTTTCTGTGCTGTGCTTCTACTGTGGACTGACCCAAGCTAGTGTAGCACAGCTGGTGTTTTGCTTACCCGAAATCGCTCCACAGATACTGCTAGTAGGAGCCGACCCAATACTGGTCCTATCACAGAGGAGCTGGCCCCACACACCTCCGATGATGTCAGCATTGGACGCCTCTTCATTTGTTGGTGTTTATCGAGGGGAGGAGCTGATCCTATGTGGGTTCTAACACAGAGGAGCGAGTAGGATACACCTACTGTGAGGATATGAGAGGTGGTGGCTGAGGACGCGTTGGTGAGTAAGATTCTCACGGCGTACCTGTGGGCACTCATTGCTGGTAAAGGCTGTTCAAACCAAGTGAGCCCACTGAATACCGCACCGAATTCTGATATGTTGCATATAGCAGATTTTATGACTATGTTGTGACCGTACTTCACTTGAATTGAACTTGTGAATTTCCTGACCTGACACAATACATTATACTAGGGGAACTTTGTATTGCCCCATCTACAATTGGGCTGAAATAGAAAATAAGGAGTTTTTGGACAGAGATGTAATTTTACTCAGGTTGGAGCAAATTTGGGATGCCTGTTTGTGTTTTTTTATTTTTAATAAGCACAGCACTATCTATTGGATGAAAATTGAGCTGATATAACACTTTTTGTTAAAGCAATAAATCTTAACTGTTTTATATTTTTTCCAAAAGAAAAGTTTTTTTTTTTTTTGTGGCAGGTTAAATTAATCATTTATCTATCTCTTAACATTATTAAAAACCTTTTGCCACGCCACCACCGCCGTTCGTCCGTTGCTATGGCCGTTGCCATTGACGTGGTGGTGGGCGTGCGGCAATGACGTCATCGCCACACGCTGTCTTTTCCTGGATGTTGCCAGGATCGCATCTGTGTTTGTTGCCAATCTGCGCCTATGTAAGGGCTTTCTTTTCCTTACTACACTGCCCAAGTATAGGTTGTATTGTGCTCCTGGGTGCTACTTTAAACTTCAGTCTTTGCTAAACTGCTGGATTGCCCTAATGTTACTGAACTTTGCTTGTCTCTGACCACTCTATTGTTTAACCCCTGAATTGCTGAACTGCTGGATTGCCTTATTGTTGTTGACCTCTGCCTGTCCCTGACCATTTTACTGATTAACCCCTGAATTGCTGAACTGCTGGATTGTCTTATTGTTGCTGACCTCTGCCTGTCTCTGACCATTCTACTGTTTAAGCCCTTAACTGCTGAACTGCTGGATTGCCTTATTGTTGCTGACCTCTGCCTGTCTCTGACCATTCTCTGCCTTACCCTTATTGCCCTGAAGGACTACCCTGTCTACCGTGAGTACTGCTTACCTCATTTCTTAAACTCACTTTGTTCTGGGATATTTCCTTATCCTTCCACTTGATGCTGGGATAAGAAGACTACTGGCCAAGTTTGGTCTGATAGGGAAATATCCCATGAGCATTATATTATACTTGGGCCATGGACCCAAATGAGGTAGCCAGAGCAATCTCTCTTCAGGGACAAATGTTGGGAACCCACGCCTCACACCTGCAAAGTCTGGATTCCAAACTGGAAACTATTGGTACTATGCTCTCCTCACTTGTCACACAGCCTGTTCCCGCTGCTAGTGCTGCAACCTCCTCCCCCTGCTTCTGGTAGTATACCCCGGATACCGTTGCCTGTCAAGTATGATGGTACTACCGACTGTAGGGGTTTTCTTAACCAGTGCAGACTGCATTTCCGCAATGAGCCTCATACCTTCCAGTCTCATCAGTCAAAGGTCACTTTTATCATTTCTTTATTGAAAGACAAGGCCCTATCCTTGGTCTCTCCCCTTTTGGAACAGAGTGCTCAGCGCCTGAATGATGCAGATGCCTCCATTTCTGCATTATCTTCTGTATTTGGGACTTCTAGTCGCACTTATGCTGCAGAATACTCTCTCTTGGATCTCTGCCAGAGCAATAGATCTGTGGCACAATACGCATTCGAATTTCGCACCTTGGCACATGAGGCCAGTTTGGATGGCAGGGCTCTCAAGGCCATCTTTAGGAGAGGCCTGCATGAGTGCATCAAGGATGAGGTCACTTATTGTGATGTTCCATCTTCTCTGGATGAATTCATAACACTTTGCATCAGTCTGGATTCCCGCTTTCAGGAGAGACAAGCTGAGAGAGATAGAACTTGCAGAATCCTTCCCTCACATCCTCCTACCCGTCCAGCCCCTAGACTGTCTTCTACCCCTTCAGCACCTCCAGTTACCTCTGAAGAGGAACCCATGGATCTCTCTTCCCTTAAGTCCTCTGAATCTGAAAGACAATAAAGAAGGAGATTGAGACTATGTTTCTATTGTGGTTCTAATTCACACCAACTTAAGAATTGTGATATACTGTCGGGAAAAGCCAACGCTTAGAGGATAAAAGTGGGGTACCTCTAAACATGGGCACTACTAATTCCCCTCACTCTTCTCGGATCCTGGTACCTGTTATCCTTACCCTTTATTCAGAACTCTGTCCACGCTCAGGCCTTTGTTGATTCAGGGGCAGTTGGAAATTTCCTAGATCAACGTTTCATGATTCACGCAGGGTTGCCTCTTCTTCAGAAAAAACAATGTCTTAAAATAACCACTCTGGATGGCACTCCCCTTGGATCCATTTCAAATCAGCACCCCTAACCATGACTGTGGTAGTCCAACATACCCAACAGTTGCAGTTTGATGTCATTCATTATCCTGCAAAACCAGTTGGTCTTCCTTGGCCACGTAAACACAATCCTCAATTCGACTGGACTGAGAGAAAGTTGGCTTCCTGGGGTAAATCCTGTTTTCACTCCTGCCTGGCTAAGGTTACTCTGCTGCAACACATCCCTATAGCCAGCCTTCTTACCCCTTCTAATCTTCCCTTAGTATATGCAGAATTTATGGATGTCTTTGAAAAGAAAGCAGCTGATGTGCTACCACCTCACCAACTTTATGACTGCAAAATTGACCTCTTTCCTGGAGCCCCACTTCCTAAAGCTCTCCAAAGCTGAAACCAAGGCCATGGAGAAATATATCCAAGAGAGCTTAGCTAAAGGCTTTATTCGCCCTTCGTCCTCTCCTGCCGGGGCTGGGTTCTTTTTTGTCAATAAATAGGATGGTGGTCTGAGACCCTGTATCGCCCTAAACAACATTACAATCATGAACTGTTATCCTATTCCTTTGATCACTGAATTATATGATTCGCTCAAAAATGCTTGATACTTTACAAAATTGGATCTACATGGTGCGTACGATCTCATTCGTATCTTCCTGGGACATGAGTGGAAGACTGCCTTCAACATGAGATCAGGGCATTATGAATACCTCGTAATGCCTTTTGGGCTGTGCAATGCCCCTGCTGTCTTTCAAGCATTCGTCAATGATGTCTTCCATGATCTCCTTAATCGTACTGTCATTGTCTATTTGGATGACATCCTTATATTCTCCACCCCCCTTGAGGAGCATCATGAGCATGTGAAACAGGTACTTCTTTGCCTCAGAAACAATTCTCATCTGAAAAAGGTCTTTTGTTCTGCTCCTGTGCTCCGCCATTCTGATCCTGACCTACAGTTTACTCTAGAGGTGGATGCCTCCGAGGTAGGAGCTAGTTCAGTCTTAACCCAAAGGGACCCTTTAACCTCCAAATTGTACCCTGTGGCCTTTTTTTCCAGACGCTTTACTTCTGCAGAGAGGAATTACAATGTGGGTAATCGTGAACTCTTAGTCATTAAGATGGCCCTTACTGAATGGCATCATTGGTTAGAGGGTACCGCCAACCCCATTCAGATTCTCACTGACCACAAGAATCTGACATACCTAGAAACTGCTCATCGACTCAGTCCTCGACAGGCCAGATGGGCCTTGTTCTTTTCTCGTTTTAACTTCATAGTCTCTTATCTTCCTGGGACCAAGAATAAATAGGCTGATGCTCTTTCCCGTCAGTTTCATCAGTCTAATGAATCTTCTGAAGCTCCTATCAAACACATCAATCCTCTGTCCTGTGTGCTTGCTCAACTGAACACCTCTCTTCTTCAAAGACTGCAATGTGCCCAGTCTAGAAAATCTCCTGAAGCCCCCTAATATCTTCTTTGTAACACCAAACCTTTACATTCCTGTGCTATCCTGGGCTCATGACAGGAAACTATCAGGACATCCTGCTTTGACAAGAACCTTTAACTTCTTTCCCAACATGTATGGTGGCCTACCATGAAGTCTGACTCTCAGGATTATGTAAAGGCCTGTCTGACTTGTGGTGCTAATAAGACTCCCCGATCCTTGCCCCATGGCCTACTCCAACCATTGTCTACTACCAAACAACCCTGGACACACATAGCCATGGATTTTGTTGTCAACCATCATAGGGTTATCTGGGTTGTGGTGGATCGATTTTCCAGACTTGGTTATTTCATACCCTTGACCAAATTGCCGTCTGCCCAAGAATTATCTGCTCTTTTTCTGTTACATGAGGTACGACTTCATGGCATTCTTGTGGATATTGTTTCTGACAGAGGTCCTCAATTCATCTTTACTTTTTGGAGAGCTTTTTGCAAGTTAATAGGAACCACTGTTTCCTTGTCCTCTGGTTACCATCCCCAAACTAATGGACTAACGGAGAGAATGAATTAAGATCTCAAAGCTTATCTCAGAACCTATGTCAATTCTCTACATACAAATTGGTCTGGATTGTTGCCCTTAGCCGAGCTGGCAAAGAACACTCACTGGCACTCTTCTCTACGATGTTCTCCATTTCAAGCCGCAGCAGGCTATCAACCTTGTGCCTTTCCTATCTCCGCTCACTCTACAGAGGTTCCTGCAGCAGAACGTCACTTTGCTAACCTCACTACTCATTGGCAACTTATTCTCTCTCAGTTACTTTCAGCTGTCTCCAGATATAAGAGGTTTGCCGATCATCATCGACCAATTATTTGTGCCTTTTCACTAGGTGAACAAGTCTGGGTCTCTACACGACATGTTCATTTACATCAACCCTGTCATAAATTAGGTCCTAGGTATATCGGCCTTGCAAGGCCCTTAAAATACTTTCTCCTGTTGCCTACAAAGTGGCTTTGCCTAGAACCCTACGCATACACCCAGTCTTCCACATCTCACTGCTCAAGCCCTACATCATGAACAGATTTACTCAACTCAGACCTCCTCCTCCTCCGCTCCTGATTCATGGTGAACCAGAATATGAGGTTGCTAAGATTCTGGACTCCATATACAGGCCAAGGCAACTTCAATACCTTGTGTACTGGAAGGGTTACTCTGTGGCAGATCGTTCCCGGGTTCCTGCCCGTGATGTGCATGCTCCTTCTTGGATCTCCAGGTTTCATGCTGCTCATTCCTCCAAGCCGGCTTTGGTTCCCAGTGGTAACCCTTAGAAAGGGGGCTATGTCACACCGCCACCGTTCGTTCATTGCTATGGCCGTTGCCAGGTACGCGGCATTAGTGGGCGTGTGCGGCAATGACTTCATCACCACACGCTGTCTCTTTCTGGATGCTACCTGGATCGCACCTGTGTTTTCTCCTTGGTGACAATCTGCGCCTATGTAAGTGCTTTCTTTTCCTTACTACACTGCCCTAGTATAGGTTGTATTGTGCTCCTGGGTGCTACTTTAAACTTCAGTCTTTGCTAAACTGCTGGATTGCCTTAACGTTACTGAACTTTGCTTGTCTCTGGCCATTCTATTGTTTAACCCCTGAATTGCTGAACTGCTGGATTGTCTTATTGTTGCTGACCTCTGTCTGTCTCTTACCATTCTCTGCCTTACCCTTATTTGCAGTGAAGGACTACCCTGTCTACCGTGAGTACTGCTTACCTCATTTCTTAAACTCACTTTGTTCTGGGATATTTCCTTACCCTTCCACTTGATGCTGGGATAAGAAGACTACTGGCCAAGGTTGGTCTGATAGGGAAATATCCCATGAGCATTACACCTTTTTCAACACTTACTATCTCCAAATATACTCAGCCAATTTTCATCCAATAGTTATGACTGGGGTCTGGGGTAGGATATGGGTTTATAGCTGATAAAATATTAAAGGGTGCTGGGATTTAATATGGACTTATAGCTGAAACACAGTTATGGGGGTGCAGAGGTTATTGGTTTGGTGTGGGTATCATCTGGGTATATAGTTGTACAAAAAAAGGGGATCCAGGAGCTGGCAAAACAGTTTAAAGGCTACAGAGGGCAACCATTTAGTATGAGGTCTAGACTCATAATTGTTCCGTGGGTCCAGCTAAAGTTCCCATCTACTTCACCAGTATTGTGAAGCTGTGTAGACTATCCTCTATGCATTTTGGCTGTAATGGATTCACATTCCTTCTTAACTCCTTAGGTGCCCCAAAATGTTTTGAATCCATTACATTGTTGTAGCTAAAAAGTGACAACATATTTTTTTTTCTTTTACAAAATAAAGCACAACAAGACAAAACCAGACCTTTTGTATTTGAATGTATAATTTATCTCTGTGTTAAGAAATCATTGATACAATATTATTTTTAACTAAACAATTTATAAAAAAAATAAAGCAAAAGCAAGTTATTTGTATCAGGTATCTAATGGCTTCACTGTTCTTAAAATTATATTATATTATATATTTAACCTATGTACTATTGATAAGAATGAGTTCAGTTATGAATTTAAAAAACAATCTATAGGATGGAACCATAATTTTTAATTTGATGTGGGATCAATTAAAGGGTTCAGGTCTAATTCACTATTTAACCCATACAAAACTATAAATTAGTTTTATAAAATAGCGTATTTTCAAGGTTTCATCTACCATTATTTTTAATTTTCTTGACCCCCCCACCCCGATACTTAATCGCCTTAGAAGTACCTTTATGGATTTCTTTAAATCCATTTTCAATTGCCAAAAGGGGCACTCTTATAGTCTCTCTAAGTTGTCTGCTTGTTTTGCCAAAATACTTAACACATTGAAAGAGGCAGTTGACATTGTGATCAGTACATCTTATAATACCATTAATTTTCATATTTTTACCTGATTTATCTGATTGTACCACCTTCATTTTACAGCTATAATTACTTTATTTACAGTTATGGCATGGGAAGAACCCTTCAATATTTTTCTTTCATTGGGTCTCTATCATACCTTTCTGTCGGCTAGATTTGGAGTTTTGTCGGTAACGACCCGAAAAACTAATGCCGGCTTTTTTCTGGCCGCACCATAAAAATAACTCTGGTATTGAGAGTCCACATAAAGGCTGCGTTAGGCTCCAAAAAAGGAGCGTAGAGCATTTTTAACGCAGCTTCAACTCTCAATACCAGAGTTGCTTACGCAAGCGGCCAGCCTAAAAAACGTGCTCGTGCACGATTCCCCCATAGGAAACAATGGGGCTTTTTGAGCTGAAAAAAAACCTAACACCTGCAAAAAAGCCGCGTTCAGCTCTTAACGCAGCCCCATTGTTTGCTATGGGGAAACACTTCCTACGTCTGCACCTAACACCCTAACATGTACCCCGAGTCTAAACACCCCTAACCTTACACTTATTAACCCCTAATCTGCCGCCCCCGCTATCGCTGACACCTACATTTTATTTTTAACCCCTAATCTGCCGCTCCGTAAACCGCCGCTACTTACATTATCCCTATGTACCCCTAATCTGCTGCCCCTAACACCGCCGACCCCTATATTATATTTATTAACCCCTAATCTGCCCCCCTCAACGTCGCCTCCATCTGCCTACATTTATTAACCCCTAATCTGCCGACCGCAAAGCGCCGCCACCTACGCTATCCTTATGTACCCCTAATCTGCTGCCCCTAACACCGCCGACCCCTATATTATATTTATTAACCCCTAATCTGCCCCCCTCAACGTTGCCTCCACCTGCCTACACTTATTAACCCCTAATCTGCCGACCGGACCTGAGCGCTACTATAATAAAGTTATTAACCCCTAATCCGCCTCACTAACCCTATAATAAATAGTATTAACCCCTAATCTGCCCTCCCTAACATCGCCGACACCTAACTTCAATTATTAACCCCTAATCTGCCGACTGGAGCTCACCGCTACTCTAATAAATGTATTAACCCCTAAAGCTAAGTCTAACCCTAACACTAACACCCCCCTAAGTTAAATATAATTTAAATCTAACGAAATTAATTAACTCTTATTAAATAAATTATTCCTATTTAAAGCTAAATACTTACCTGTAAAATAAATCCTAATATAGCTACAATATAATTTATAATTATATTATAGCTATTTTAGGATTAATATTTATTTTACAGGTAACTTTGTATTTATTTTAACCAGGTACAATAGCTATTAAATAGTTAAGAACTATTTAATAGCTAAAATAGTTAAAATAATTACAAATTTACCTGTAAAAGAAATCCTAACCTAAGTTACAATTAAACCTAACACTAGACTATCAATAAATTAATTAAATAAACTACCTACAATTACCTACAATTAACCTAACACTACACTATCAATAAATTAATTAAATACAATTGCTACAAATAAATACAATTAAATAAACTAGCTAAAGTACAAAAAATAAAAAAGAACTAAGTTACAAAAAATAAAAAAATATTTACAAACATAAGAAAAATATTACAACAATTTAAAACTAATTACACCTACTCTAAGCCCCCTAATAAAATAACAAAGCCCCCCAAAATAAAAAAATGCCCTACCCTATTCTAAATTACTAAAGTTCAAAGCTCTTTTACCTTACCAGCCCTGAACAGGGCCCTTTGCGGGGCATGCCCCAAGAAATACAGCTCTTTTGCCTGTAAAAAAAAACATATAATACCCAAGCCCCCCAACATTACAACCCACCACCCACATACCCCTAATCTAACCCAAACCCCCCTTAAATAAACCTAACACTAAGCCCCTGAAGATCATCCTACCTTGTCTTCACCTCACCGGGTATCACACCGATCCGTCCAGAAGAGCTCCTCCGATGTCCTGATCCAAGCCCAAGCGGGGGGCTGAAGAGGTCCATGATCCGGCTGAAGTCTTCATCCAAGCGGGGCAGAAGAGGTCTTCCATCCGATTGAAGTCTTCATCCAAGCGGCATCCATCCGGAGCGAAGCGGCAGCATCCTGAAGACCTCCACCGCGGAACATCCATCCTGGCCGACGACTGAACGACGAATGACGGTTCCTTTAAATAACGTCATCCAAGATGGCGTCCCTCGAATTCCTATTGGCTGATAGGATTCTTTCAGCCAATCGGAATTAAGGTAGGAATATTCTGATTGGCTGATGGAATCAGCCAATCAGAATCAAGTTCAATCCGATTGGCTGATCCAATCAGCCAATCAGATTGAGCTTGCATTCTATTGGCTGATCGGAACAGCCAATAGAATGGAAGCTCAATCTGATTGGCTGATTGGATCAGCCAATCGGATTGAACTTGATTCTGATTGGCTGATTCCATCAGCCAATCAGAATATTCCTACCTTAATTCCGATTGGCTGATAGGATTCTATCAGCCAATCGGAATTCGAGGGACGCCATCTTGGATGACGTCATTTAAAGGAACCGTCATTCGTCGTTCAGTCGTCGGCCAGGATGGATGTTCCGCGGTGGAGGTCTTCAGGATGCTGCCGCTTCTCTCCAGATGGATGCCGCTTGGATGAAGACTTCAATCGGATGGAAGACCTCTTCTGCCCCGCTTGGATGAAGACTTCAGCCGGATACCTCTTCAGCCCCCCGCTTGGGCTTGGATCAGGACATCGGAGGAGCTCTTCTGGATGGATCGGTGTGATACCCGGTGAGGTGAAGACAAGGTAGGATGATCTTCAGGGGCTTAGTGTTAGGTTTATTTAAGGGGGGTTTGGGTTAGATTAGGGGTATGTGGGTGGTGGGTTGTAATGTTGGGGGGCTTGGTTATTGTATGTTTTTTTTTACAGGCAAAAGAGCTGAACTTCTTGGGGCATGCCCCGCAAAGGGCCCTGTTCAGGGCTGGTAAGGTAAAAGAGCTTTGAACTTTAGTAATTTACAATAGGGTAGGGCATTTTTTTATTTTGGGGGGCTTTGTTATTTTATTAGGGGGCTTAGAGTAGGTGTAATTAGTTTAAAATTGTTGTAATATTTTTCTTATGTTTGTAAATATTTTTTTATTTTTTGTAACTTAGTTCTTTTTTATTTTTTGCACTTTAGCTAGTTTATTTAATTGTATTTATTTGTAGCAATTGTATTTAATTAATTTATTGATAGTGTAGTGTTAGGTTAATTGTAGGTAATTGTAGGTAGTTTATTTAATTAATTTATTGATAGTCTAGTGTTAGGTTTAATTGTAACTTAGGTTAGGATTTCTTTTACAGGTAAATTTGTAATTATTTTAACTATTTTAGCTATTAAATAGTTCTTAACTATTTAATAGCTATTGTACATGGTTAAAATAAATACAAAGTTACCTGTAAAATAAATATTAATCCTAAAATAGCTATAATATAATTATAATTTATATTGTAGCTATATTAGGATTTATTTTACAGGTAAGTATTTAGCTTTAAATAGGAATAATTTATTTAATAAGAGTTAATTAATTTCGTTAGATTTAAATTATATTTAACTTAGGGGGGTGTTAGTGTTAGGGTTAGACTTAGCTTTCGGGGTTAATACATTTATTAGAATAGCGGTGAGCTCCGGTCGGCAGATTAGGGGTTAATAATTGAAGTTAGGTGTCGGCGATGTTAGGGAGGGCAGATTAGGGGTTAATACTATTTATTATAGGGTTAGTGAGGCGGATTAGGGGTTAATAACTTTATTATAGTAGCGCTCAGGTCCGGTCGGCAGATTAGGGGTTAATAAGTGTAGGCAGGTGGAGGCGACGTTGAGGGGGGCAGATTAGGGGTTAATAAATATAATATAGGGGTCGGCGGTGTTAGGGGCAGCAGATTAGGGGTATATAAGGATAACGTAGGTGGCGGCGCTTTGCGGTCGGCAGATTAGGGGTTAATAAGTGTAGGTAGGTGGAGGCAACGTTGTGGGGGGCAGGTTAGGGGTTAATAAATATAATACAGGGGTCGGCGGTGTTAGGGGCAGCAGATTAGGGGTACATAAGGATAACGTAGGTGGCGGTCGGCAGATTAGGGGTTAAAAAAATGTATTCGAGTGTCGGCGATGTGGGGGGACCTCGGTTTAGGGGTACATAGGTAGTTTATGGGTGTTAGTGTACTTTAGAGTACAGTAGTTAAGAGCTTTATGAACCGGCGTTAGCCCAGAAAGCTCTTAACTACTGACTTTTTTCCTGCGGCTGGAGTTTTGTTGTTAGATGTCTAACGCTCACTTCAGAAACGACTCTAAATACCGGAGTTAGAAAGATCCCATTGAAAAGATAGGATACGCAATTTATGTAAGAGGATCTGCGGTATGGAAAAGTCGCGGCTGAAAAGTGAGAGTTAGACCCTATTTTGAGTGACTCCAAATACCGGCGGTAGCCTAAAACCAGCGTTAGGAGCCTCTAACGCTGGTTTTCACGGCTAACGCCAAACTCCAAATCTAGGTGTTTATATTTTCTACACTCACTTGGTGCCAATATGTTTCTAAAATGTTAAGTTTTCCTATAAACTTTATGTGGATGGATATCTAACCTTCCCCCTATAGTCTGATCTTTTCTAAGCATGTGCCAATGTTTATTTAAGATCTTCTTGAGTGTTTTGTGTTGTGCGGCGTAATTTGTGATGGAAGGTATATTTAGTATTTACGATTCATCAGACATCTTGAACCTCCTGTTATTCATTTTCTCTTATAATGTTTCCCTCTCTATATTTCTAACTTCTTCTGTTGTTTCCAAAATTCGATCTACCTCATAACCTTTTTCTTGGAATCTTTCAATAAGTACCTTCGATTGTTCATCATACCCTGCAAGATCAGAGCAATTATTTCTGATTTAACAACTGACTCTTAGGGATGTTTCTTTTCCTCCATTCATGGTGGCAGCTCTTATGGTTAATATAGTTGTTGGAGACTACCTTTTTAAAGTATGGTCTGGTTGAAATGTAATCTCCTGTAATCTGTATTTCTTTATCCAAAAAATTAATTGTACTTTTACTGTACTTGTGGGTACTATTCAATCCCAAACTATTCTTATGCAAATCTTCCATAAAATCATTAAGGAGTTCATAATCACCCTTTCATATAATGAACATGTCATCTATGTAGCACTTGTAGAGCACAAGGTTTGCACCCCAAGGTGTTTTTATACCGGGCAAGTTTAATATAGCACTTATTATATCTCTCGACAGTTTCTATTTGGATAACTTTTTATTACATTGGACACTGCCATTTTATATACCAGACCGGACTAATCATGGATCATTATAGAGATACATCTTTCTGTGAAATAATTTGTGTAGAGTTTTACTTAGCAGACACTGGTGTCAACTTTTAGGCCTATTATTATTATTGTCATTTATTAAGGGCCAGGTTACAAGTGGAGGGTTATTTAACACTTCCGCTCAAGCATTAACTGCGCTAGAAGTAAGCTTTTTGTGCGTGTTGGGTTGCGCTTGTATTACAAGTTGAAAGTAAACTGTTTTTGTGATCGCGCTAACCTGAAAAGCGTATTCAGCCGAACTTAGAATATCACATGTGTGATGACATATTCCCTCATAGCAGTCAATGAAGCAAAAAAAAAAACACCCTACTTGCACGCAAACCTGATTGCATATTCTCAAGTGCACTAAACTGACATGAACGTATGAATATTTCACATTCCAATGTTCGTCACATTGCAGAATATGTTCTATTTATTCATAAATACATATTTCTACATATGTCTTATGGTCTTTTGGTAAAATATATTTTAAATTTTTTTTTTAAATATATATATATGTATATATATACCCCGTACTGTACAAAAGTCTTAGATTTGTTGCTTTAGTAATGGTATAATGACGATATACTGTATAATTATTTCTCAGTCTCTTTATTAGAATACAACCAGAAAATAAAGGATATTTGTATGTAGCATTAAAAAACTTTAAAAAATCTGAAAAAATGCTTCTGTAGGCTAAAGTGGCAAGCATTTAGTGTGAACTCCCCTTTCACTTGAGCAATAGCAGGAACCTGGCTCTCGTAAACCTAAATTAAATGGAACCCTAAATAATGTCATTGCTAACACCTGTATCTGTCCTACTATTTAATGTCAAAATGACTGCTGTGAAAAAGGTCTATTACACCAGGTGTGTGCAAGACATGCTTGAGCATTACATACACATGTGGTATGAGTTTAATTGATTGGAAGCTTGCCAATAAGACCTTTAAATCACATCATTCCATTCAAAATGCCAAAGATAACAGAATTTCACATGCATAAAATCATACTTTTGTATCAGCAAGGCCACTCTCAAGGGGAAATCAGCAAACAAACTGGATACTCAAGAAGTGGTATTCAAGCTGTTATAAAGAAATTGAATCAGGAGAGGTCAAGGACAAAAAAAAACTGGAAGGCAAAGAAAACTTTCAAAATCTGATGAGAAGTTTCTCAGAGTTTCTTCTTTGAAAGACCAGAAGTCCAGCAAGGACCTGGCTCAGCATCTGGCAGTTTCATCGGGATGCCAAGTTGACCCTTCTACAGTACGAAGAAGCTTGATTAGGAATGGTCTTTGTGGAAGGTTAAAAGCCAAGAAACCACTTTTTTGGAAGGGGAACAGGGTGAAAAGGCTAAAATATGCTTAAGTTCACAAAGATTAAAATGAAGATAAGTGGAGAAGAGTATTATGGAGTGACGAATCCAAGTTTTAAATTTTTGGGTCCAATCGTCGACAATATGTGAGAATAATAGTTGGAGAGAGATGGAAGAATGAGTGTAAGAGGCCTTCAGTGAAACATTGAAACATGGTGAAGGGTCTGTCATGGTTTGAGGCTGCATGTCTGTCAGTGGTGTTGGCGATATTGTCTGAATTGATGGGATCATGAATGCTGAAAAGTACAGACAGGTTTTAATTGATCATTCAATTTCTTCTGGAAAGTGCCTGATTGAGAATGGTTTTATTTTTCAGAATGATAACGATCCCAAGAACACTGCTAATGCAGTGAAAGCATATTTGGAGAGAAAAACAGCTGATAAAACACTGACAGTCATGGACAATCCTCCACAGAGTCCAGACCTGAATATTATAGAGACAGTATGGGATCACCTGGACAGAGAAAGAAATAAAAGACCTACAGATAAAGAACTCTGGGAAGTGCTGAAAGAAGCCTGTATAATATACTGTACCAGAAGATTACTTCAGAGAACTCCAGGACAGTCTCCCCAAAAGAGTTCAAGATTTGCTTAGTGCCAAGGGAGGTCACACTAAATACTGACTTTTGCCTGAAGAACCCATTTTGTTCTGAAAATTGTGGTTTTTTTATATGTTGTGTACATATTTCCTGTATTTTCTGTTTGTATCTTAATAAAGATACTGAAATATGGATGGTCATTAAAACGTTGCTAAAACAATAAGTCTAATGGTGGCTTAAGACTTTTGTACAGTACCATATATATATATATTACAAAAAAACATCAGCTATATGTAGAAATATGTATTTATGAATAAATAAATAGAACATAGTCTGCTATGTGAAGAACATTGGAATGTAAAATATACATATTTTCTTGTTGGGTTGAGAATATGCAATCGTTTTTGCGAGTGAGTAAGGTATTTTCCCCCCACTTTTTTTGCTCCATTGACTTCTTTGGGGGAATAGGTTATTGAGCCTGCAATATTCTAAGTTTGGCTTCTTACGCTCAACAGGTTAGTGTGCAAGCAAAAACTGTTTACCTTCAACTTGTAATACGAGCCCTACCCAACACGCGCTAAAAGCTTCTAGTGCAGCTAACGCTCAAGCCCCTTGTAATCTGGCTCTAAAGGTTTCATTTTTAGTCGTGTTCGGAATACTTCTTAAACTGATTAAGTTTTCACTTTCCAACACTCATTAAATCTTGTTACAGTAAGAGAACTTCAGAACTGATCTCAATATCAGCTTATTTATAAAGACAGCACATGTATCTACACCACTAAACCTCTAAAGATATACTTATATTGCTAGAAACCATTGTAAGGTTAAAGTTCAATAAAAAAAATCTATGTCCTAGATCACTGTTTTTAAAACCTGTTCTCAGGCATCCCTAACAGGCCAGATTTTATGGATATCTGAACTGGAGCACAGGTAAAATATTAGTAAACCTGAAAATGGTTGATCCTGAAAATGTGGCCTGTTAGAAAGGCCTGAGAACAAGTTTGAAAACCAGTGGTCTAGATTAAAAATTTTTACAGCTGGCATTGCGAAAACTAATGGATGTTTATCATTTCCCAATTTCATATGTGACAAATTATGAAAACCTGATTATATTTAAATTAAATAAAAGCGTGACAACTCATAAAAGTTGTTCCCACAGGCTTTTCATAGGCCATTTCCACACTAAAAGTTAAGCAGCCAATTCGAAAGAACAACGTCACGCACACAAATTGATGAATAATTACTGACGTGCATTGTGTGCTAAAAGGAAGAATATGAGGATCGAGCTCTATTTCTGAATATATTCTATAGTTTATAAAGTGTGATTAAGCCAATGTTTTTTTTTATAATTATAATTAGCCGATAAAGTGTCAACTCAGCATGTGCGGTACTGACAGTCCTTAAAAAAAACAAGATATGCAGCTCAAAAACAGATCAAAATTAGCTTTCAAGAATGTAAGACTGCTGAATAAGATGAATCTAAAAATCATGTGATTCATGAGTTGACACAGGTGAGGGATTACAATTAGAAGTATATTACGACTTTTTGCAGTGGGAAGAAACATATGTGATCATGTTTTCTTATGGATTGGAATGACCTTAGTTTAAATTTTAATGGATTATCACAATGTAAATTTTCAAAGAGCTTTTCTAATAGTTTAAAACAAAGCTCTATAAAAGATTTAAAAGGAGGTAACTTCAAAGTATGTAAGTCAGCAGTAAATCCAATGAGGATGGAAGTTATAAAAGAATTGTTGGCTTTGCTCTGGAACACCTAATGGCCAGATTATTTCATGACCATTGAAAGCGATAATAATTGAACTTTAAGGTTGTTCAGTTCTTGAAGTGCACAGCATTAAAAAGCCAACAACCTATTAGAAGAATATAAAAGCTGTTTGTGAAATGCACATAAGAACATTTTAGATAGAGTCACACACATCATTGCAATATGTTTGTGCTTACACCAATGCTTCTGTATAAAGTTATTGGCATGTATTTATCAAGCCGTCAAGAGCAAATACGCTGGAATTCCGCAGCGTATTTGTGGCGAGCCTGATTCGCCTTAGTTATCAAACCCTACAAACCGGCAAAAGTAGAATTTAGTGACGTAACATACGATCCGCCGGACTCAGTCCGACACAGATCGATGCTTACGTCACTACAGATGTTCCGAACGCAAGTTCGGCACAGTCTGACTACTTTTGGAAGTTATCAAAAATCTACCAGGTATGCTCGGCACTATTCCGGCCCAGCGTACCTGATTTTAAATCCGCAGCCCTGGAGGCGGCGGATGCCATAGGAATCAATGGGAGTCGGAAAGCAGCGAGAGCTCATGTTCGCTGCTGCCCGATATCCCATTGATTCCTATGGGAACGTGTACACCTAACACCCTAACATGTACCCGAGTCTAAACACCCCTAATCTGCCCCCCCATACACCGCCGCCACCTACATTATACTTATTAACCCCTAATCTGCCGCCCCAACACCGCCGCCACCTAAATAC
Organism: Bombina bombina; assembly: GCF_027579735.1. NCBI lineage: Eukaryota > Metazoa > Chordata > Amphibia > Anura > Bombinatoridae > Bombina > Bombina bombina. Next base: position 660,878,266 of record NC_069502.1, read on the forward strand.
AATTATTAAAGGGACAGTAAACACCAGAATTTTTGATGTTTAAAAAGGTAGATAATCCCTTTATTACCCATTCCCCAATTTTGCATAACCAACACAGTTATAATAATATACTTTTTACCTATGTGATTACCTTGTATCTATGCCTCTGCAAACTGCCCCCTTATTTCAGTTCTTTTGACAGACTTGCATTTTTAGCCAATCAGTGCTTGCTCTTAGGAGCTTCACGTGCCGGAGCTCAATGTTATCTATATGAAACACATGAACTAACGCCCTCTAGTGGTGAAAAACTGTCAACATGCTTTCCGATTAGAGGCAGTCTTCAAGGTCTAAGAAATTAGCACATGAACCTCCTAGATTTAGCTTTCAAATAAGAATACCAAGATAACAAAGCAAAATTGGTAATAAAAGTAAATTGGAAAGTTGTTTAAAATTACATGCCCTATTTAAATCATGAAAGATTTTTTTTTACTTTACTGTTCCTTTAACCCTTATCCCGCCGCTCCCAGACCCCACCACAACTAAATAAACGTATTAACCTCTAAACCGCCACTCCCGGAGCCCACCGCCACCTACATTATACATATTAACCCCTAATCTGTCCCCCCTACACCGCTGCCACCTACCTACATTTATTAACGCCTAATCTGCCGCCCCCAACATCGCCACCACTATATTAAATTTATTAACCACTAAACCTAAGTCTAACCCTAACCCTAACACCCCCTAACTTAAATATAATTTAAATAAATCTAAATAAATATTACTATCATTAAATAAGTTATTCCTATTTAAAACTAAATACTTACCTATAAAATAAATCCTAAAATAGCTACAATATAACTAATAGTTACATTGTAGCTATCTTAGGGTTTATTTTTATTTTACAGGCAACTTTGTATTTATTTTAACTAGGTACAATAGCTATTAAATAGTTATTAACTATTTAATAACTTCCTAGTTAAAATAAATACAAATATACCTGTAAAATAAAGCCTAACCTATGTTACAATTACACCTAACACTACACTATAATTAAATTAATTACCTAACTAAATACAATTAAATACAATTAAAACAAATTATCTAAAGTACAAAAAAAAACACTAAATTACAGAAAAAAAAAAAAATAATTACAAGATTTTTAAACTAACTACACCTACTCTAATCCCCCTAACAAAATAAAAAAGCCCCCCCAAAATAAAAAAGCCCTACCCTACACTAAATTACAAATAGCCCTTAAAAGGGCCTTTTGCGGGGCATTGCCCGAAAGTAATCAGCTCTTTTACCTGTAAAAAAAAAAAAAAATTACAACCCCCCCCCCAACAATAAAACCCACCACTCACACAACCAACCCTACTCTAAAACCCACCCAATCCCCCCTTAAAAAAACCTAACACTAACCCCTTGAAGATCACCCTACCTTGTGAAGTCTTCACCCAACCTGGTCGAAGCCCTCCACGAAGCTGACAGAAGTGGTCCTCCAGACGGGCAGAAGTGATCCTCCAGACGAGCAGAAGTCTTCATCCAGGCGGCATCTTCTATCTTCATCCATCCGGCGCGGAGCGACTCCATCTTCAAGACATCCGACCCTGAGCATCCTCTTCTTTTGACGTCTTCTTGATGAATGAATGTTCCTTTAAATGACGTCATCCAAGATGGCATCCCTTGAATTCCGAATTGCAACAGCCAATAGAATGCGAGCTCAATCCTATTGGCTGATTGGATCAGCCAATAGGATTGAACTTCAATCCTATTAGCTGATTGCATCAGCCAATAGGATTTTTCCTACCTTAATTTCGATTGGCTGATAGAATTCTATCAGCCAATCGGAATTCAAGGGATGCCATCTTGGATGACGTCATTTAAAGGAACATTCATTCATCAAGAAGACGTTGAAAGAAGAGGATGCTCTGCATCGGATGTCTTGAAGATGGAGCTGCTCCACACCGGATGGATGAAGATAGAAGATGCCGCCTGGATGAAGACTTCTGCCCGTCTGGAGGACTACTTCTGCCGGCTTCGTGGAGGACTTCGGCCCGGTTGGGTGAAGACTTCTCAAGGTAGGGTGATCTTCAAGGGGTTAGTGTTAGGTTTTTTTAAGGGGGGATTGGGTGGGTTTTAGAGTAGGGTTGGTTGTGTGGGTGGTCGGTTTTAATGTTGGGGGGGTTGTAATTTTTTTTTACAGGTAAAAGAGCTGATTACTTTCGGGCAATGCCCCGCAAAAGGCCCTTTTAAGGACTATTTGTAATTTAGTGTAGGGTAGGGCTTTTTTATTTTGGGGGGGCTTTTTTATTTTGTTAGGGGGATTAGAGTAGGTGTAATTAGTTTAAAAATCTTGTAATTATTTTATTATTTTCTTTAATTTAGTGGGGGGGGTTGTACTTTAGATAATTTGTTTTAATTGTATTTAATTGTATTTAGTTTAGGTAATTAATTTAATTATAGTGTAGTGTTAGGTGTAATTGTAACATAGGTTAGGTTTTATTTTACAGGTATATTTGTATTTATTTTAACTAGGAAGTTATTAAATAGTTAATAACTATTTAATAACTATTGTACCTAGTTAAAATAAATACAAAGTTGCCTGTAAAATAAAAATAAACCCTAAGATAGCTACAATGTAACTATTAGTTATATTGTAGCTATCTTAGGGTTTATTTTATAGGTAAGTATTTAGTTTTAAATAGGAATAATTTATTTAATGATAGTAATATTTATTTAGATTTATTTAAATTCTATTTAAGTTAGGGGGTGTTAGGGTTAGACTTAGGTTTAGTGGTTAATAAATTTAATATAGTGGCGGCGACGTTGGGGGTGGTAGGTTAGGGGTTAATAAATGTAGGTAGGTGGCGGCTGTGTAGGGGGGGCAGATTAGGGGTTAATAAGTATAATGAAGGTGGCGGTGGGCTCCGGGAGCGGCGGTTTAGGGGTTAATAAATTTATTTAGTTGCGGTGGGGTCCGGGAGAGGCGGGATAGTGGTTAATAATTGTATTTCGTTGCGGCGGGGTCCGGGAGCAGCGGTTTAGGGGTTAAACACTTTATTTAGTTAAGGTGGGCTCCGGGAGTGGCGGTTTAGGGGTTAATACATTTATTAGAGTTGCGGAGGAGTCCGGGAGTGGCAGTATAGGGGGTAAACAGTATAGTATAGTGTGGGTGTTTAGTGACAGGGTACCAATAAAGCTGTAAAAAAGCCAAAGAGCAGCGAGATCGATGACTGTTAGTTAACAACAGTCCGCTGCTCATCGCACCGTACTTGGTGCGCGGCTTTTTGACAGCTTTTTTGGTAACTTTGGAGAACGTATTCAGGTCCGCAGCAGCGATGTTAGGCGATCTTAGGTGAGCATATTGGTGCCGTCGAATGCAGGTAAGTTGACGGCTTGATAAATAGATGCCATTGTCTATATCAGTATAGGCTGTGCAATCTCGTGTTTGTCTTTTGCGAATCTGATAAATGAAACCCTCCTTAAAAAATATATTTTCAATGAAGTGGGAAAAGAGAGGTAGTAAAAATGAAACATAAGCCAATAGATCATTTACAAAGAAACTGCATATTGATTTGCTTGAAAAATGCAGGATATGTGTATATTATTTATACTTAAATTATGTGTCTATACATATGTAGACGTGTCTCTATACTTATGTGTTCATGTAAATTCAACTAACTGTGGATACATATGTTTGCTTATTATCTATATATAAACAATTGGGTGGGTTTCTGCTTCTTAAACGAGTATGCAAGGCCAATTAAATTTTCAACATTCCAGTAGAGCGTGTGATTTAAAAAAACATTCCATTGTACTTCTATTATCAAATTTACCCCTTCATCTTGGCATCCTATGTTAGAACTTAACTAATTCCTATGAGAACACACCTAGGTAGGCTGAGGAGCGTGCGTGTCTCTAGAGCTCTCTCTATATATATTTCTAACATTGTTGCACACCAGTGCCATATATCGCTTAATACACATGCTCACTCCTGTGCCTACATCAATGCCAAGGCCTAGTGGTGGACTGCATTCAGCTGAAGTCTCAGCATCATTGCGGAAAACAGCTGATGGAGGGACGAAGGAAGGAGGGGGGGAGAGCATGGAAGGGAGAGGCCAACTGTAGGCCCTTTGCATCAAAGGCAACTGCCTATGTTTTCCTTAAAGGGACACTGAACCCAATTTTTTTCTATCGTGATTCAGATAGAGCATGCAATTTTAAGCAACTTTCTAATTTACTCCTATTATCAAATTCTTTTCAGTCTCTTGGTATCTTTATGTGAAATGCAAGAATGTAAGTTTAGATGCCTGCCCATTTTTGGTGAACACACTGTGTTGTTCTTGCTGATTGGTGGATAAATTGACCCACCAATAAACAAGTGCTTTCCATGGTCCTAAACCACAAAAATAGCTTAGATGCCTTCTTTTCAAATAAAGAAAGCAAGAGAATGAAGAAAAATTGATAATAGGAGTAAATTAGAAAGTTGTTTAAAATTGCATGCTCTATATGAATCACAAAATACATTTTTTTGGTTCAGTGTCCCTTTAAAGATGGGACAAACTTGATCATACTGGCTAAATCTTGATGAGAATTGAAATATTTGTAGTGATTAATCTTTTCTGAAATACACATCAGCCAAATGTGTCATCAAAATGCAATAGTTACACCCCAATGCGTGGTCCAATTTGGGCCTCTCATCGGTCTATGACCTATTTTCACCCCATTCCCCAGATACGTTTCGACCTCTGCCCCAACTAACCAGTACACCGGTTGCTCCCCTTAAGCTACGCTTTGAATATACTCGACTTAAAAGCCAGATATGTAATTGGCCTCTTCAGATTACCCCCGTTTATGTAACGTCTCTACAAGAGCCTTTCTTCTCTCTTTTTTCCCTCCTTCTTCTTCTTTTTCTTTTTCTCCTCTCCTCCCTCCCTTCTTCTCCTACTCCCTCTTCCTTTACCTCTCATAATGTACTAGTTTCTACTCCTTACTGATAGTTTATTCGTACTAGCTACGATATCATTTGATACTGAGAGACAATTGACTGCGTCATACCCAGTCTCTTTTTTTTCTTTCTTGTTCTCTTTGTTGTATTTTGATCCTTATGCAATTTGTTTCGCATTTCCCACTGTGTGTGGGAACTCTTTCGTATTGTTAACCTTATTGCTAATAAAGCTTTAAAAAAATAAAAAAATAAAATGTAATAGTTAAAGGTTGTTTAAACAAATGAGACTTAGGGCCCAATGACTTAAAGGGACAGAATAGTCAAAATTAAACTTTCATTATTCAGATAGGACAAGTAATTTTAATCAACTTTCCAATTTACTTTTATCATCAAATTTGCTTTTTTCTCTTGGTATTCTTAGTTTAAACTAAACCTAGGTAGGATCATATGCTAATTTCTAAGCCCTCGAGGGCTGCCTCTTATCACAGGCTTTTTAAATTTATTTTCAACACAAAGAGACAGAAAGTACACGTGGGCTATATAGATAACACTGTGTTCAGGCACAGAAAGTTATTTAAGATTTAGCACAACACAATGCTAAATGCAAGACAATAGATAATAAACAGTCACAGTCATGTGATCAGGGGCCTGTCAGAAGGTTCCTAGATACAAGGTAATCACAGAGGTAAAAAGTGTATTAATTTAACTGTTGGTTATGCAAAACTGGGGAATGAGTAATAAAGGGATTATCTATTTTTTAAAACAATAACAATTCTATTGTAGACTGTCCCTTTAAACGTAGCCAGATTAGACATTGTTTTTCTTGCCAATCCTCTCAGTGGCTGCCCTGGTGGAATTATCGGGAGAAAAAGGGCAGTCCCTACACGTGGCGAGATGTCTCCTATTGAAAGTAATGGAGTTCACTGGAAAAGGACACTTTGCTCTGTAGAGCAAAGTTAGCAGTGAGCATGGGGAGCACTTTAAAAGTAAATCATGCAGCTAATATAATTCACATTATGCTGCTTTCTGCATATAACATCTTACAATCGCTTATATTTTCGTATACATGTGTTTTTCTATTAGGGTTATAAATATTTTGAATGTTTAAAAGGTGGTGAGCTTTTCTCAGTGAGAAAAATCTGTGAGATGTGAAGTGCAAAAATGATTACAGAATTACGTCGGGATTAGAGAGCCAATTTAAAGGTATAGTAAAGCCCTAATTAAACTTTCATGATTCCGATAGGGCATGTCATTTTAAACAACTTTCTAATTTACTTGTATCATCAAATTTGACTTGTTCTCTTGTTATTCTTAGTTGAAAGCCAAACCTAGGTAGGCTCATATGCTAATTTCTAAGCCCTTAAAGGTAGGCTTACCAGAAGTCCCAGTTTGACTGGGATTGTCCCGGTTTGGAGGCGCTGTCTTAGTGTCCCACCCGGTTGTTCATTCTGTCCCAGTAGGGTTGCCACCTCCAGGTTTTGATTCATGTGTCCGGGTTTCAGACCGCCTGAAACCCGGACACATTATTCAAAATGACCGGACTGTGAGTCTGTGGCTGTGGCTCTCCAGCATAGTTGGATGGTAATACTTTGTTACATACAGCCCTGCTTAACGTTCGTGCCCTTCAAAGTTCACATTTAGTAATACAGACTGAGTGAGCAGCATAGGGTTTTTTAATTTTGTAGTACTACTTTGTTTATTTTTCTAGGAATTTAAAGTGAAGGTCCATTTTGATGAATTAGTGCCCGGTTTTTAATAAACCTATTAAAAACAAGGGCACTTTAATTCATCAAAATTGACATTTCACTGTTTTCTTCAAAAACTTACCTTTTAATCCTGGAAGCCGCTCCAGCACTTCCTCCGCCCGTCGCAAGCCGTCTTCACGGGTCCAAAATTACGAATCCTGCTTCCTCTAATCACAGCGTTGCATCAGGCTAAGATTCCCCCGGGGGAAAGCTGTGATTGGAGGAAGCCTGATTCGTCATTTCTGAAATCCTCAGAGGCTTCCAACAGCCGGGGGAATCGCTGTAGCGGCATTCAGGATTAAAAGGTACGTTTTTGAAGAAAACTGTGAAATGTCAATTTTGATGAATTAAAGTGCCCTTGTTTTTAATAGGTTTATTAAAAACCGGGCACTAATTCATCAAAATGGACCTTCACTTTAACACCCCCCCCCCCCCTCCGACCCATGGTGACATCACCGGTGATACACGTTTAGGGGAATCGTGTGTATGACCAGGAAGTGCAGACAGGCAGATTTTTGGCGTAGATCTTGCTTTACTTCATGCAGGAAAGCATTTTGGCTGTAATCTTCTTGCATTATGGTATAGAGTAGCCTCAAACAGCTTTAGCAGGTATGTGTTTCTTTTTTACTTATTTCATTCAATGTTGAATTTATGCTTTATCAGTATACAGTTTTGTTCCTTAATTAGACACATAAAATACATATTACATTGCAGATATTACATTGTGTGATGTATATGCTTTTCATTATTTTATGAAATTGGTAATTATGCTTAATCTTTGGCAATATTTAGAATCTGAGATTTAGATGAATGATTTATTTGCTCATGTTGTGTATGGGTTGCCATGACAATGTAATGGTGCTTTTTTCACTAGGGGGTGGTGTTATGGTCTATTTAAACTGTGTTATTCACTTGTTGTGTGACTGAGGAAGGGTAGAGTACCCAACAAAATATTACGCACATAAAAGCTACTACTTTAAAAGGACCTGTAATTGCCACGCCCCCTTGACCATGCCCCTGACCACACCCACATTGGCACTGCGCCCGGTGGTCCCAGTTTCACCTCTAAAAATTATGGTAAGCCTACTTAAAGGCCGCCTCTTTTCGGAATGCATTTGACAGTTTTTACAGCTAGAGGGCGTTAGTTCATGTGTTTCATATAGATAACATTGTGCTCACGCACATCAAGTTATTTAAAGGGACATGAAACCCAATTTTTTTCTTTCGTGATTTAGAAAGAGCATGTCATTTTAAACAACTTTCTAATTTACTTCTATTATCTAATTTGCTTCATTCTCTTGATATCACTTGCTGAAAAGCATATCTAGATATGCTCAGTAGCTGCTGTTTGGTTGCTGCACATAAAGGCCTTGTGTGATTGGCTCACACATGTGCATTGCTATTTCTTCAACAAAGGATATCTAAAGAATTGAGCAAATTAGATAATAGAAGTAAATTGGAAAGTTGTTTAAAATTGCTTGCCCTATCTGAATCATGAAAGTTTAATTTTGACTAGACTGTCCCTTTAAGAGTCAGTACTGATTGCCTGAACTGTAAGTCTGTCAAAAGATCTCAGATAAGGAGGCAGTCTGCAGAAGCTTAGATGCAAGGTAATCACAGAGGTAAAAAGTATATTAATATAACTGTGTTGGTTATGCAAAACTGGGGAATGGTAAATAAAGGGAATATCTATCTTTTTAAAACAATAATATTTTTGGTGTTTATTATCCCTTTAATATACAACCATAAAATGCCCATTTTATGAAAAAAAATACAATTATGCTTTGTATTTTGTATTTATAAGTACAAATTTCTGTGTGTTTTTTGTGCATCCAGTGTACTCAAATTAAGATTTACGCTGAGCAAATTTAATACAATTTATTCCTGTATGATTTCCATACAAAAACAGAATTTATGCTTACATGATAAATTACTTTCTCCAACGGTGTGTCCGGTCCACGGCGTCATCCTTACTTGTGGGATATTCTCCTCCCCAACAGGAAATGGCAAAGAGCCCAGCAAAGCTGGCCATATAGTCCCTCCCAGGCTCCGCCTACCCCAGTCATTCGACCGACGGACAGGAGGAAATATATATAGGAGAAACCATATGGTAACGTGGTGACTGTAGTTAGAGAAAATAATTCCTCAGACCTGATTAAAAAACCAGGGCGGGCCGTGGACCGGACACACCGTTGGAGAAAGTAATTTATCAGGTAAGCATAAATTCTGTTTTCTCCAACATAGGTGTGTCCGGTCCACGGCGTCATCCTTACTTGTGGGAACCAATACCAAAGCTTTAGGACACGGATGAAGGGAGGGAGCAAATCAGGTCACCTAAACGGAAGGCACCACGGCTTGCAAAACCTTTCTCCCAAAAATAGCCTCTGAAGAAGCAAAAGTATAAAATTTGTAAAATTTGGCAAAAGAGTGCAGTGAAGACCAAGTCGCTGCCTTACATATCTGGTCAACAGGAGCCTCGTTCTTGAAGGCCCATGTGGAAGCCACAGCCCTAGTGGAGTGAGCTGTGATACTTTCAGGAGGCTGCCGTCCGGCAGTCTCAAAAGCCAATCTGATAATGCTTTTAAGCCAAAAGGAAAGAGAGGTAGAAGTCGCTTTTTTACCTCTCCTTTTTACCTCTCCTTTTACCAACCTTTTATCTTTTGTAGCCTCTAAATAGAATTTTAGAGCACGGACTACGTCCAAATTGTGTAACAAACGTTCCTTCTTTGAAACTGGATTCGGTCATAAAGAAGGTACAACTATCTCCTGGTTAATATTTTTGTTGGAAACAACCTTCGGAAGAAAACCAGGCTCAGTACGCAAAACCACCTTATCTGCATGGACCAGATAGGGCGGAGAACACTGCAGAGCAGATAACTCAGAAACTCTTCTAGCAGAAGAAATTGCAACCAAAAACAAAACTTTCCACGATAATAACTTAATATCTACGGAATGTAAGGGTTCAAACGGAACCCCTTGAAGAACTGAAAGAACTAGATTAAGACTCTAGGGAGGAGTCAAAGGTCTGTAAACGGGCTTGATTCTAACCAGAGCCTGAACAAACGCTTAAACGTCTGGCACAGCTGCCAGCCTTTTGTGAAGTAAAACAGATAAAGCAGAGATCTGTCCCTTCAGAGAACTTGCAGAAAATCCTTTCTCCAAACCTTCTTGTAGAAAGGAAAGAATCTTAGGAATTTTTATCTTGTTCCATGGGAATCCTTTAGATTCACACCAACAGATATATATTTTCCATATTTTATGGTAAATTTTTCTAGTTACAGGCTTTCTAGCCTGAATAAGAGTATCTATTACAGAATCTGAAAACCCACGCTTTGAAAGAATCAAGCGTTCAATCTCCAAGCAGTCGGTTGGAGGGAAACCAGATTCGGATGTTCGAATGGACCCTGAACAAGAAGGTCCTGTCTCAAAGGTAGCTTCCATGGTGGAGCCGATGACATATTCACCAGGTCTGCATACCAAGTCCTGCGTGGCCACGCAGGAACCATCAAGATCACCGAAGCCCTCTCCTGATTGATCCTGGCTACCAGCCTGGGAATGAGAGGAAACGGTGTGAATACATAAGCTAGGTTGAAGATCCAAGGTGCTACTATTGTATCCACTAGAGTCGCCTTGGGATCCCTGGATCTGGACCCGTAACAAGGGACCTTGAAGTTCTGACGAGAGGCCATCAGATCCATGTCTGGAATGCCCCATAATTGAGTTATTTGGGCAAAGATTTCCGGATGGAGTTCCCACTCCCCCGGATGCTCCTCCATCACCAGGGAACTCCTTGTTCCCCCCTGATGGTTGATATATGCAACAGTCGTCAAGTTGTCTGATTGACACCTTATGAATTTGGCCTTTGCTAGTCGAGGCCAAGCCTTGAGAGCATTGAATATCGCTCTCAGTTCCAGAATGTTTATCGGGAGAAGAGAGTCTTCCCGAGACCATAGACCCTGAGCTTTCAGGGGTTCCCAGACCGCGCCCCAGCCCACCAGACTGGCGTCGGTCGTGACAATGACCCACTCTGGTCAGCGGAAGCTCATTCCCTGTGACAGGTTGTCCAGGGTCAGCCACCAACGGAGTGAATCTCTGGTCCTTTGATCTACTTGGATCGTCGGAGACAAGTCTGTATAATCCCCATTCCACTGTCTGAGCATGCACAGTTGTAATGGTCTTAGATGAATTCGTGCAAAAGGAACTATGTCCATTGCCGCAACCATCAAACCTATTACTTCCATGCACTGCACTATGGAAGGAAGAAGAACAGAATGAAGTACCTGACAAGAGCTTAGAAGTTTGATTTTCTGGCCTCTGTCAGAAAAATCTTCATTTCTAAGGAATCTATTATTGTTCTCAAGAAGGGAACTCTTGTTGACGGGGACAGAGAACTTTTTTCTATGTTCAGTTTCCACCTGTGAGATCTGGGAAAGGCTAGGACAATGTCCGTATGAGCCCTTGCTTTGACAGAGACGACACTTGAATCAGGATGTCGTCCAAGTAAGGTACTACTGCAATGCCCCTTGGTCTTAGCACCGCTAGAAGGGACCCTAGTACCTTTGTGAAAATCCTTGGAGCAGTGGCTAATCCGAATGGAAGTGCCACAAACTGGTAATGCTTGTCCAGAAAGGCGAACCTTAGGAACCAAAGATGTTCCTTGTGGATAGGAATATGTAGGTACGCATCCTTTAAATCCACTGTGGTCATGAATTGACCTTCCTGGATGGTAGGAAGGATCGTTCGAATGGTTTCCATATTGAACGATGAAACCCTTAGAAACTTGTTTAGAATCTTGAGATCTAAAATTGGTCTGAATGTTCCCTCTTTTTTGGGAACTATGAACAGGTTGGAGTAAAACCCCATCCCTTGTTCTCCTAATGGAACAGGATGAATCACTCCCATTCTTGACAGGTCTTCTACACAATGTAAGAATGCCTGTCTTTTTATTTGGTTCGAAGATAATTGAGACCTGTGGAACCTTCCCCTTGGGGGTAGTTCCCTGAATTCCAGGAGATAACCTTGAGAAACTATTTCTAGCGCCCAAGGATCCTGAATATCTCTTGCCCAAGCCTGAGCAAAGAGAGAAAGTCTGCCCCCCACCAGATCCGGTCCCGGATCGGGGGCCAACACTTCATGCTGTTTTGGTAGCAGTGGCAGGTTTCTTGGCCTGCTTACCCTTGTTCCAGCCTTGCATCGGTCTCCAGGCTGGCTTGGTTTAAGAAGTATTACCCTCTTACTTAGAGGGTGTAGAATTTGAGGCTGGTCCGTTTCTGCGAAAGGGACGAAAATTTGGCTTATTTTTAGCCTTAAAAGACCTATCCTGAGGAAGGGCGTGGCCCTTTCCCCCAGTGATGTCTGAAATAATCTCTTTCAAGTCAGGGCCAAACAGTGTTTTACCCTTGAAAGGGATGTTAAGCAATTTGGTCTTGGAGGACACATCCGCTGACCAAGACTTTAGCCAAACGCTCTGCGCGCCACGATAGCAAACCCTGAATTATTCGCCGCTAATCTAGCTAATTGCAAAGCGGCATCTAAAATAAAAGAGTTAGCCAATTTAAGTGCTTGAACTCTGTCCATAACCTCCTCATACGAAGATTCTTTATTGAGCGACTTTTCTAGTTCTTCGAACCAGAAACACGCAGCTGTAGTGACAGGAACAATGCATGAAATTGGTTGTAGAAGGTAACCTTGCTGAACAAACATCTTTTTAAGCAAACCCTCTAACTTTTTATCCATAGGATCTAGAAAACACAACTATCTTCTATAGGAATAGTAGTGCGTTTGTTTAGAGTAGAAACCGCCCCCTCGACCTTGGGGACTGTCTGCCATAAGTCCTTTCTGGGGTCGACTATAGGAAATAATTTCTTAAATATAGGGGGGAGGAACAAAAGGTATGCCGGGCCTTTCCCACTCCTTATTTACTATGTCCGCCACCCCGCTTGGGTATAGGAAAAGCATCAGGGGACACCGGAACCTCTAGGATGTCCATCTTACATAATTTCTTTGGAATGACCAAATTGTCACAATCATCCAGAGTAGATAATACCTCCTTAAGTAGTGCGTGGAGATGTTCTAATTTAAATTTAAATGTTACAACATCAGGTTCAGCTAGTTGAGAAATTTTCCCTGAATCTGAAATTTCTCCCTCAGACAAAACCTCCCTCCTGGCCCCTTCAGATTGGTGTGAGGGCATGTCAGAACAGTTATCATCAGCGTCCTCTTGCTCTTCAGTGTTTAAAACAGAGCAATCGCGCTTTCTCTGATAAGTAGGCATTTTGGATAAAATGTTTGCAATAGAATTATCCATTACAGCCGTTAATTGTTGCATGGTAATAAGTATTGGCGCACTAGATGTACTAGGGGCCTCTTGTGTGGGCAAAACTGGTGTAGACACAGAAGGGGATGATGCAGTACCATGCTTACTCCCCTCATTTGAGGAATCATCATGGGCAATATCATTATCTATGGCATTATTGTCCCTACTTCGTTTGGACACTATGACACAATTATCACATATATTTAAATGGGGAGAAACCTTGGCTTTCATACATATAGAACATCGTTATCTGATGGTTCAGACATGTTAAACAGGCTTAAACTTGTCAACAAAGCACAAAAAACGTTTTACAATAAAACCGTTACTGTCACTTTAAATTTTAAACTGAACACACTTTATTACTGAATATGTGAAAAAGTATGAAGGAATTGTTCAAAATTCACCAAAATTTCACCACAGTATCTTAAAGCCTTAAAAGTATTGCACACCAAATTTGAAAGCTTTAACCCTTAAAATAACGGAACCGGAGCCGTTTTTACATTTAACCCCTATACAGTCCCAGGTATCTGCTTTGCTGAGACCCAACCAAGCCCAGAGGGGAATACGATACCAAATGATGCCTTCTATAAGCTTTTTCAGTGGTTCTTAGCTCCTCACACATGCATCTGCATGCCTTGCTTTCCAAAAACAACTGCGCATTAGTGGCGCGTAAATGAGGCTCTGCCTATGACTAGAAAAGGCCCCCAGTGAAAAAGGTGTCCAATACAGTGCCTGCCGTTTTTTTAAAACAATCCCCAAGATTATAATAACTATTAATAGTTATAATCTGCCAAATATGCTTAGTAAAGTAATCGTTTTAGCCCAGAAAAATGTCTACCAGTTTTTTAAGCCCTAATGAAGCCCTTTATTCTTATACTAAACTAAGAAAATGGCTTACCGGTTCCCATAGGGAAAATGACAGCTTCCAGCATTACCAAGTCTTGTTAGAAATGTGTCATACCTCAAGCAGCAAAAGTCTGCTCACTGTTTCCCCCAACTGAAGTTAATTCATCTCAACAGTCCTGTGTGGAAACAGCCATCGATTTTAGTAACGGTTGCTAAAATCATTTTCCTCTTACAAACAGAAATCTTCATCTCTTTTCTGTTTCAGAGTAAATAGTACATACCAGCACTATTTTAAAATAACAAACTCTTGATTGAAGAATAAAACTACATTTAAACACCAAAAAAACTCTTAGCCATCTCCGTGGAGATGTTGCCTGTGCAACGGCAAAGAGAATGACTGGGGTAGGCGGAGCCTGGGAGGGACTATATGGCCAGCTTTGCTGGGCTCTTTGCCATTTCCTGTTGGGGAGGAGAATATCCCACAAGTAAGGATGACGCCGTGGACCGGGCACACCTATGTTGGAGAAATTTACATTTTTGATAAAATAAAATTTTTGGTGAATAATTTTGTTTTACGATTTTTGATGCACCTTAACAATACAATTTTTTCCTGCATATTTTTGTGTTAAAGGTTCAATTATTCATTTCGTAAGATTTTTAAAATACAACTTTTACTGTGCACTTTTGTAATGATTGCAACTCCACCCTTAGCAAGACACCCTGTTTTCAGAGTGGTTTTAGATCATTCCACCAGGGAAATAGAAGTACGGGCAAGCATTCTTTAATAACAGGGATCAAGTCAAGCGGGAACGCATGGGAACCAAGTTCCTGCACTATTTTTGAAGGAGGAACTAACTTCCCAGTGGACAAAAAAGAGAAACACTTAAGTAAACACTGCTGCTGCTGGTGGGAGGAGCTGGAGAACAGTCTGGTTGAAGAGATAGTGAGATCCTCTACAATACACTAAGGGCTAGATTTATCAAAGCTGAGGCGTACAGGGGCACGTATACGCGCCCCTGTACACCTCAGCTCGCCTGTGGCGGGGCAAAATTACCCGCAGGTAATCAACATTGCACACGAGCGCAATTTTGCGCTTGCGTGCAATCCCGCTCCCTGCCCGCACACAGCCAATCATGCACGGGCAGGAGCTGTCAATCTCCTCGGTCGGACTCGACCGCAGAGATTGAATTTCGCCACCTTAGAGGTGGCGAAGAGCTTAGGGAAGCAGCGGTCTGATGACCGCTGCTTGATAAATTACGGCGAGCAAGTTCTTGTGAGAACTTGCAGCCATAGGGGCTTTATAAATCGAGCCCTTAATGTAAGACTGTCAGGGTCCTGCTGTGTTATCACCCCTGTTATAAATATATTCTTTTTTAACTTTTATTCTGTGTGGCTTGCTCTGTTTTTTTACCCTCAGCAGAAATAGAACTATTGCACCTTAAATGGGTGAAACTCTGTGACAGAGGAGGGGTCTCAGGCCCCAAGGCAACCATTCAACCCTTCATTGGATTTAATTTGTTTCATACATACATATAAGTGTATATATTATATACATACATATAAATACAGTGTGTGTATTTATATATATATATGTGTGTATATATATCTTTCAATTCATGCACTCCTTCCCTTTGGTGTCTCCTATATAGCCCAGGTGTCTCCTCAAATAATTTGCATATGTACCAATATAGAATGGAGGGCACTCACAGATCTTCATTGAATTTCAACTGATTTTATTATCAATAAAGTTTTACATAAGTCAACGTTTCAGCTCCACAGTGAGCCTTTTTCAAGACAATCTGTTATTCACTTGGGTGTGTTTAAGCGCCATTCCCAAATGCTGTATATGGGAATGGCAGCTTGAACACGCCAAAGTGAATAACAGATTGTCTTGAAAAGGCTCACTGTGAAGCCGAAAACGTCGACTTATGTAAAACTTTATTGATAATAAAATCAGTTGAAATTCAGTCAAGACCTGTGAGTGCCCTCCATTCTATATTGGTACATGTGTGTGTGTGTATATATATATATATATATATATATATATATATATATATATATATATATATATATATATATATATATATATATAAATAAATAAAACAAAATTCATTTTGAGGAAGGGTGGAAGTCTGGGTGAGTTCCCATACTTTGTTTTGTAGGACTTGACCCCTGTTTAATAATCTTGCGAGCTTTAGGTCATTGGGCCTTTAGAACCAAATTATAAGTCTATATCAATTAGACAAACTATACATTACAAATTGCATATTTTCAGTTTACAAAGAACTATGTGATATGAAAGATACACTATTAACTGCGTATTTCAGTTATAATTTCTGGTTACAAGATCTTGGTTTCCTAATTCAAAAACAAAGTATTTTATATGCATATTCAAAAGATTATTGAAATAAGCAGCCTAAATTGGCGTAATAATCATTTCTGCTGTTTAAACGATAAACAGTTGCTGTGGTCATAATACAGGATTTACATAACATGTTTTACTTTCACATACCTATCTGTAGGCATATTGTATTGTAATATACTGGTAAATGTACAGCAACTGCACAGAATGTTACTCCCAGCTGGGTTATAACTGCCTCATGTAAATGTGTTCATCTTGCTTAGAAATCAATTTATTATTTATAGCTAGGAGTATGTTTAAAAAAAAAATTATATAAAAAAATATTCCTCATGAGAAGATGTAAATTCAGATTTCCCCGTGGAATGTACATATAGAGAACACAATTACTACGCAAAACTGACATTTGCCAACATGTTTTTTTTTTGTTTTTTTTATTTTCATATCAAACTGAAATCACTAACATTGCTACATCGGTTGACAAAATGACACACAAAGGAATACAGTATTAACATTTCAGTTGCTAATGTCTGCCAATTTCCCCAAGCTTTTGAGATTATCAGTATTCCGGGCTCTTTTTTTTTTGCAATTCATTTTGAAAATAAGGCACAGGGGAAGATAATTGCCTTTATGCATTGGTCCAATTAGGAGATAAATGAAAACTCTTGTGTAATATATAAAAATGATAACCCAAATACTGTTGGAATCATATGACTACAAAATAAAATAAAAATATGAAACTATAGCTGTGGTGATACACCCTATATAATGTTGTAAGAATTAAAGGTACTATAATCAATATCCCTTATCATTCATCCTGTAGCAAAAGAAAAGTATATAATATAGATGTGTTTGTGATTGCAAACTACAATAGTATTGTAAATTATAACAATCTATACTTTATCATATAGCTCTTTCTCTAAAGAATTTAACTTTTCACCCTATATTTATTTAGAATAAAAAAAAAGTAAATTCCTAAATGAAGTCAGCGTGAGAATTGAGTGCTTATAGATAGAATGCACATACACGTGTTGCATAGTCCTCTTTCAGCCTTACAATTAGATCCCAGGCTCATTGTTCATTGAACAATTCAGAGCTTCAGCTCTCAATGTATATGTTTCCATCACATGATAACAAGTTTCAAGTTTCCTCAGGTTTTGCTTCCTGAGCTTCTGCTGGAGATTCTGAAGATGATCCTTCTCCAACTTCTGCACCTTCATCTAAAAAAAAAAGAAAAGGAAAAGGTCAAAATTCTGTATTTACCCAAGACAACAAGGATGCCTCATCATTGTAATTGCAGGATACATAGAAACATAGAATTTGAACCAAAAATGCCCATCAAGTCTACCCATAATACATGTTACTTTTTTCTTAGGATAGTCTTATGCATGTCCAAGGCATTTTTTAATTATTTTACAGTATTTGTGTTTACCACCTCTATTGGAAATTTATTCCATGAATTCATCACCCTGTCCCATATCTGCTACCCTCTAAGTTAAACTTGTGACCCCTTGTTTGGGCATTTTTTGTGGAAAATGCTTTCAGCGTCCACTTTATTAAGTCCCTTCATATATTTGAAGGTTTCTATCATGTCACCTCTTTCCCTTATCTCCTCTAAACCATACACATTTGATCATAGAGTCTTTCATTTTACGTTTTATATTTTAGACCATGTACCATTTTAGTAGCCCTCCTTTGGGCAGTTTCTAGTTTATTTATATCCTTCTGGAGATACTGGGGCCTATTTATGATGATGCGAGTGGACATGATCCGATATAGCGGATCATGTCCGCTGCACATCGATAAATGCAGACAGCATACGCTGTCGGCATTTATTATTGCACCAGCAGTTCTTGTGAACTGCTTGTGCAATGCTACCCCCTGCAGATTGGCCGCTAGCAGAGGGAGTCAATCAACCGCTCGTATTCGGAGTCAATCAACCGGTCGAAATCAACCGGGTTGATTTCTGTCCGCTGCCTCAGAGCAGGCGGACAGGTTATGGAGCAGCGGTCTGAAGGCTCGCCGGAAACACGGGGCATCAAGCTCCATACGGACCTTGATAAATTTGCCCCATGGTCTTCTGAACTGTACACAGTATTCCAGATGAGGCCTAACTAGTGATCTGAAGTGGCATAAGAACCCTGTTATTTCTGCTACTTATACCTCTCCCAGTTATTTGACTGGCTCTACTGGCTGCACTGCTGCATTGTGTACCAAATTTTAAATCATCTGAAATAGCAATTCCCAAGTCCATTTTTTCTTTAGTTACAGTGAGTAATGTACCATTGAGACTATAATTGGCCTTTGGGTTTTTGGATCCTATATGCATAATTTTGCTCTTGGTAATATTAAAATGTAGATCCCTTTATTTGCCCAGTCATCCAGTATTTTTAATATCACTATTCATTAACCTAAGTACCATAGCTGTAACACATAAATATTATTAGTTTAAGAAAATTAGAAGCAAGCATGCATATGGTATCAGATATAGTTTTTTGTTTTTAGGAATTTATTTGAAAATCTAGATTTACTGAATTCAAATGCAGCAAATCTTTGGAAATATTAGACCAACACATAATAAATATATGGACTTATAGAGAATATACACATATAACACACACATATTTCCTTAATATTGTGTCAATTACATTAGAAAAAAAAGGTAATGAGGAAAGTAATATTCTTCTTAAAATATCTAACTTGAAGGACCATTAAATACAGTAGAATTGCATAATCAACAAGTGCATAATAAATAGACAATGTCATAGAACGTAGTCTTATTATTAAGGGCTAGATTACAAATGGAGTGCTAAATTATCGCATGCCCGCAAACGGCAAATTTGCCTGTTTGCAGGCATGTGATAATTAACCAGCCATTACAAGTAGCTTGTTATTGCTACAGCGAGCTTGTGGTAGCAATTAGTGCTCCGAAAATTAACTAGAGATTAGATTTCTGGTTAATTTTCTAAAACTGACCCAAATGCCCTCAAAATAGAGGACATTATAGTTTTTTATTTAAATAAATAAATAATAACTACACTAGGCAGTTCTGGGGCTTTAAAGTTGGTAGGAGTAGGGTGTTAGAAACTTAAAAGTACCTTTACATTGTGGTGTATGGGAACTGTGTGTTCCCATAGACCACAATCTAAATATATATGTACAGTATCTCAAAAATTGAGTACACCCCTCACATGTCTGTAAATATTTTATTATATATTTTCATGTGACAACACTGAAGAAATGACACTTTGTTACAATGTAAAGTATTGAGTGTACAGCCTGTATGTGTAAATTTGCTGTCCCCTCAAAATAACTCAACACAAAGCCATTAATGTCTAAACCGTTGGCAACAAAAGTGAGTACACCCCTAAGAGGAAATGTACAAATTGGGCCCAAAGTGTCAATATTTTGTGTGGCCACCATTATTTTCCAGCACTGCCTTAACCCTCTTGGGCATAGAGTTCACTATAGCTTCACAGGTTGCTACTGGTGTCCTCTTCCACTCCTCCATGAGACCTTGCGCTCCCCCACCTTGCGCTCCCCCACCTTCCGTTTGAGGATGCCCCACAGATGCTCAATAGGGTTTAGGTCTGAAAACATGCTTGGCCAGTCCATCACCTTTACCCTCAGCTTCTTTAGCAAGGCAGTGCTCATCTTGGAGGTGTGTTTGAATACTGCCTTGCAGCCCAGTCTCTGAAGGGAGGGGATCATGCTCTGCTTCAGTATGTCACAGTGCATGTTGGCATTCATGGTTCCCTCAATGAACTGTAGCTCCCCAGTGCCGGCAGCACTCATGCAGGCCCAGACCATGACACTCCCATCACCATGCTTAACTGTAGGCAAGACACACTTGTCTTTGTACTCCTCACCGGGTTGCCGGCATACACGCCTGACACCATTTGAACCAAATAAGTTTATCTTGGTCTCATCAGACCACAGGACATAGTTCCAGTAATCCATGTCCTTAGTCTGCTTGTCTTCAGCAAACTGTTTGTGGACTTTCTTGTGCATCATCCTTAGAAGAGGCTTTCTTCTGGGACGACAGCCATGCAGACCAATTTGATGCAGTGTGCGGCGTATGCTCTGAGCACTGACAGGCTGACCCCCCACCCCTTCAACCTCTGCAGCAATGCTGGCAGCACTAATATGTCTATTTCCCAAAGACAACCTCTGCATATGACGCTGAGCACGTGCACTCAACTCCTTTGGTTGACCATGGCAAGGCTTGTTCTTAGTGGAACCTGTCCTGTGAAACCACTGTATGGTCTTGCCCACCGTGCTGCAGCTGAGTTTCAGGGTCTTGGCAATCTTCTTATAGCCTAGGCCATCTTTATGTAGAGCAACAATTCTTTTTTTCAGATCCTCAGAGAGTTCTTTGCCATGAGGTGCCATGTTGAACTTCCAGTGACCAGTATGAGAGAGTGTGAGAGCAATAACACCAAATTTAACACACCTGCTCCCCATTCACACCTGAGACCTTGTAACACTAAGGAGTCACATGACACTGGGGAGGGAAAATAGATAATTGGGCCCAATTTGGACATTTCCACTTAGGGGTGTACTCACGTTTGTTGCCAACTGTTTAGACATTAATGGCTGTGTATTTAGTTATTTTGAGGGGACAGCAAATTTACACTGTTATACAGGCTGTACACTCACTACTTTACATTGTAGCAAAGTGTCATTTCTTCATTGTTATCACATAAAAAGATATAATAAAATATTTACAAAAATGTGAGGGGTGTACTTACTTTTGTGAGATACTGTATATGATTATATACATAGATATTTACTGTATGTGTTAATATGTGTATATACACATATTAAAACATAAATATATATGTATATATTTATATATATTTTTAAAAATGCTGCCCATCGCTGTGCTACTTACCCCCTTTTCTGCGTGAAGTTCTGATGCCGTCTTTGACAGCATCACAACGAGGCTCCCATTGGAGCCTATGGAAGTGCGCTCTCGTGAGCCCAATGCTTTCTAGAAATGCAAACTTGAGCTCACGTTCGCATTGTAATTTACTTGTAATATCAGCGCACATTATCGTACACTGGTATTACAAAGTGTATGCAAGCAAAATTTAGTGCTCCACTTGTAATCTAGTCCTAAATGAGCAGAAGATTTAATTTTCTTTTAAATCTATAAATTTACTTTCATTTGCCAGTCTCCTGTATCATGTGACAGCCATCAGCCAGTCACAGACTCATTCATATATACACTTTGAACTCTTGCACATGCTAAATAATAACTGGTGCCACAGAAAGTGTGCATATAAAAAGGACTTTACTATTTGATAATAAGTAAATTAGAAAGTCGCTTAAAACTGTATACTCTATCTGAAATGTGAACGTTTCCTTTTTTACTTTATTGTCCCTTTAATCACATATAAAAAGCACAATTCAGGGTCATTTTATTGCATACAGTACGTGGGTAAAAAAAAGCAAAACCTTTATCTGGCACAGTTCACCATGGCATATTTTCCTTTCGATATTTCACTGTGACCTTATATCTGGCACATGGCTCCATGACACTTTTTCACAGTACTATACACTTTACCTGTCACTTTCCCTGTGAAAAACTTTAGATCAGAATCTCTGAACTCCAGTCCTCAAATGCCACTTACTGACCAGATTCTAAGGCTTTCCCTATCTGAGCAGACGTGAGTCAGCCACATTAAGTAGCAGCTGACCAGCTAGATAGATAATTACAACCTGGGTTGTTAGTGGTGCTTCAGGGTAGAACTGAGAAACACTAATTTCTGTGATACAATGAATGCATACATTAGTTACATCAGGGCAAAAAAATAAAGAAAGGACAAGAGCTAGAGTACCCCTTGCCAATGTTTCAGATACCCCCAGGGGTACTTGTACCACAGGTTAAGAAACAAGGCTCTATATTATTCTAGTTATGTACCACAATTTGGAAAGATCAAGGAAAAGGCTTGATAGAATCAGATTGGTATTACAGAGGGGGGAAACTTGTATGGGGGGAAACTTCCAAGTTAATGTAATATGAACCACCATCCTTTTCAATGAATAAATACTAATGCCTAGATTTAGAGTTTGGCGTTAGCTGTCAAAACCAGCGCTAGAGGCTCCTAACGCTGGTCTTGGGCTACCGCTGGTATTTAGAGTCGTGTAGGTAAGGGTCTAATGCTCACTTTCCAGCCGCGACTTTTCCATACCGCAGATCCCCCTACGCCAATTGGGTATCCTATCTTTTCAATGGGATCTTTCGCTGGTATTTAGAGTCTTGGCTGAAGTCTTTCTAACGCCGGTTCATAGAGCTCTTAACTACTGTGCTCTAAAGTACACTAACACCCATAAACTACCTATGTACCCCTAAACCGAGGTCCCCCCACATCGCCGCCACTCTAATAAAAAAATTTAACCCCTAATCTGCCGACCGCACACCGCCGCCACCTACGTTATCCCTATGTACCCCTAATCTGCTGCCCCTAACACCGCCGACCCCTATATTATATTTATTAACCCCTAATCTGCCACCCCAAACGTCGCCGCCACCTACCTACACTTATTAATCCCTAATCTGCCGACCGGACCTCACCGCTACTATAATAAAGTTATTAACCCCTAATCCGCCTCACTAACCCTATAATAAATAGTATTAACCCCTAATCTGCCCTCCCTAACATCGCCGACACCTAACTTCAAGTATTAACCCCTAATCTGCCGACCGGACCTCGCCGCTACTCTAATAAATGTATTAACCCCTAAAGCTGAGTCTAACCCTAACACTAACACCACCCTAAATTAAATATAATTTAAATCTAACGAAATAAAATAAATCTTATTAAATAAATTAATCCTATTTAAAGCTAAATACTTACCTGTAAAATAAACCCTAATATAGCTACAATATAACGAATAATTATATTGTAGCTATTTTAGGATAGCCAATCCGATTGAACTTGAATCTGATTGGCTGATTCAATCAGCCAATCAGATTTTTCCTACCTTAATTCCGATTGGCTGATAGAATCCTATCAGCCAATCGGAATTCGAGGGACGCTATCTTGGATGATGTCACTTAAAGGAACCTTCATTCGTCGGGAGTCGCCGGAAGAAGAGGATGGATCCGCGTCGGCTGCTTCAAGATGGTCCCGCTCCGCGCCGGATGGAAGAAGATAGAAGATGCTGTCTGGATGAAGATGTCTACCGGTCCGGATGCCCTCTTCTTGCCGGATAGGATGAAGACTTCGGACCCTCTTCTGGACCTCTTCTTGCCGGATAGGATGAAGACTTCGGACCCTCTTCTGGACGGATCGGTGATACCCGGCGTGGTGAAGATAAGGTAGGAAGATCTTCAGGGGCTTAGTGTTAGGTTTTTAAAGGGGGGTTTGGGTTAGATTAGGGGTATGTGGGTGGTGGGTTCTAATGTTGGGGGGGTATTGTATGTTTATTTAAATGCAAAAGAGCTGTTTTCTTTGGGGCATGCCCCGCAAAAGGCCCTTTTATGGGCTGGTAAGGTAAAAGAGCTGTTAATTTTTTATTTTAGAATAGGGTATGGCATTTTTTTTATTTTGGGGGGCTTTGTTATTTTTTTAGGGGGCTTAGAGTAGGTGTAATTAGTTTAAAATTCTTGTAATATTTTTTTATTTTTTGTAATTTAGTTTAGTTGATTTAATTGTAGATAATTGTAAGTAGTTTATTTAATTAATTTATTGATAGTGTAGTGTTAGGTTTAATTGTAACTTAGGTTAGGATTTATTTTACAGGTAATTTTGTAATTATTTTAACTAGGTAGCTATTAAATAGTTATTAACTATTTAATAGCTATTGTACCTAGTTAAAATAAATACAAAGTTGTCTGTAAAATAAATATAAATCCTAAAATAGCTACAATATAATTATTTGTTATATTGTAGCTATATTAGGGTTTATTTTACAGGTAAGTATTTAGCTTTAAATAGGATTAATTTTTTTAATAAGATTTATTTTATTTCGTTAGATTTAAATTATATTTAACTTAGGGGGTGTTAGTGTTAGGGTTAGACTTAGCTTTAGGGGTTAATACATTTATTATAGTAGCGGTGAGGTCCGGTCGGCAGATTAGGGGTTAATAAGTGTAGGTAAGGTAGCGGCAACGTTGGGGGGGGGCAGATTAGGGGTTAATAAATATTATGTAGGTGTCGGCGATGTTAGGGGCAGCAGATTAGGGGTACATAGGTATAATGTAGTTTGCAGCGTTGTGCGGTCGGCAGATTAGGGGTTAAAAAATTTAAATAGAGTGGTGGCGATGTGGGGGGACCTCGGTTTAGGGGTACATAGGTAATTTATGGGTGTTAGCATACTTTAGAGCACAGTAGTTAAGAGCTTTATGAACCGGCGTTAGCCCATAAAGCTCTTAACTCCTGACTTTTTTCTGCGGCTGGAGTCTTGTCGGTAGAGTTCTACCGCTCACTTCAGCCAAGACTCTAAATACCAGCGTTAGAAAGATCCCATTGAAAAGATAGGATACGCAATTGACGTAAGGGGATATGGGGTATGGAAAAGTCTTGGCTGGAAAGTGAGCGTTAGACCCTTACCTACAAGACTCTAAATACCAGCGGTCGGCCAAAACCAGCGTTAGGACCCCCTAACGCTGGTTTGGACGGCTAACGCAGAACTCTAAATCTAGGCGTATGGGTTTATTTTATAGGTAAGTATTTAGTTTTAAATAGGAATAATATAGTTAATGGTAGGAATATTTATTTAGATTTATTTCAATAATATTTAAGTTAGGGGGTGTTAGGTTAGACTTAGGTTTAGGGATTAATAACTTTAATATAGTGGCGGCGATGTTGGTGGCGGCAGATTAGGGGTTAATAATATAATGTAGGTGTCGGCGACATTGGGGAAGGCAGATTAGGGGTAATTAGATATAATGTAAGTGTCGGCGATGTTGGGGGCAGTAGATTAGGGGTTCATAAATATAATGTAGGTGGCGGCGGTGTCTGGAGCGGCAGATTAGGGGTTAAAATTTTTATTATAGTGTTTGTGATGCGGGGGGGCCTCGGTTTAGGGGTTAATAGGTAGTTTATGGGTGTTAGTATACTTTTTAGCACTTTAGTTATGAGTTTTATGCTACGGCGTTGTACCATGAAACTCATAACTACTGACTTTTAAATGTGTTAGGACTCTTGACAGGGTAGGCTGTACCGCTCACTTTTAGGCCTCCCAGGATAGACTTGTAATATCAGCGCTATGGAAGTCCCATAGAAAAAAGACTTTACGAAGTTTACGTAAGTCATTTTGCGGTAAGGCCAAACAAGTGTGCGGTACACCTAAACCTGCAAGACTCGTAATTCCAGCGGTCGTAAAAAAGCAGCGTTAGGACCTCTTAATGCTGCTTTTTTACCCTAACGCACAACTCGTAATCTAGCCGAAAGATAGCAGCATCTTTATTTTTTAATAAAATAACTTTACTAGGCAGTATTTTGGGGGTAAAGTCTTCATTATGGGATCTATTCTCTGGTTCTTTGCGTTCCTGAGAAAATTAAGGTCAACAGATCTATGTTGCCTAGTGATCAGCTTATCTAGTTAGCATATTGGAAGCGTGGAGTTTATTTCCAACTGTGGTTGCTTGCTTCTATCGGCAGTCTGTTTTGCACTTCCTTCCTCTCTTGAAGTTGGAGATTTCACACCACTCTGAAGTTGAAATCCTCAAAATTCATCCCGATTTTTATCCAGTTAGGAAATGTGAGTCTTCTACCAATGCATTTATGTCATGTAGTTATGTTTCTGACCCAGATAAATGTTGGTAGGGTGCAGTGCAGTCTTTTCAAAAGGCTTGGTTTCAATCCTTCTGAAATTCCTAGGTTTGGAATTTCATTATCAGAGGTGTCTTGGAACTACCTGCAATTTGTAAGCTTTTCAGGTTTGTCCTTCTTTCTGTCTGACATTGTTTTGACTTTAGCCTTCTTCTACCAGAGGGTTCTGTAGTAATGAACAAGGTCACTCACATCAGCCATTGTGACTCAGCGGGTGGTTGAACAGCCTTGCAAGTTATAGGTTGGTAGTTTGACTCCAGCGACAGTTGTTAGGTTTTCATGTGGCATCTCCTTATTTTAAATCCTAAACCTGGAAGTTTTACGATTATCTTTTAATATCCATCAGGGTTTCTTTCTGTTTTTTTTTTCTCAACTGGCCAGCGGATCATCTGAGTTGTTAGACACAACTTTCTGGAAAGGGTCTCTAACTCTGAAGATTTTTGGTTAGTTATTTTTTTGGGGGATAAAAAGTTAAACGTTAAGTCTGATCCTCCTATTTCCTATATTTGGGTGAGGTTGAGAGATTGTCTGCAGCTGTGATGGACATCCTAGCAGTCCCCTGATTATCAGATGATTGATTGTTAAACAATTGCCCTTATTCCAAGGGTGCTTGTCCAGGAATAATATACCACAATATTATTTGTTCGGGCTTGAAATCGGAGAGTGAGCTGTAAGATCTAAGCCAGATGTTCAGTGCTCCACCATGGCATTTTTCCTTGGGCCAAAGTTTCTTGCTTGAGTGAAGTCTGGACAGCTCAGTTAGTAGAGCATTAGATTTTTCTTCTATGAGTGCAGTGTTCAAGTCCTTTGTTTGGGCGAGCAGTTTTTGCCAATTTTCAGTCTCTAATTTGATGGTTTGGAGATTCATCCTATCTCTGCTAAAATATTTATATCAGGTTTGTCTGCCAGTCTCTTGTGGAAATGTGTATCTATTCAAGTAATACATTTGGGGTTGTGTGTGGCATTCCATTAGTTTCCTTGAATCCTTCCATTCCTTCAGGATGATGTAGATAAGGGCTTATTGGCCAACATTCCAAGTGTTTTAATTTGGGCCGTTACAGTTTTATTACATAGGAGTTTTGTGTATTTTACATATTTTCAGGTTTTTGTTCAAGTCTTCGTCAGTTGGACCTGTAGTTAAGTCTGTTTTTCCTATGGAAGTTTTTTTGTATAGTGTCATCTGCCTTTTGTACCTTTACATACACTAGATATTGTAGTTCTATAGCTTCACCCTTGGGATTTGTCGACTGAGTTCTTTGCAGATCCAGTTGCGTGTTCTGCATATTGGTTGTCTTTTTTTGATACATTTTATTTGTTGGGTTTTGTCTTGGTGGAGACAGTTTTGGGAAGGAAGGTCTTTCTGGAGTTGTTCCTAGTAAATAGGACTTCACAGCTTGGGTATTAGTTCCTACAAGTAAAGATTTTTGTTGACTATTACCATTTATTTATTCTTACCTGATAAATTCCTTTCTTTCTTGGTAATGACAGTCCACGAACCTGCCTATTTTTTACTAGCTGGCAGCAGTTCTTGTTTGCACCTCTTTACCCTACCATCTTTTTTACTTCTTCCTCCTTTCCATTGCTTTATGTACTACTGGGAGAGAGAGGGAAGTAGGAGGGATACTTACGGCTAGATTATGAGTTTTTGTCGGTAAGGCTTGCGGTGCTAACGCTCAGTTCCAGCTCACCACTCACCTACAAACAACGCTTGTATTACACGTTTTTTTCAACCCAGCTTTAGCCTCTAAAAAGTGAGCGGAGAGCAAAATTTAGCTCCACATCTGACCTCAATACCAGCGCTGCTTACGGTAGCGGTAAGCTGGCTAAACATGCTCGTGCACGATTTCCCCATAGGAAACAATGGGGCAAATTCAGCTGAAAAAAACCTAACACCTGCAAAAAAGCAGCGTTCAGCTCCTAACCCAGCCCCATTGTTTCCTAGGGGAAATACATTTTATATCTACACCTAACACCCTAACATGAACCCCGAGTCTAAACACCCCTAATCTTACACTTATTAACCCCTAATCTGCTGCCGCCGACATCGGGGCCACCTGCATTATATTATTAACCCCTAATCTGCCGCTCTGGACACCGCCGCCACCTACATTATACTTATGAACACCTAATCTGCTGCCCCCAACATCGCCGACACCTACATTATAGTTATTAACCTCTAATCTGCCCCCCCAATGTCGCCGCAACTATATTAAATTTATTAACGCCTAATCTGCCGCCGCCAACGTCGCTGCCACTATACTAAAGTTATTAACCCCTAAACCTAAGTCTAACCCTAACCCTAACACCCCCTAACTTAAATATAATTTAAATACAACTAAATAAATTTACTAGTATTAACTACATTATTCCTATTTAAAACTAAATACTTACCTATAAAATAAACTCTAAGCTAGCTACAATATAACTAATAGTTACATTGTAGCTAGCTTAGGGTTTATTTTTATTTTACAGGCAACTTTGTATTTATTTTAACTAGGTACAATAGTTATTAAATAGTTAACTATTTAATAACTACCTAGCTAAAATAAATACAAATTTACCTGTAAAATAAACACTAAGCTAAGTTACAATTACACCTAACCCTACACTATAATTAAATTAATTACCTAAACTAAATACAATTAATTACAATTAAATTAAATAAACTAAAGTACGAAAAAAATCCCCCTAATAAAATAAAAAGCCCCCCAAAATAAAAAAAAATCCTTACCCTATACTAAATTACAAATAGCCCTTAAAAGGGCCTTTTGTGGGGCATTGCCCCAAAGTAATCCGCTCTTTTACCTGTAAAAAAGTATACAATACCCCCACAACATTAAAACCACCACCCACACACCCAACCCTACTCTAAAACCCACCCAATCCCCCCTTAATAAAACCTAACACTACCCCCTTGAAGATCACCCTACCTTGAGACGTCTTCACCTAGCCGGGCACAAGTGGTCCTCCAGAGGGGCAGAAGTCCTCATCCGATCCGGGCAGAAGAGGACCTCCAGACGGCCAGAAGTTTTCATCCAGGGGGCATCGTCTATCTTCATCCATCCGGAGAGGAGCGGGTCCATCTTGAAGCCAGCCGATGCAGAGCATCAATCCAGACCGACGACTAGCCGACGAATGACGGTTCCTTTGAATGACATCATCCAAGATGGCATCTCTTGAATTACGATTGGCTGATAGGATTCTATCAGCCAATCGGAATTAAGGTAGGAAAAATCCTATTGGCTGATGCAATCAGCCAATAAAATCGAGCAAGCATTCTATTGGCTGATTGGAACAGCCAATAGAATGCAAGCTCAATCCTATTGGCTGATTGGATTCCATCAGCCAATAGGATTTGTCCTACCTTAATTCCGATTGGCTGATAGGATTCTATCAGCCAATCGGAATTCAAGGGACGCCATCTTGGATGACGTCATTTAAAGGAACCGTCATTCGTCTGGTAGTCGTCGGTCTGGATGGATGCTCCGCGTCGGCTGGCTTCAAGATGGACCCGCTCCGGATGGATGAAGATAGAAGATGCCGCCTGGATGAAAACTTCTGGCCGTCTGGAGGTCCTCTTCCGCCCGGATCGGATGAAGACTTCTGCCCCTCTGGAGGACCACTTGTGCCCGGATGGGTGAAGACGTCTCAAGGTAGGGTTATCTTCAAGGGGGTAGTGTTAGGTTTTATTAAGGGGGATTGGGTGGGTTTTAGAGTAGGATTGGGTGTGTGGGTGGTGGGTTTTAATGTTGGGGGTTATTGTATTTTTTTTTACAGGTGAAAGAGCTGATTACTTTGGGGCAATGCCCCGCAAAAGGCCCTTTTAAGGGCTATTTGTAATTTAGTATAGGGTAGGGAATTTTTTTATTTTGGGGGGCTTTTTTGTTTTATTAGGGGGATTAGATTAGGTGTAATTAATTTAAAATTTGTAATTATTTTTTTATTTTCTGTAATTTAGTGTTTGTTTTTTTCGTACTTTAGTTTATTTAATTTAATTGTAATTAATTGTAGTTAGTTTAGGTAATTAATTTAATTATAGTGTAGTGTTAGGTGTAATTGTAACTAAGGTTAGAGTTTATTTTACAGGTAAATTTGTATTTATTTTAGCTAGGTAATTATTATATAGTTAATAACTATTTAATAACTATTGTACCTAGTTAAAATAAATACAAAGTTGCCTGTAAAATAAAAATAAACCCGAAGATGGCTACAATGTAATTATTAGTTATATTGTAGCTAGCTTAGGGTTTATTTTACAGGTAAGTATTTAGTTTTAAATAGGAATAATTTAGGTAATAATAGTAATTTTATTTCGTTTTATTTAAATTATATTTAAGTGAGGGGGGTTAGGGTTAGACTTAGATTTAGGGGTTAATACATTTAGTATAGTGGCAGCGACATTGGGGCGGCAGATTAGGGGTTAATAAATGTAGGTAGGTGTCGGCGATGTTAGGGATGGCAGATTAGGGGTTAATAATATTTAACTAGTGTTTGCAAGGCGAGAGTGCGGTGGCTTAGGGGTTAATACATTTATTTAAGTGGCGGCGATGTCCGGTTGGCAGATTAGGGGTTAAAAATTTTATTTTAGTATTTGCAATGTGGGAGGGCCTCGGTTTTGGTGTTAGCCCATAAAACTCTTAACTACTGACTTTTAAATGCGGTAGGAGTCTTGACAGGAGAGGGTGTACCACTCACTTTCTCCAAGACTCGTAATACCGGCGTTAGGCAAATCCCATTAAAAAGATTGGATACACAATTGACGTAAGGGGATTTGCGGTATGCTCGAGTCGCGGAATAAAAGTGAGCAGTACACCTGTACCTGCCAGACTTGTAATACCAGCGGGCGTTAAAAAGCAGCTTTGGGACCTTTCAACGCTGCATTTTAAGGCTAACGCAAGACTCGTAATCTAGGCGTTAGTTTGTTGTGGAGTGTCTTGAATTCCCACAAGTAAGGATTTTCGTGGACTATCACCACCAAGTAAGAAAGAAATGTATCAGGTAAAAATAAATTATGTTTTTTTATATACATAGCTTCTATAATGCTTTGTTTGATCTGAGTAATCCCTTGTTTTATTTTTACTTATACTTTGTACTCAACAGTGTTATGATATAGACTCTCTTTTCTTTGCGGTACTGACAAGGAGTGCAACGCTTTAATAGAAAGAAGTTTGGAAGTTTCTATCTTGTTAAATTAGGTGTGATTGGGATAAACATCAAAACCATTTTGAATAGAAATAAAAAACTGATCATTTTCTTTTTAACAAAAAAATAAAATCTATGCTATTATAATAATGTATTAATAATTTCTCCCAATCTAAACCATGCTGGATGCTGTCCTTTTTACTGTAATTCATAATGTATTTATCTCAGGTCCCAGTTTAGTACTCTTGCAAAACACTATTAAGAGATTCTCATTTCCACTTTAAATCATGCTATTAAAAGTATAGGATGTCTTCCATTATGTACAATACTGGATTTGTGATGCTTTTCTAAAAGAAAAATCTCATATTACGTTTGTGTTACAGTACACCAAGGGTAGGGTGTAAATGCTGAACACAAGATAATTGAGACAGCATCAGTTTCAGAGTAGAAATCGTACACCTCTGCAAACTCTGCAGATTATCTGTGTCACTGATTCTATAATTAAGCCAAGGACACGTAAAAAGGAAATTTAAGGGAAATAGTATGTTGAATACTACTGTGTGATTGCAATTCATTAAAGGGGCAGTAAAGTCAGAATTTAACTTTCATGATACAGAGATAGCATGCAGCTTTAAATAACTTTGCAATTTATTTCTATTATCTAATTTGCTTTATTTCTTTGGAATCCTTTGTTGAAAAGCATATCTAGGAAGGCTCATCATCGGCAATGCATTACTGGGATTTCCTGCTGATTGGTGGCTTCACATACTGTAATATGCTTCTTGTCATTGGCTCACCCAATTGCTTATCTAGCTCCCAGAAGTACTTTGCTGCTCCTTCAACAAAGGATACCAAGAAATTGAAGAAAATTTGATGCAAAAGTAAATTGGAAAGTTGTTTTAAATTATATTCTCAATCTGAATCCTAAAGGGACATAAAACCCAATATTTTTCTTCAAGTATCTAAAGTAATTAGCAAATCCCAAGTAGGGAAGTAGTAGTATTTTTTCATTTTAAATTCTTAATGCCCTAGAAATTATTTAGATATTCTTTAATTTAAGACCTTTTCTATAAAATTGTCTAGATAAATGATAGATCTGTAATAAGTGCACAATACATGGATATACCTAAGCCTTCTGTCCCATTACCAGATTCTTCACATGCAAAGGAATATGAGGGCTTTTTCCTTGTAGATTACATTATTCTAGATCATAGGGTTCTTATACTAAAAAAAAAATCACTACCTGTGATGCAGATTATCGTCATTCCACTGTGAACATCTGCAGAGTTAGTCACCAGGAAATGGTCCAGAGATAGTCCCTAGCTTGCACCCTGTATAAATTACAGAGCCTTGGGATGCTGCATTTAAAGGGATATAAAACCCTTTTTTTCTATCATGATTGAGATAGATCATACAATTTTAAACAACTTTCCAATTTACTTCTATTATCAAATTTTCTTTGTTTTCTTGTTATGCTTTGTTGAAAAGCAGGAAGGTAAGTACAGGAGTGTGTACGTGTCTGCACTACTTTATGGCAGCAATTTTGCAACAATGTTGTGCATTAGCAAGAGCACTTGATGGCAGCACTATTTCCTATCACGTAGTCCTTCAAACATGTGCACTACCTATCTAGATATATCTTCAACAAAGAATAGCAAGTGAACAAATTTTATGATAGAAGTACATTTTAAACGTATTGTATTCTCTATCTGAATCATGAAAGAAAGAAAAAAGTGTTTCATGTTCCTTTAAAGAGATAATGAACTGAGGGTCATGTGCCAATCTTGAATGCAGGTCACTATATTAAAAATAATCACCTGCAACTATAGACACAATTTTAGTTTGAAAACACTGAAGGCATTGCTGCCTTACACCAGTGCTGGTGCAGAGAGCGATAGGGGCTCAGTCAGAACAGATTCAAGCAGGTTTAACTTGTTTTAAACATTTTTGATACTAAGTGGTCAATTTATCAAGTGCCGGGCAGACATGAATCGATGTAGCGAATTATGTCCTCCCGACATCTCTAAATGCCGAAAGCATACTCTGTCGGCATTTAACATTGCACAAGCATTTCTTGTGGCGGACAAGTTAAGGAGCAGTGGTCTTATGACCCCTGCTTCTTAACTCACGTTTGCCGCGAGCCAGAAACAATGGGCTTAGAAAGCAGCATCCACTGCTTGTTAAATCTACCCCCAAGTGTTTTAACATTTATAACATTTATATATATTTGATCAGGGGCGGACTAATCAGCCGGGCAAATAGGACCTGGACCCAGGGAAGAAACTACAGGGGGTGCAGAGGTCGCAATTTTTTTTTTTTACAATAAAAAACATTGACCTGCCACTGCCTGCACTGATATCATGTGAGTGTGACATGATGCTTCACTAGTGTCTCTGACTACAGGGGTTAGTGTTTCTGTTTTACCCATTGGTGTTTATGTATGTATGTATGTATGTGACTGTGTGTGTATTTATGCCTCTGCCTGGACCAAGGGCCCAGCATGTAGGGAGGCCCACAAATGGCATCTCCATGGGTCCTGGTGTGCTGCTTAAGCTGGGGTTGATAGCTACCCTATAATTAACTAAGCAGTTAAAGGGACACTGAACCCACATTTTTTTCTTTCGTGATTCAGATAGAGCATGCAATTTTAAGCAACTTTCTAATTTACTCCTATTATCAAATTTTCTTCATTCTCTTGGTATCTTTATTTGAACACAGTGTGTTGTTCTTGCTGATTGGTGGATAAATTCACCAACCAATAAACAAGTGCTTTCCATGGTTCTGAACCAAAAAAAAAATGCTTAAATGCCTTCTTTTTCAAATAAAGAAAGCAAGAGAATGAAGAAAAATTGATAATAAGAGTAAATTAGAAAGTTGCTTAAATTTGCATGCTTTATCTGAATCACAAAAGAAAAAAATTGGGTTCAGTGTCCCTTTAAGTGTGTGTTTAGTGGAGTCCCTGACCCCAGAGTGTGGGCCTTATGCCTGGATGTGGGGTTTGTTGCTCGGGGGCCCTAAAGTGTGGGGAGTTCCTGTTGGGAGTCTGTCATTGTGAGGGTCATAGAGTGGGGGGACTGGCCTTGGAGGTCCTTGACATTGGAGGTTTTGGTCCTGGAGGTTGGGGGGCCTGGAGGGGGGCAGCGTAGGGAGGCTACCATATTTATTTGCATACATTTGAATACATTTGGGTCAGTGTGAGACAGTGGGGGCCCTTCCCTAATTTTCGCTGGGGCCCTGATTGGTTTTAAGTCCGCCCCTGTATTTGATTGAAATAAATCTACCCCCAAGTGTTTTAACATTTATAATAGCTGCTCTTACAAATATACAGTATCCCACAAAAGTGAGTACACCCCTCACATTTTTGTAAATATTTTATTATATCTTTTCATGTGACAACACTGAAGAAATGACACTTTGCTACAATGTAAAGTAGTGAGTGTACAGCCTGTATAACAGTGTAAATTTGCTGTCCCCTCAAAATAACTCAACACACAGTCATTAATGTCTAAACGGTTGGCAACAAAAGTGAGTACACCTCTAAGTGGAAATGTCTAAATTGGGCCCAATTAGCCATTTTCCTTCCCGGGTGTCATGTGACTTGTTAGTGTTACAAGGTCTCAGGTGTGAATGGGGAGCAGGTGTGTTAAATTTGGTGTTATCGCTCTCACACTCTCTCATATTGGTCACTGGAAGTTCAACATGGCACCTCATGGCAAAGAACTCTCTGAGGATCTGAAAAAAAGAATTGTTGCTCTACATAAAGATGGCCTAGGCTATAAGAAGATTGCCAAGACCCTGAAACTGAGCTGCAGCACGGTAGGCAAGACCATACAGCGGTTTCACAGGACTGGTTCCACTCAGAACAGGCCTCACCATGGTCGACCAAGGAAGTTGAGTGCACGTGCTC
The DNA here is from genome assembly GCF_027579735.1 of Bombina bombina. Classification (NCBI taxonomy): domain Eukaryota; kingdom Metazoa; phylum Chordata; class Amphibia; order Anura; family Bombinatoridae; genus Bombina; species Bombina bombina. The sequence continues at coordinate 660,913,296 of NC_069502.1, forward strand.
AGCATCATATCCAGATAAGTATGAGTGCTGCCAGCATTGCTGCAGAGGTTGAAGGGGTGGGGGGTCAGCTTGTCAGTGCTCAGACTATATGCAGCCCACTGCATCAAATTGGTCTGCATGGCTGTCGTCCCAGAAGGAAACCTCTTCTAAAGAGGATGCACAAAAAAGCCAGCAAACAGTTTGCTGAAGTCAAGCAGACTAAGGACATGGATTACTGGAACCATGTCCTGTGGTCCAATGAGACCAAGATAAACTTTTTTGGTTCAGATGGTGTCAAGCGTGTGTGGCGGCAACCAGGTGAGGAGTACAATGACAAGTGTGTCTTGCCTACAGTCAAGCATGGTTGTGGGAGTGTCATGGTCTGGGCCTGCATGAGTGCTACCATCACTGGGGAGCTACAGTTCATTGAGGAAACCATGGATGTCAACATGTACTGTGACATACTGAAGCAGAGCATGATCCCCTCCCTTCGGAGACTGGGCCACAGGGGAGTATTTCAACATGATAACAACCCCAAACACACCTCCAAGACGACCACTGCCTTGCTAAAGAAGCTGAGGGTAAAGGTGATGGACTGGCCAAGCATGTCTCCAGACCTAAACCCTATTGAGCATCTGTAAGGGCATCTTCAAACGGAAGGTGGGGGAGCGCAAGGTCTCTAACATCCACCAGCTCTGTGATGTTGTCATGGAGGCGTGGAAGAAGACTCCAAAGGCAACCTGAAAAGCTCTGGTGAACTCCATTCCCAAGAGGGTTAAGGCAGGGTTAATGGTGGCCACACAAAATATTGACACTTTGGGCCCAATTTGTACATTTCCACTTAGGGGTGTACTCAATTTTGTTGCCAGCAGTTTAGACATTAATGGCTGTGTGTTGAGTTATTTTGAGGGGACAGCAAATTTACACTATTATACAGGCTGTACACTCGCTACTTTGCATTGTAGCAAAGTGTCATTTCTTCAGTGTTGTCACATGAAAATATATAATAAAATATTTACAAAAATGTGAGGGGTGTAATTACTTTTGTGGGATACTGTATTTGATTGAAATATAAATAGCATTGAATGAGTAGATATTTTATTTTAACATATTTTTGTATATATGTGCAAGGTGATACAAAATAATAAAAAAGTAATTTTACACAATTTTAATTTGATTTTATTGGAACACATATATACAGAAAAATGGGTCTTATTGATGTTTCAGTGTACTTATATTTTCTCTTACTATGCCTAAGCGTTTTAATTAATAGTTTAATCTCCCTATGCTGTACAGTACACCATTTAGACACTCTTCAGTATCATTGAATTATAGTCACCAAAAGTCTCTGCAAATTAGATAAACCATTCACATTTCTACATAATATCATAAATATATTGATAAATACCATGATTTACTAATAATCCCATTTCGGGGTTAATCACATAGATTTGCTGGGTTGATAGGGAAAGAATTAAATGCTCTAATGAATGAGACCATGCCATTCTGTCACCATAAATGCACATAAAAGAATATGAAACAGTGCTTCCTTAGTAAACAACTTACTTGTTTTCTAGTAAAGTGAGCCCTTTCAAATTATCAGTGTAGCCACTGCCTACAGTTACATAAGTGAGCAGACATGCTAAAAACATAAATTGAATTCTGTCACTTCTGAGCATAGGCAAGAAACTGACGTCTTGTTTCGCTGGCATTCCTGGGCCTCTATTTAACAAGCTCTGTAAGGAGATTGATGGCCAATGTTTCTGGCAAGTCTTCAGACTCACCAGAAACAGCAGTTATGAAGCAGCGGTCACAAAGACCACTGCTCCATAACCTGTCCGCCTGCTCTGAGCAGACGGACAGACATCGCCGGAAATCAAACCGATCGAGTATGATCGGGTTGATTGACACCCCCTGCTGGTGGCCTATTGGCCGCGAGTCTGCAGGGGGTTGCGTTGCACCAGCAGCTCTTGTGAGCTGCTGGTGCAATGCTGAATACGGCGATCGTATTGCTCGCCGTATTCAGTGAGGTCTGTCGGACCTGATCCGCACTGTCGGATCATGTCCGACAGACCTTGATAACTAGAGGCCATGGGCTCATGTTGCTCTAGCAGATTTATGACATGAAGCTAAATATGCCTTCCTGTAAAGACCCCAGCTCCCTTGTGGGGCTGTGATAGGAAGGGATGGACCCTGCACAAATAAAGTAAAAATAAAAATAAAAGGTAGACTTATTTTAAAATGATGAATACTACATATTGCAATGATTTATATAAACTACAAGCCACTGCTTAGTGCTTTTTTTATTACAACAATAAAGCATACTGTGTGTATCCCTTAAATTATATGGCGCCCTGCTAATTAAGTATGAATAGGTACTAATTATCAGCAATGATGATTCAGAAAAAGAGATTAAATTGGTATGTATTAAAAAAGTGCAGCCTTCGCTTAGATTGTGTTTTTTTTTATTTGTGAAGGTTAATATTTAACTTTGCGTGACTTCAAAAATAATATTTATAGCCAACAGACTTGCAGTGATGGAAACAATGAGCTGTACTACACAGGTACACATTGCCAAATCCGGATTCGGAAAATCCACTTATTCTGAAATCCATACTTTTTAATATTTTTTTTAAAAAAAAATACAAATTTTCTCTGCTTACAAGTTACAATCTTTTCTGCCTGTGTTTTTAGTTTTTTTTTTTTTTTTTGTGTGTTCTAAAATGCAAATAATAGTCTATATTTATACAACAAATATTACCTTTCTGGTTATAGTACTGTACTATCTTTCTGATGCTACTGTGTATACAAAAGTATAAAACTTCCTATCAAGATCTGTATACAAAATGTATAGCTGGTAAGGCCTCAATTGCTGATATATGATATCATATCATGCTTACTAAACAAAGCTTACTATATCTTGATAATCATAAACAAAGCTTACTATATCTTGATAATCTGTGTAACAGTTGGTTACCTGCTTTCCCTACCATTGACTCTGAAAAAATTAAACAAAGTTTTGTTACCCTTACTAAGTGTGAAATATCAATGAGTTGGAAGGAATCGCATATGAAACTCATTGATAATTTTTATCTATACCCGCTCAAAATCTCCTAATTCTATCCAACAAAACCCTGTGTCTGCCCTCGCTGCACTAATCTTAAAGCAGATCTACTTCATATGTTCTGGTTCTGTCCTAAAATCAATCATTTATGGCTAAAAGTTGAATTTTGGATAATTAAACTTTATAATATGACCATTTCCTTTTCGCCAGAAGACTTTTTTTGTTATACACACAGAACCATAGAGCTGGCATGCAAATAAATATTTTATATACCAGGGGACTTCCTGTGGGCGGAGCAACCGGGTGGCAGCAAGAAGAAAGAGCTCTGCAAAACAGCTCTTAAAAAAAGCAATTAATCGCTGCCACCAGCTAACCCACGCTACTTTTCTTGCTGAGCAGGCATCCTAATCTATGCGGGCACTTGCTGCAGCTGAAACCTGATGCGTGAAGGGCCCCTACATCACGCCCTTGCCCCTGAGAAGAGACAGCAGTAAAACTGCCTACACCATCTTATAAACAGCAGCTGAGGCCTCCTATAATCCTGGATGCAAAGTAGGATTCAACATGCTGATGTGCAAAGATAACCTCATCCAGGAACTGACAATGCTGTTTACACCTTCACTGGACAGATTGCTATCTGCCTGTTCAGAGTTATGCCAGGAAGTTCAGGGAGTTGTGAGAGGCACCAAACCGATAATGACCATGTGTGAAGATCACAAGGAAAATTCTATTACTGAGTACCCAATACAGCATGGCTATGTGAAGTATGCTGACAATCTAACTGTTCTCATATTGGACTCTCATAACGGCTGCTCAGAGGATATATCACTTGGATCACTGAGACTCCCACCTAAGACTGCAGAAACATGCCCTGAGGTCAGTTTAAATGTAATAGACTTGTGCGTATTTGATTTACTGATGTCAGCTCCTGAGCTACTAGCAGCTGGCCGCTCTCAGAGGAACCCTCAGTGTAATAAACTTACAAGACCATTTCAGTGGAGCAACATGTGGGCAGACTATCTGTATAGAAAAGATGTAAAGCTCTGCAGGACCTTTTCAGGGACAGTTGCACTATATTTCTCATTCCACACTTGGAGCAGTTTATGTCCTGTTCACTCATGCTTTGTTTGCAGCGTTGACCCTCTCCCTGCTCGTGTAGGAGTTGGATGATATCCTTTGCAGAGATAGGGTATTAATTCACCCCCCTCATGTTTGGGACTTCCATAAGGGACTGCTTTAAAGAGATGGCAGTGCACCATCATTTTACTTATGACTTATGACAGGTTGCTTACAACCTTGATAAAAAATATGCCTGCAATCCTTTTTTTCTTTTGAATATTCAACAGCAAGTATTCAGCAATGTATATTTTGTTCACTCCCTATCAATGCTGTCTCAGTCATCACATTGAATTAAACAATTTGCATTTTATACTCTGATACCTCATTTTGCTTTCTATGTGTATATGTAGGAAAATATGGTTTCCCTTTCTTAGAGTTACATAATTTAGAGTTAACATATTGAGGTTGCCCAGTTTCCCATGCTGAAAACTCCTGATTTGTTTCCACAGTATAAGCTAGACATTGGTATTATTGCTTATAGATTTTGTTAATGATTTCTCAATCCTGCCTCTCTTTTTTATTTTACATTGTAGGATGCAATTTGTATTTTCTATTCTGATATACTTCAGTTTACACTATATGCAGAAGCATGCTGTATTACTTTATTAGAATTATTTGCAGTCTCATGCATCACTTGTGTTTAATATACTGGGATTGCCCAGTCTCTGTTTCCACAGTATAGCCTAGACATTTGTAGCATTACTTAAACATTCCTGCTAATTATCTTTCAGTGCTGACTCTCTCTTCATATTGAATGATGCAACTGGTATTTCATGCCTTGGGCTTACCTCATCTCATATTATAAAATCCTGCTGTTTCACTTTATTAGTTTCATCTACGACGACTTGTATGTGTGGGTATGTATGTATGCGTATATGTGTGTATATGTGTATGTGTATATATATATATATATATATATATATATATATATATGCACAATTGAATGTCACTTAGTTTCTTTGTTATGTGAGCACCACATATACATATATTTCATCTTCTATAAAGCTGCATATTACCTGTTATACCTACTGCAACGAGAATTAGTACACCCTTTTGGGCATACCACCAGTGTTAATATTTGGTTTTACGTTTTGTTGTATGTTTTGTTCTGTTCTTAGTTGTTAATATATAAAAAAAAATTAAGAGGCACGGGTTTAGTATAAAATGGGACTCGACTAGTCCTTTATGTACCTCTCAATGTTCAGATCTCTTTTATACAGTCTCAATCCTTTGTATTCAGATTTGCATAGTGCATATATACCTTTGAGAAATATACCACCTTCTTCTGTAACGCTCAATGGCAACTATACCACAAATGTTAATATACAGATGTTTAGTATGTAGCATTTCTTTAATGTCTTATAACTATGCCTTGTAAATGCTGATATATATCTCCTTGTACCTGTGTTTCTTTAATAAAAAAAGAATTTAAAAAAAAATATATATATTTTATATACCATCTGTGACAAGACCAATCTCGCCACAGTGCATTGGAGGAGCCTGGTTGCCTGCCTGCTGCCTTTAGACTATGGCCCCATGTTGAAACGCTTGATTTTCCCCTACAGAGACACGAAAGCCAGGTCTGCCGGAGTGTCCCGCCAGGAGGGAGCCGTGTGACAGAGCCCTCTGTCCTGGAACTATGTGGCTCTCCTGGTTAATTTGTGTGATTTCCTGTCCGTACTTCCCCGTTCGTATTTGTTTTTCTAATCTCCCGAACACCGCTGAAACTGTCAACCTCCCTACGGATTATGGATTCGGGCATTATGTTTAAGTCACCCTGTGCCCATTATAGGTACAGGGTGTGAATCCAACAGTACTGAAGGGGTTAACTCTCCCCTTGTTCAGTTTTGAGAAACTGTATTTTCTGAGACAGGTTTCCTGGCATCAGCTATTGTTTACCGTAATTAGGTTTAGGTGATACGCTTTCACCTTGTTTAATCACCTCCAGAGTCCAGACTTCTAGGTGCCAGGAAGGAATCCATTGTTTTCTTGTGTTTCATTATTTGGTTACGTAAGGTATTTCTATTGTATCCTGTAAAAGGGCGTCTTTCCTCTATCCATGGAGAGGTAATTGGATATCTTCCCAATTATCCCCAGGATAGAGAGGAGGGGTTTACTGGTACAAAGGGGAGCGTTTATGCCTTAGTCACTGTGATTGGCTAATGTACTATACTTATCCCAATCTCCCATCTGGTCCCCTAAGGGAGTGTCCACCAGGTGGGAGACCTGCATAAATACCAGGCATGTAGCCCTCAATAAATGAGTTTTTTTCCTGTTCACTGCTTGACCATCAACACGGAGCTTTGTCTCGTTCTTGGGAGGATTTACTGTATGCTGTTAGAGACTGATTGCCAGGAGTGTAAGCTGCTGGGGTGCTTTTCCTGTTCAGCTGCTAGCAGCTATTCGTGAGGTTCCGGTTCAGGAGTTTTTTTGTTCTGCGGTAGCTACCTGTGTCTCTGTAAGGGAAGATCTACTAAACGGCGGTTTAACCCTTTTATGCTTGGGGGTGCTATAAGAATTGGTGGCAGCGACGGGATCGTTCCCACAGCCAGAAGGACAGCTACAGGAGACACCATTCCATGGATTTACAAGTTGGGGGAAACGCATGTCCCAGTACAGCGACCCTAAAAGCAACAGAATGGAACCAGCAGTGTTATATGAGGAGGAGGACCTGGATGGCCGGGATGCATTAAGGAAAGGCATCTGGTACCAGGCCCTGGATAATGTACAATACCAGCGGGGTGAGAGTCTCCCCAGTGAAGAGCAGCGGTTGCAGAAGCAAGTGGCAATGCGGATGCCCTTCTTGGGAGAGCAGCCCCTGGAGGAATGGGTGAAGGAACTAGAGCACCGGGTATGGCAGGAGCTATGGCTGGAGGATGCCTACCAGGCGCTCTGGTGGTATATGGCACAGTATATACCCTGGACAGCCGAGCATGACAAACCAGAGGGAGAGGAGTTTGATGGTCCTGGGTTGTTATGGGAGTCCTTTGCAGAGCCTGACTTCGGGAGCCCTGCGCAGACCAGACTTCAGGACATTTTCCACGAGAGAGAGGCTAGGCATGACTGGGATGACCCCCATGAGGTAGAGCAAGACCTGGCTCACCTAGCAACCCTGGAGTGGGAACTGGAGCAGGACTACCGAGATCTCTTCCACTCCATTGGGAAGGCTCAGCAGGACAGCAAGGTGACAGACCCAGATCCAGACCCGTTCAGCTGGGAAGATATGGTGGAGATTTACTGGGAAGGACCCCAGGTGGCCGGTGGAGATGGGACCGAGGTCTCTCCACCGGTTCTGCAGGAAATTGGGAGCCCAATCTCCATTCCCCAGCGGCAGGCTGAGTTACAGGGGGCAGAGACAGTTGGTCCTGTCCCCCAGCAGCAGAGGGATATGCAGGGAATTGGGAGCCCAGTCTCCATTCCCCAGTGGCAGGCTGAGTTACAGGGGGCAGAGACAGTTGGTCCTGTCCCCCAGCAGCAGAGGGATATGCAGGGAATTGGGAGCCCAGTCTCCATTCCCCAGCGGCTGGAAGTATGTATGGGAGAGGAGCTGGTTACCTCCTCTCCCCAGCGGCAGCTTATCGCACCAGGGGGAGACAGTAAGCCCCACAACCGTGCAGATGGGACCGTGGTCTCTGCACTTACAACACAGGGGATAGGGACAGTCGGTCCTGTCCCCCAGCAAGAGGGCTTTTTAGCCAAAGGGGAGACGATCAGTCTCCCCCACCAGCAGCACAGCTATGTATCCAAAGGGGAGACAGTCAGTCTCCCCCTCCAGCAACCAGGCTCCCACCAGGCTACTTCCGTGGTAGTGCTGGCACCCGGGCAGAGTACAGCTGGTCTCTGCCCACCTCGCAACCCACCAGTTCAGCGTACCAGTCCCCCACACAGCTGTGGTGAGGCACCTGGACATGGACAAGTTTTCTCCGTACTCAGGTGTAGTAACTATTTATTGTGGGTGGGCTGTACTACTAATTGTGTTTTATGGGTGGGTTCCTGGACTAACCAGGGCACTGACTGGCAGGAGGTCAGATACCCTGTTAGTCTTTTTGGAAAAGGGAGAGATGTGAAAAGACCAATCTAGACTATGGCCCCATGTTGAAACGCTTGATTTTCCCCTACAAAGACACGAAAGCCGGGTGTCCCACCAGGAGGGAGCCGTGTGACAGACCCCTCTGTCCTGGAACTATGTGGCTCTCCTGGTTAATTCGTGTGGATTCGTATGATTTCCTGTTCGTACTTCCCCGTTCGTATTTGTTTTTTCTAATCTCCCGAACACCGCTGAAACTGTCAACCTCCCTACGGATTATGGATTCGGGCATTATGTTTAAGTCACCCTGTGCTCATTATAGGTACAGGGTGTGAATCAAACAGTACTGAAGGGGTTAACTCTCCCCTTGTTCAGTTTTGAGAAACTGTATTTTCTGAGACAGGTTTCCTGGCATCAGCTATTATTTACCGTAATTAGGTTTAGGTGATACGCTTTCACCTTGTTTAATCACCTCCAGAGTCCAGACTGCTAGGTGCCAGGAAGGAATCCATTGTTTTCTTGTGTTTGATTGTTTATTTGGTTACGTAAGGTATTTCTATTGTATCCTGTAAAAGGGCGTCTTTCCTCTATCCATGGAGGTAATTGGATTTCTGTGGTGAGATGGGTTAATAAACTATGTGCTGTGGGGGTAAAAGCTATTGAGTCTAAAAGAAGTAATCTCAAAAACTTCAAATGTAGGTAAATTCTGGGAAGGATAAGACTCTTAAGCGCTACTGCTTAATTACCCGATATGGAAAGATAGTCTTACTATGTAATTTGAATCAATAAATTCTGTTTATTTTGAACACAATATAGATACAAACAGTTAGATCTAAAAGTTTGAAATAAAAATATAGTCTAAATCACTGTTAGTTCAAACAAATATTTAAAACAGATAGTTAAAACAAATAGGTTGGCCAACCTAAAAACATGAGTCGGATGAATCAATATAATATGCTATAATCTCATAGATGTATTGAATAAGCAAGTTAATATATTTATATATGTCTGGATATATTTGAGCCTAGGTAAAGATTGCAGATATTATTTGTGGATCTGATGTGGCGCAATTTATGATACAATAAAGTATTCACAAAGAATATTTGCAATGTTTAGTGATATTTATTTCAGTGTAAAAATAAAAACATACAAACAATTTTCATCAATAGTATCAGCCTTAAACGTATAAATAATTACATAAAATAATTTAGTAAAATACTGAAAGGATGAAAGTCTTTTTGTAGAGAACCTGGAAATAGCAGTATACTGCTTAAGCTGGTAAGTGTTAAAAGAGTGGAAGTCTTTATTGCGGCAATTGTATGCTCGACAATTAACTGCTTATTAAGCTTCGCTGTTATGTCCTTCGTAAATGTTTATGTGTGGGTGTGTCACTAGGCAAGTTTTTGGAGTCGGCAAAAGTAAAGTTATAGAGTACTGCTTTGTGATTGGCGTGATACGCTTTTTACATGAACTTTCTTAATGTACTCACAGTTACAGGTGTCTGTTGTTTTTTTTTTTTTTTCGTATTGTCCCTTTTTTTTGAGTGCCTTTTGTCCACACTGTGTGTTCGTGGTGGAGTGAATGCTGGAATAGTTGCAATGGTGTGTGGTTACTGTTACCACTCCTAAATCTTCCAAATAGCAGGGAGTTAGCTCCGTACTCTCTTTGTTTCAGAGTACTTCCCTTTGCAGATGTCAGCAGGTTCCTTCTTGTTGGCTGTTATTAAGTGTGCTTCTGTTGTTTCTTGGCGGTCCGAAAAAAAGGACTAAGTAGTTTGCGGTTTATTTGTGGAAACGCTTAATGTTCCTTTCAAGCGTTATGTTTGTAGATCAGATCAGATGTTGGCTTTGCGGTCCACTACAAAAGTGAACTTGTGGAAATCTTCAAGGTAGCAAGGAGTTAGCAACGTGTTTCAGCTGTTAAAAACAGCCTTTTTCAAGCATGTCCTTGCCATTGTGTGTGTAGGGTTTTTATACCCCATGTTGTAGAATCACAACATGGGGTATAAAAACCCTACACACACAATGGCAAGGACATGCTTGAAAAAGGCTGTTTTAAACAGCTGAAATGCGTTGCTAACTCCTTGCTACCTTGAAGATTTCCACATGTTCACTTTTGTAGTGGACTGCAAAGCCAACATCTGATCTGATCTACAAACATAACGCTTGAAAGGAACATTAAGCGTTTCCACAAATAAACCGCAAACTACTTAGTCCTTTTTTCGGACCGCCAAGAAACAACAGAAGCACACTTAATAACAGCCAGCAAGAAGGAACCTGCTGACACCTGCAAAGGAAAGTACTCTGAAACAAAGAGAGTACGGAGCTAACTCCCTTCTATTTGGAAGATTTAGGAGTGGTAACAGTAACCACACACCATTGCAACTATTCAAGCATTCACTCCACCACGAACACGTTGGGGCCCATTTATCAAAGGGCTTGCGGACCTGATCCGACACTTTAGACCGCTGCTTCATAAGTTGTGTTTCTGGCGAGTCTGAAGACTCGCCAGAAACACGGCCCTTCAAGCTCCGTACGGAGCTTGATAAATGGGCCTGACAGTGTGGACAAAAGGCACTCAAAAAAAAGGGACAACACGAAAATCAAACACAACAGAGATAGACGAACAGAAAAAAACGCTAAAGACACCTGTAACTGTGAGTACATTAAGAAAGTTCATGTAAAAAGCGGATCACACCAATCACAAAGCAGTACTCTATAACTTTACTTTTGCCGACTCCAAAAACTTGCCTAGTGACACACCCACACATAAACATTTACGAAGGACATAACAGCGAAGCTTAATAAGCAGTTAATTGTCGAGCATACAATTGCCGCAATAAAGACTTCCACTCTTTTAACACTTACCAGCTTAAGCAGTATAATGCTATTTCCAGGTTCTCTACAAAAAGATTTTCATCCTTTCAGTATTTTACTAAATTATTTTATGTAATCATTTATACGTTTAAGGCTGATACTATTGGTGAAAATTGTTTGTATGTTTTTATTTTTACACTGAAATAAATATCACTAAACATTGCAAATATTCTTATCCTTCCCGGTAATTGTATTTCTTCCCAATTATCCCCAGGATAGAGAAGAGGGGTTTACTGGTACAAAGGGGAGCGTTTATGCCTGAGTCACTGTGATTGGCTAATGTACTATACTCGTCCCAATCTCAAATCTGGTCCCCTAGGGGAGTGTCTACCAGGTGGGAGACATGCATAAATACCGGGCATGTAGCCCTCAATAAATGAGTTTTTTTTCCTGTTCACTGCTTGACCACCAACACGGAGCTTTGTCTCGTTCTTGGGGGATTTACTGTATGCTGTTAGAGACTGATTGCCAGGAGTGTAAGCCACTGGGGTGCTTTTCCTGTTCAGCTGCTAGCAGCTATTTGTGAGGTTCCGGTTCGGGAGTTTGGTGTTCTGCGGTAGCTACCTGTGTCTCTGTAAGGGAAGATCTACTAAATGGTGGTTTAACCCTTTTATGCTTGGGGGTGCTGTAACACCATCATACTGATAGTCAGACATTCTATAGTGAAAAATTGGAAAGCTAATCTTGCTCCGGGTCTTTCACAGATTTTTAAGGGAATCCAAGCCTAAATTGTATATGAATCATTCGATCTTCATTCAGCTTCTGAGAAAAGAATCAAAAATGTTTTGACGGGATGGTTGCCTATTATCAAGTCATACCCAATATCTATTCAAAAAGGATTTTATTCCCCTTTCTGTCTTCTAACATTTTTACGGAACTGGTCCTACTAGACCTATTTCCACATACGTGGATCACTAACTATAGAGAAGTGCATTAGGAATTTACCAGCTCAGATTTCCAGTAAACCAGATTTTTTTTGTATTAGTTGACCAAATGGAGAGTTATTATTTTCCCTTTTTTTTCTCTCCTTTGTGTTTTTTTTTCCACTTTTTCGTTTTTTATCATAGCTTCTAAAACAAAACATGAGATGGTTTCATATTTCTTAAGATTGATTCACCATATTAATCTGACTGTGAAGAGTAATAAACTTGTCTATGTATGGTTCTGCTATTGTCAAACGAAGACATATATATTTATGTTTGATTGTAACTTCAATTGTGAAATGTCATTGTCAAAAGTGTTTCTTTTTCTTGATAATAGATGTTCCTGAGCTGAAAAAAACCCCCAAACAATTCTTTAATGTTCTTGTTTTATGTCTATGGAGCATCTTACTGTCCTTAAACAGGGCAGGGGGATTGAACTTTATTAACCAATACGTACTCATTCTGTCCTTGAGATCATTTGGGTACAAACACACTTTTTTTTAGTTTTAAAATAAACTTAAATATCTTTAGTGTAAACTTTATTTCCTACCAAACATATTGTAAGATGTTTAAAAAGTGCTCTTTGATATGCAACATATACTTTCTTGAGTTTAATGTCTTTTAGATGGTATGGTTATACTTTTCAGCATATTTGGTCTTTATTTGCTTAAAAATGTTAAAGGAATACTAAACATTTCTATAATGAGTCATTTAGTGCATGCAATTCTAAGCAACTTTCTAATTTACTCCTAGGGGTCAATTTATTAATGTGCGAGCAGACATGATACGATATAGCGTATCATGTCCGCTGCACATCGTTAAATGCCGACAGCATACGCTGTCAGCATTTATCATTGCACCAGCAATTCTTGTGAACTGCTGGTGCAATGCCCCCCCCCCTGCATAATTGCTAGCAGGGGTGTCAAGCAACCCGATCGGGTTGATTTCTGTCCGCCGCCTCAGAGCAGGCGGACAGGTTATGTAGCTTGATAAATTGACCCCCTAATATCAATTTGTCTTTGTTCTCTTACTATCTTTATTTGAAAAGTAGGAATGTAAAGCTTAGGAGCCGGACCATTTTTGGTTCAGCACCCTGGATAGTGCTTGCTTATTGGTGGCTACATTTAGCCACCAATCAGCAAGCGCTACCCAGGTTCTGAATAAAAAATGGTCCGTCTCCTAAGCTTTACATTCCTGCTTTTTAAATAAAGATAGCAAGGGAACGAAGAAAAATTTATAATACGAGTAAATTAGAATGTTGTTTTAAATTGTATGATCTATATGAATAATTAAATAAAAATTTGGGTTTAGTATCCCTTTAAACATAGCCCCTTTAAGCTCTCTCTTATGAATGATAAATGTTTTTAATAGTTACCTTGTGACATTGATAGTTCAGCTAGTTTCTGTGGGAGGTCAGCTGTGTCTGTCCCAGCTGGAGAACCCAGAATGTCTGGTAAGGCATTTCTTCTACCAGCTCTTCCTGATGATGCAAAATCTGTGACCCCAGGTTCCACATCAGTCATTTCTGACTTCTGTCTTCATAGCAACATCTGAAAATGAGTACAGAGAATTCTAATGTGATTGTTTTGTTATAGGAAAGTAGAAATACAAAGAGTTGATTTTATAGAATCTTCTTAGTCCTCCCCAAGACTGGACTGAAGTGCTATTCTATAAAATATTTTATTAATGTTCACTCAACATGTTATATAGACTGCACAGATTAATACATGAACCAGAGAGACTGGAGATCCTGCCTCAGCCATAATAGAACAAGCAAAATATGTGCTTGTGAAAGGTCAGCAATCAAATGATAGTCCAATGGTAAAATTCATATGAAATTATATGTCACCTGTTATTAATACCATAGCACAGGGAAAATACTGATACTACCTCATAAACCATTGGAAAAAAAAAAACTTACATTACTTGAATTATTATTATTATCAGTTATTTGTAGAGCAATAACAAATTCCTTGTTGATATTTTGGAACTGATGAGTAATCGAATCCGTTATGAAAAATTATTTAACATAATATACCTAAATAGGGTATGTCAGTTTACATCTCTTACACTGTAATTTATTTTTATGTTTTTTTTTTATCCTGTATTACAATAGTACATTTCTTTTATTCTCTTATTAAATTGACATTAGACTGCAATAAGAAAATTGTCTAATACATTTTTATTGCACTGTTGATTGAATATAGTTATGTGTTTAACTCCCTAAAAGCAATAAACTTCTGCACTAGAGCTGATCAAGACCACCATAGAACAAGTTCACAAGTTATGGAGCTGGTGCTCATTCCTGAGAGAGCGCTTCTCTTTTTGTAGGTATTTGTATTATGGGCCTTGGGAAACCAGATGTGGACTCTCTGACAAGGCCAAATACGATCACCTGGAGTTGCCGTGTTCCTTGTTCAGAGAGGGATTGCCTGGTATTTCGGGGGCTGGGCTTCTCCCAGGTGGTATATTGACATAGAACAATGTATTGAGCTGGTGTTCTTTCCTGAGAGAGCACTTCTCTTTCTGTATGTATTTGTATTATGACCCTGGGGAAGTCTCCCTAATGGTGATGGGGGAAACCAGACTGGACTCCTTGCCCAATGTGCTTAGAGGAATAAGGCTGCAACTTACTGAAGCGGCCATATGAAGGCAGAAACAATCATCAAGGGTTGCCGTGTTCCTTGTTCAGAGAGGGATTGCCTGGTATTTTAGGCTGGACTGATCTTATTTGGCGGGATCAGACTAATATACTCCAGGAAAGTTCCTTACTGTGAAAAGCATTATTGGACTAAAAGAGGCTGCTCCCAGGTGGTAAATCATCATATAACAAGCTAACAAGTTATTGAGCTGGTGTTCGTTGCTGAGAGAGCTATTCTCTTTCTGTATGTATTTAGAGCTGATGAAAGCCAGTAGCTATGAACATATTCTGCCCCTGATAGGCTCAAGGGCTGTGTTCAGCTCAGGATTGGCAGCTATGTTTTTAACAACTCTTCGGGACTTGGCTTATAGACAAGCAATAGTACAACAACAATAGCATTTTCTTATCTGAGATTTATGCTCCTTTAAAGAACATGGAAGTCACAACTTCTGTATTATTAATTATGCATGTATTGAGAAGCAGAAGGCAAGGCTTTGAAACACCTTGTATCACTTCAAATTGAAATTTTTACATAAACTCTTACTCCAAAAATGCCAGCTAAAATAATTTCATATTTTTATGAGCCGGTGAGTATGCAGACTGCTCAGTCAGATTGAATGAGGATCTTAGTTTTATGTGCCTCTCATTCACTTGAAGTGTAAAATAGTGTTTGCATTAGGTTTATTATAAATCTGTCACTTTATAGTGCATATGTCATGTCATCCTAACTTTCTTTCCTTGATGCGTTTTGACTTTTAATATGATATAAGCTGCCTCTGGAAAAGCAGAGGCACAAAGACTTATATAAGACATGACATTGTACTCATAATAACATCTAAAAAACCACAGACTAAATATTTTGTAGGTTCTGGCACCCTTGATATAGCATCAAGTAACATCTGAGAATAACACATGGGAGGTAACACATGCTTAGTTACATAACATATATAACACATAACAAAACAGTTGGTTTGTGAGAATACTATTTGGGAATCATCTGATCTTAAAGTAAACAGGTACTGAGTTGTCTTTCAATTTTTCCATGTTAGGAAGCTACTGAAAGTCCTGGTCTCTAGAGTTTATAGTATCTTCACCCTTTACTGAGGCTACTGCCACTTCCAATGTCTTAGGCCTACCTTACATTGAGGTGGTAAAGTTTGGAAACTGTTGGTAACATAAAAATTCGCCATATACTTTAATGAAGATAAAAGTTTTTATCACCAGTTTCCACAATTTAGCACCTTTTTTGGAAACTACGCCATAGTCTCCAATCCAGCTCTATATCTACAGAAGAGCTTCTAAATTTGAGGCTAGCAGGCCTCCATGATCAGGCTGGTGAGGCCTCCAAATTACAAAAGCTAGTAAAGAAATGTAAGCAACATAAGTTTTTTCTCCTCCCCAGGATCAGCCACTAATGAAAACCTACAGTTGCAGACATCTATACCACAGAATTTTCTGTGACAACTTGAAAGAATTAAGACTCTTGGATAAAGTGCTACTTTTTTGTCCTTTGTGCTAAGTAAAAGTCATTAGATTTTCCTCATTTCTGGACATTCTATATGGTGGAATGACAAGCTGTAAGTAAGATAATCTGCATATAAGTATGCTGTGTCTCCTTCACCATTGCTCTGGTTGCCTATGTAAACCGTGTTCCCTCAAGCCCTCATTTTCTGTGTTACAGTGGTGGGTTTCAGGAAACACATGCCATTAGTCATTTACCTAACAACTCTTCATTTCCTTAAAGGGAAAGTCTACAATATAATTTTTATTGTTTTAAAAGATAGATAATCCCTTTATTACCTGTTCCCCAGTTTTGCACAACCAATACATTTATATTAATATACCTTTTACAGTACCTCTGTGATTACCTTGTATCTGAGCATCTTCTGACAGCCCCCTGATCATATGACTTTTTATTTATTTATTATCTATTGACTTGCATTTAGTACTATGTTATGCTAAATATTACATAACTCCTTGGGTGTGAACACAATGTTATCTTTATGGCCCACATGAACTAGCAGTCTCCTGTTGTGAAAAGCAAATAAAAAAAACATGTGATTAAGGGGCTGTCTATAGTGGCTTAGAAACAGGCAGAAATTTAGAGGTTTAAATGTTATAAAGTATATTAATATATCAATGTTGGTTGTGCAAAGCGGGGGAATGGGTATTAAAGGCATTATCTATCTTTTTAAACAATAACAATTTTAGTGTAGACTATCCCTTTAATGCAGCTGTACATGCAGATAAATAACATGTAAAGAAATTGCAGTGAACTAATATTTCAGTTAGTTATTAATTCCTATCATCTACCACATACAGGGCAGTGATTAGCCCCCCTTCCTGTCTGTAACACAATGACAAAAAAGTATTTAAAGAAACATCAAATATTTCTTTCTTTGTTGCACAGAAAAGAAAGCATTTCAAAATTTAACAATATGCCCCTGTCCTGAATAATTGTTGCTGTACTGAAGGAGGCTTTTCCTGTCAACCCACTAAGCTTTCAGTCAATGGGGCCAAATGATCAAACTCCGAATGGAGCTTGATGCCCCTGTTTCTGCGCGAGCCTTTAGGCTCGCCGAAAACAGAAGTTATGAAGCAGCGGTGTAAAGACCGCTGTTCCATAACTTGTCCGCCTGCTCTGAGGCGGCGGACATCAATCCCCCCGATCCTATACAATTGGGCTGATTGACACCCCTGCTAGCTACCGATTGGCCACAAATCTGCAGGGGGTGGTATTGCACAAGCAGTTTACAAGAACTGCTTGTGTAATGATAAATGCCGACAGCGTATGCTGTCGGCATTTATCGGTGTGCGGCGGACATGATACGCTACATTGTCCCCAACGTCTCTGCAATGAGTTGTACACAGATATGCACTTCCATTAAAATACTATTCTTTCATATGCAGGATACTCATTTGTTAAGTTTATTGTCAATTTAACCCCATTTTTGCCAGTAACACTACACAATATTTAAACCCCTACCTGACAATAATACACAAAACATAATTTTTTTCCCCCATCCTGCCTATAACACACATTGCAACTTTATATAGCAATAAACCCTTTCCTAGGGGTCTATTTATGATAGTGCGGACGGACATGATATGATGTAGCGTATCATGTCCGCCGCACATTAATAAATGCCAACAGCATACACTGTCGCCATTTATCATTGCACCAGCAGTTCTTGTGAACTGCTGGTGCAATGCCGCCCCCTGCAGATTCGCGGCCGCTAGCAGGGGGTGTCAATCAACCCGATCATATTCGATCGGGTTGATTTCTGTCCCGAGCTTGATAAATAGGCCCCTAGTCTGTAACACAGGGAAAATAATCACCCCTTTCCCTACTTGAAACCTAGGGTAGAAAACTAAAGCTCCACCCTCCCAGTAGCACTGGCCATTGTAATTAAATAGGCTGGCTGTACTTTAGCTATAAAAATACTATTTAATGTTTGTTTTAAGAAAAAAACATTAAATAAACTTGCAAAACATTAATTGATCCATCAATGTGTATGGAAGTTATAAAGAGTTATAAGTTATAAAGAGTTATTTTAAAGTAATCTTGAAAAATATGTACAGGAACATGACATGACAGAAACCATATACAAATCAATCACAGTGGCTCCACTTATCACAGATCCTGTTGCTGGGCAATGCCTGCTTTAGTTGCTGTTTAAAGAAATTAAGTGCTTAAATTTTCTTACCTGTACATATTACATGGTCATTTGTCTCAATGGGGTAGCTGTAGTTAAAAAGGTTATGGATTATATTATTTACCAACAGGGAGTGGAGAAAATTGTATACAATTATGTCACTTGTTTGGTATGTTGCCAGGCCTAAAAAACAAGGTGCAGTGCAACAACGAGTTGTGCCATTGAGATATGCTTGGGATGGAACAATAGCGGCTTTGATGTTAGAGATCCCAGTTTAATCATAATAGCTGCTACATGTGGCCTTGGGTAAACAGCTTTATTTCCATGTAATAAGGATATAAAAACTGTGTTGTAAGCTGAGTCTGAGCTGCAATCTGAAAGCTATGACAAGGATTATGCTTGGCTGCTTTTGAAATAAAAGTGCAGTGCGGCTATTAGGCTAGCGTTATAACTTATACCGCCATGATCCATTCCGCTATCAAAAACCAGTAGTTATGGATTTTGCAAAATCAAAAATGTTTCACAAAGCTCATAACAAAAATGTTACAAAGTACACTAACATAAACAACCTATAACCTCTAAACCGCCATCCCCCCGCATCTCAAATACTATATTAAACCTATTAACCCCTAATCCGCCGCCCACCTACATCGCCAACACTAAATTAAAATATTAACCCCTAATCCATCGCCCACCCACATTGGCAACACTAAATTTAAGTATTAACCCCTAATCTGCCACCCACACACATCGAAAACACTAAATAAACCGATTAACCCCTAATCCGCCGACCCCCCACATCGCCAACACTAAATAAACCTATTAACCCCTAATCTGCCGCCCACGCACACCGCAACTACCTAAATAAAAGTATTAACTCCTAATTCGCCATCCCCCCGCATCGCAAATACCTAAATAAACCAAATAACCCCTAAACCGCCAACCCCCCACATCGCTATTACTAAAATAAACCTATTAGCGCAAAAAAACGCTGGTCCCCCACATCACGACACACTAAATTAAACTATTAAACCCTAAACCTAACACCCCCTAACTTTAAATTAAAGTTACAATATAACTACCTTAAAATAAATAAAAACTTACCTGTGAAATTAAAAAAAAAATAAGCTTAAACTATAATTAAACCTAACATTACTATTTAAAAAAACTAAAATAAACTAAAAATAAAAAACCTAAATTACAAAATTACAAAATCCTAACACTACGAAAAAAGAAAATTCCAAAAAAACAGACTAAAATTACGGAAAAAATAAAACAATTCTAAGATTACAAAAATAATAAATGAAATTATCCAAAATAATAAAAATGAAACCTAATCTAATACCCCTATAAAAACAAAAAAGCCACCCCAAAATAAAAACACCCGCTAATCTAACAATAAACTACCAATATCCCTTAAAAGAGCCTTTTGTAGGGCATTGCCCTGAAGCAATGAGCTCTTTTACATTAAAAAATTACAAAGTAGCCCCTAACTGTAAAACCCCCACCCACCCAACCCCCCAAAATAAAAAAACCTAACTCTAAAAAACATAAGCTGTCCATTGCCCCTAAAGGGGCATTTGTATGGGCATTGCCCTTAAAAGAGCAATCAGCTCTTTAGTGCCCATTAAAAAATAAAAAAGCCCTAATCTAAAAAAAAAAACACCCCAAAAAAACCCTAACACTAAACCCAAAACATGTACTCACCGTTCCTAAAGTCCGGACATCCATCTTCTTCAAGGTGGAGTAAAGTCTTCATCCAGGCGGTGACATCTTCATCTAGTGCAGGGACATCTTTATTCTTTATCCTGGTGGCGTGGAGCTGTTGCGGCACGGAGCAGGGGTATCTTGCATTCCTATTGGCTGAAATTTTGAAATCAGCCAATAGGATGAAAGCTACTTAAATCCTATTGGCAGATTTAAAGATTGTATGCAAGGTACCCCTTTTATATTAAAATTGGGGTACCTTGCATTCCTATTGGCTGAAATTTTTAAATCAGCCAATAGGATGAGAGCTGCTTAAATCCTATTGGCTGTTCAAATCAGCCAAAAGGATTTAAGCGGCTCTTATCCTATTGGCTGATTTAAAAATGTCAGCCAATAGGAATGCAAGGTAACCCAATTTAATAGGGGTTCCTTGCATTCAATCTTTAAATCTGCCAATAGGATTTAAGCAGTTCTCCTCCTATTGGCTGATTTCAAAATTTCAGCCAATAGGAATGCAAGGTACCCCAATATAAAAGTGGTACCTTGCATTCAATCTTCAGTGTGCAGCGGAGAAAGCATAAAGAGGAGGCTCCGTGTTGGATGTCCGTGCTGTCATTCAAACCTGCTCTGTGCCGCCACAGCTTCATGCCACCAGGATTAAGAAAGATGTCCCTTCGCTGTATGAAGATGTAGTCGCCTGGATGAAGACTTTACTCCGGATGACCGGACTTCAGAAATGGTGACTACATTTTTTGGGGTTAGTGTTAGGTTTTTTTGGGTGTTTTGTTTTTTTTAGCTTAGGGCTTTTTTATTTTTGAATGGGCATTAACGAGCTGATTGCCCTTTTAAGGGCAATGCCCATACAAATGCCACTTTAGGGGCAATGGGTAGCTTAGGTTTTTTTAGAGTTGTTTTTTTTTTATTTTGGGGGGTTGGGTGGGGGGTTTTACTGTTAGGGGGTACTTTGCAATTTTTTAATGTAAAAGAGCTGATTGCTTTAGGGCAATGCCCTACAAAAGGCCCTTTTAAGGGCTATTGGTAGTTTATTGTTATATTAGGGGGGTTTATTTTGGGGTGGTTTTTTTGTTTTTATAGGGGTATTAGATTAGGTTTCATTTTTATTATTTTGAATAATTTCGTTTATTATTTTTGTAATCTTAGATTTTTTTTATTTTTTGTAATTTTAGACTTTGTTTTTCTTTGTAATTTTCTTTTTTTCGTAGTGTTAGGATTTTTTAATTTTGTATTTAAAGGTTTTTTATTTTTAGTTTATTTTAGTTTTTTGAAATAGTAATGTTATGTTTATTTATAGTTTAAGCTTAGTTTTTTTTTATTTATTCACAGGTAAGTTTTTATTTATTTTAAGGTAGTTATATGGTAACTTTAATTTAAAGTTAGGCGATGTTAGGTTTAGGGGTTAATAGTTTAATTTAGTGTGTTGCGATGTGGGGGGCCAGCGGTATAGGGGTTAATAGGTGTAGTTTAGTATTTGCGATGCGGGGGGGGGCGGTGGATAATGGGTTAATAGGTTTATTGTAGTGTTGGTGGTATGGAGGGTTGGCGGTTTAGGGGTTAATAGGTTTATTTAGTGTCAGCGATATCGGGGGCGGCAGTTTAGATGTTAATAATTTTATTTAGTGTTGGCGATGTCGGGGGACGGCAAATTGAGGGTATTTAGTCTAAGGGTTTATGTTAGGGTGTTATGTTTTTACATAACCTTCCTGTCTCCATAGACATCAATTGGGAATGCGTTAAAGTTATCGCCATTCCGCAATCGCAGGTGTGTGTTTTTTTAACACTTTTTCTCCTTTGATGTCTATGGGGCAGAAAGTGTACAAGCATGTCAAGTCAGGCCTTGACTTTTGTGCTGTATGGAGCTTATCGCACCTTGACGCACAACACAAGAAGGTTTTTTTTTAACTGTAACTAATGGCAGCGCTATGGAAAGTGCAGTAACGCTAAATTTTTAGCGTTATTTATGCACCGGTTTAGCGTATAACTTGTAATTTAGGTGAAAATTAGGTGTCTGTTTCTGTATTAAACAAAGGGACAGTGAACTCAACATGTAACCACCAAAAAACGTTTAGTCAAGATAAAGAGGCCCATTTATCAAGCCTGCAGGCTCGCCAGAAACAGCAGTTATGAAGCAGCGGTCTAAAGACCACTGCTCCATAACCTGTCCGCCTGCTCTGAGCAGGTGGACAGACATCGCCACAATTCAACTCGATCAAGTACGATCGGGTTGATTGACACCCCCCTGCTGGTGGCCGATTAGCCGCGAATCTGCAGGGGCGGCATTGCACCAGCAGCTTACAAGTACTGCTGGTGTAATGCTGAATGGGGAGAACGTATTGCTCTCTGCATTCAGCGAGGTCTGTCGGACTCGGACCTGATCCGCTCTGTGGTCTCAAAGCCACAAGACAACATACATTCACTTTTTATTTATCAGATCAGAACTGAAGTTAATTTAAATGTAATTAACCACAGAAAGAATGGGTGTATATCTGAACCCTTATTTTAATTTTCAAAAACCTTGTAAATTGGGACACCAAAACAATTGTATAAAATGATTTAAAACATTCCTTTTGTAGACAGATCTTTTTCAATGCATAACTTTATTGCTACGTGCTATTCTCTATAAAAATACATTGAGTATATAGAGACATTTGTAAATATACCATTACCTTTTTTACAAATAGCCCAAAATAAGATTTATCTACTGTTAGACTCACAACAGGTATGCATAGGCATAATGTTGATTATGTATATTCATAACATGAGGAAAATCTATATCTCTAATTTAGCAAACAGGGATCTAGGCTTTACAGTTCGTCATTACTAAGTACATATGTTATCTGGAGGAGTCCCAGCAAGGGACAACTTAATGATCAACAGAAGGTGTTAATCACACAGACTGAAATACTCTTCTAGCAGACAGTAATTAATGATACAAGGTGACAGGAAAGTTCCTAAATGAAAGGACAAAGCTTTCATGCACGCATGCTACAATGAAAGAAAAGAGCGGATACGTTAGTTCAGTCACGGCAATTCAATTCCCGGTAATTAAAACCTACAAAGAACTCTTTTAAGCACAAATTGTAAAGAGTACAAGTATCATACAAGCACACATAAATATATAGCGAGGGAATCACACAATATCCTTCCCACTTGTCTCTATCTACTGGTATAAGTGCCTCTAAATCCTGAAAGAAAATAGTGAGCTGTGACCAATATAAACAGCTACCTACACTGGCAGACAGAAAAAGAGCCACTTGGCATTCTTGCACTTCCATAGACACAATTATAAATATTCATTTTTTTTTTTTTAAACTCCAGTAGAAAGACATCATATGGGAAGAGCTGATAATACCAGGTACTGGAAGAAAGTCAATTATTGAAAAAAAGGGTTGGCTTTGGAAGGTATGGAAAAGAAAGAAGACAATAGAAGGAAAATAATGTATATGTGTTAAATGCTTCTGCTTAAAGGGAGAGAAAGGTCAAAAATGAAATGCGTATGGGTGCATTTCAATTTGAAATATAAACATTTTTGCAATATACTTCCATTAGTAAAAATGCTTCTAGTAAAAGCTATCACTGTTTTTCTGCAGCATGTGCACATATCTTGTAAAGGCCTGTGCACCAGTATTAAAACACCACACGTTCTCATTGAGACAGCGGTGGCTTGTATGACACATATTACCTACTAACTAGCAAAACACACCATTGCCATCTCTCTAAAAAGTGGTGTTATTTGTATACTGGTGCACAGCCCTTCACAGGTTATGTGCGTATGCTGCAGAAAAATAGCCATAACTTTTAATAAAAGCACCTTTGTTAATGGAAGAATATTTAAAAAATATATATATTTCAAATAGAAATGTACCCATATCATTTTTTACCTTTCTATCCCTTTAACAACAAATTATGCCAGCATCTTATTCTGAAAACTGGCTAAGCCCTGAAATACTTCTTGAGAAACCATTGCTGAGTTCATGGGTGTCCACAGAAATGTTTCCATGGAGGGAGTAAAAAAAAAAAATTGCCCTAAGCGTAATAATAGTAGTGGCAACACGTGAAGCAGACAGAGTTGCTTGTTGTACACATGATCTGCTCATAATTTTAAATATGGTAGCTCATTGGTGTCAAAAGAGAGACTCAAGTAAGTGCTGAGGCTTAGACAGGACTTGAGAAATATGATTTGAAAACCAGGGCTGCAATATGATGAGAAAATATTTTATTTACATATAAATGTGAAAAAAATAGAAAATCTGGAACTCTCTTGCAAGAATACAGTTAGATTACAAGAAAAATTGAAGTGTTAGTGTTTAGCCAAATGGTGATTGTCCCAGGGCCACGTCAAGGTCTCTTCCTCCCTGGGTCCCTAACCTACAACCACACAACACATACTTTTAATCAAACACACTAAGATACATACATGAAATAAAATGTGTTCACCAAAATAGTAACAATGTTTTGCTAGCTATATGTGAAAGTAATCGTTTAAATCACATACATCATCCATTTTCATCCCCTGTAGCCCCATTTGTGCAAATCATACATCTAAATGAGATATCAGCTCAGTGGTATGCTCTAATGAGAGATCAGGTCAGTGGTATGCTCTAATGAGAGATCAGGTCAGTGGTATGCTCTAATGAGAGATCAGGTCAGTGGTATGTTCTAATGAGAGATCAGCTCAGTGGTATGCTCTAATGAGAGATCAGGTCAGTGGTATGCTCTAATGAGAGATCAGGTCAGTGGTATGTTCTAATGAGAGATCAGCTCAGTGGTATGCTCTAATGAGAGATCAGGTCAGTGGTATGCTCTAATGAGAGATCAGGTCAGTGGTATGTTCTAATGAGAGATCAGCTCAGTGGTATGTTCTAATGAGAGATCAGCTCAGTGGTATGTTCTAATGAGAGATCAGCTCAGTGGTATGTTCTAATGAGAGATCAGCTCAGTGGTATGCTCTAATGAGAGATCAGGTCAGATATATGGCCCCACAGCCTAAATTAGAATCTGAACTGATGTATGGTCGGAGATTATTGGCCATGAACTCAGATTACAATTACATAGATAATGGTGTCATAATTGCTACATTTTCTATTATACATGCAGAAAAATATACCCTAAATTACATTTTTTATAGGAAGCTTCCAGGAAACTATTGCTAATTAATGGTCAAAATTAGATAACATCAATTTCAATGCATTATTTTAGTTGTATGATCATAGAAATATATTGTAAAGTGTATAAAATACTGTGATTCTTAGTCCATTTATTAGCAGTAGTCATTAAATATGGTATAATAATATGGTGTAATATATAGCAAATTTAAAAAAAAAATCTAAATTAAAAAAGCAAACAACGAATTAGTAACACATAGCAGATAATTGGGAAATGCAGTTTTCAAAAGACTACGGGGCATATTTATCAATCTCCATACAGAGCTTGATGCCCCATGTTTCCGGCGAGCCTTCAGGCTCTGAGGCGGGGGACAGAAATCAACCTGATCGAATATGATCGGGTTGATTGACACCCCCTGCTAGCGGCTAATTGGCCACAAATCTGCAAGGGGCAGCATTGCACCAGCAGTTCACAAGAACTGCTGGTGCAATGATAAATGCTGACAGCGTATGCTGTCAGCATTTATCGATGTGCAGCGGACATGATCTGCTATATCTGATCATGTCTGCTCACACCATAGTAAATAGGCCCCTAAGGCCAAGATTACAAATTGTGTGCAACTAATAAAGCTTTGCATATTCAGGCCTAGATTACAAGTGGAGCCCAAAAATATTAGTGCTGTTAAATGCTAACACTGATCAGGTTAAATCAATAGCACTCTGATTTTTGTGCTCATAAAATATATTAATACATATTAAGTTGAAAATAAAAGGTTATCGCTCAAGCGAAAGCCTGAGACATGCTAACATCTGGAGGTCGGATAGTGCAGCCGTGCTAAATTCATATATATATATATATATATATATATATATATATATATATATATATATATATATAAATTTACATTTTTTATATATATATATATATATATATATATATATTTCTCTACATCTATATTGACATATAACTGTATACATACATACATAGATTTTTTCTCTCTCAATCCCCTTTTAAAACATAATTTTAAAGATGCCAGGACTGTTAGTGACAATAACCACAGTGCTATTGAGACTTTTACTCAAGTATTACAAATAAGAATGAAAAACGCGCCATTTGTAGATGTTGGTGTCTTGGAGTAACAGTAGAAGTATGCCCATCAAGCCAAGATCCCTCTGTCATAGTGATGAGGATGTATTCTGATGACAAAAGATTAATGTCACACATGCAAATGAGTATTTTCCTTGCAGATTGAACAAATGGGTTACATGAATAGATATTTCCTCCAACTTTAAGAGGGGTGAATGGGCTATTGTATCAGTCAGTTTTGGGAGACCTCCCAGTTTCTATTTTGAAAACCGGTACTTAACATACAAAAAGTCCTTTTCGGGAGCTTTTCTGTTGAAAACTCATTGGTGGTGGTGGGTTTTTAACAAATGAAACAATATAGCATTGTGATCACTCGAAAAACTCAACAACCAATTTAAGGAGCAAATCATTGATAGATTGTAAGGCTAATCTTTGCTGTGAATACATCACTATGTCTAGCATGCATTTACTCTTTAATACCATTTTATGTGTGTGTATATATATATATATATATATATATATATATATATATATATATATATATATATATATATATATATATATATATATACATGAATACCAATACCATTTTGTAAGCTTGCTTCAACTGGCTTTTTTCACTATTTTTAGAGACTTGAATTTTAAATAACTTTTTTGGATCATAGAGATTGCATGCATATATATTTTATTTCAAAAGTTATAAAATCTTTTTTTTTAAAGAAACACTGATTATAATGTAAAATGTTTAAAGGGATATGAAACCCCCCAAAAATTCTTTCATGGTTTAGAGCATGCAATTTTAAGCAATTTTTTCTTTTACTCCTATTATTATTTTTTTCTTCTTTCTCTTGGTATCTTTATTTGAAAAAGCAGGAATGTAAGCTTAGGAGCTAGCCCAGTTTTGGTTCAGACCCTAGGTAGCACTTGCTGATTGGTGGCTACAGTTAGCCACCAATCAGCAAGCACTACAGAGGTGCTGAATCAAAATGGGCCGTCTCTTACGTTTACATTCTGGCTTTTCAAATAAAGATACAAAGAGAACGTTGAAAAAAAATTATAATAGGAGTAAATTAGAAAGTTGCTTAAAATCGCAAGCTCTATCTGAATCATGAAAGAAAAACATTGGGTTCCATATCCCTTTAAGTATGTATAGTAAAACAATATGGCGATATACATGCATTATTTATTTTGCTTTGCTGTTGTAAAATATGTTGCTCTTGAGTAAAATGGTGCATGTCCAATACTCTCTAGAGAGGCCAAAAAACAATCCAGGCTTCCTAGTACAGCTAGCCTTATTTGGCAAAAAATAAGGAAGATAAGATACATTTACCCACTATACTAAAGTTTTAAACAGGTTTTAAAATATTTATTTTGTATGTAGGTCTTTGTTATTCAGTACTTGACTTAACTAATGAATCATAAAAGATGTGCATTTAGGACAAATGAGTAATGTCTCTTAAAAAAGATTTTGTGTTTTACAGATTTTAAACTAGAATCAGTTTGTTCCTGTTGTTTTTGTATAGAAGATTATTTTACATTAAAAGATTTGCTTTTCTTTCTCTTGTTCCTTTCTGCTCCATAATGATTGTCAAGGTTACACCTGCAGAAGCTGTTGAAATTGTATCTTGATCCTTGATGCATCACCTCAAAGACAAGACCATGCTGTGCACTTCTGAAATCACACTTCTGTTTCCACATTGAACAAAACATGAACAATAAATATTAGAAATATGACTCTAGTGGCAGCCAAGCAATTTAAGCTATAGCACCTCCATTGGGTTTCACAGTTACTGTAGTAATCAGCAGTCATCTTTTTATTTTTTGTTTTATTCTTACTTTGGTAACGATTTATAGCTTTATATGTGTCATCTGTTGATAAAACTTTATTTTAAATTCTACAAGGTCAGTTCTATTTCACGCAGTGGTTTGCACCTTGCAGTGGAAGCATTTCTAATTCCACTGTTAAAGGGACACTCAAGTCAAAATTAAACTTCCATCATTCAGATTGAGCAGGAAATTCTAAACAACTTTCCAATTTACTTCCATTTACAAAAAGTGCTCAGTCTTTCATGATTTACACTTTTTAAGTCACCAGCTCCTACTGAGCATGTGCAAGAATTCACAGAATATACTATATGCATTTGTGATTGGCTGCTGGCTGTCACATGATACAGGGGGAGTGGAAATAGACATAACTTTGAAATTTGTCCGAAAAAAAATCTACCGCTCATTTGAAATTTATACTAAATACTTATACTTCCAAATCTACTGCATTTACTGGTCCTTTAATGTGATGGTAAATTTGCCTCCGTAACTTTACATATTCTGAAAGCTCTTGTCATTACTAGCATATTGATCTGCTTATTTATTTAAAAACTCAATTAAACTTCTAAAAATCAGCGTTTTTTTCAGGCTCCGTTACCTGATTTTATACTGCCCCTGTCAGAGATTTTCAGAGTGTAGTATTTGATTGGCATCTCTTTCAGCCAATAGGAGCCTCACCATGCGCCCCATGGATTTTACTCACAGCACGCTCCCGTGCTTGTAACTCTGCCTGGAAATGCAACTGTGCATGTGCAACTCAATACACTATTTGTGCAACTAAATACCTGTACCCGTTAGCGGCCTCACTGTTTTAGTTGCGCAAATAGCGTATTGAGTTGCGCAGTTGCACTTCCAGGCAAAGTTACAAGCACGGGAGCGTGCTGTGAGTAAAATCCATGGGGCGCATGGTGAGGCTCCTATTGGCTGAAAGAGATGCCAATCAAATACTACACTCTGAAAATCTCTGACAGGGGCTGTATAAAATCAGGTAACGGAGCCTGAAAAAAAACGCTGATTTTTAGAAGTTTAAATGAGTTTTGAAATAAATAAGCACATCAATATGCTAGTAATGACAAGAGCTTTCAGAATATGTAAAGTTATGGAGGGAAATTTACCATCACATTAAGTCTTCTGCACAAAGAAAATATTTGTAACCCAGAATTTTGGAAGTTATTGGTCAACTCATTGACAGTAGTTCTGGATGTTTGATTCACAGCTCTGAAATATTTTCCGTCTTCACCTGTGGTTCATGTCTGGATTTTGCTGTCATTGATGTATGTGCTCTGCTGTTGATCAACTTATTTTCGTTCAACAATTTTTTTGCTTTCCTTCATGTTTCTTTTGACACCATGTGGGTTTATGTTCACTGTCTCAAAAGACAAGATTTAAAGGAAACAGAAAACGCTAAAACCAAGTCGATAGATTTTTTTTTTATTTATGCACTGAATGCAACAAAAGGCTTGACCTGATATGTCGTCAAGTTCCGGCCCTTTCACACAAAACACATGACTAATATTTTCCAAACAACCCAACCCCATAAATAAAGACACTAGACTTATTGTTGGTGCCAATTGGCCGCAGCTCCTTTATTTAATAAATACATTTTAGAAAAACTTTAATAACTCAATGAATAACAGTGCAAATATTGTAACCACATTGTATATAACATACACATAAACAGCAGTGCTAGTCCATTCTAATTTCTTTATATCTATAGCCGTCATTCCACCCACTGGACCCAACCGTGCAAGTGATTGAGCCCGTCAGCGTTAATCAACATAAGTCTCTAAGGAACCCCTTGCCCTTTGAGCCCCCCCAACTTGAATTCCCCCAATGGGAATGCAAAATACCACCACACTAACAATTGGCCATAACCTGCTGTAATTGTAAGGGCTAGCACCCCCGCCCCAGACTGCGACAACAACCTTAATGAAAGACCAAGTAACAAAACCTAGGGATGGGTGGGAGGGAGATGCTTACAAGATTTTTTTCCCAAACAACTGCTGACTTTCCCGCTCAGCCCCAAGGCTAAATAACCTCCCCTGCTCCGCCCCTAGCTCCTCCTATCTTACCCCCAGGCCTCTTCCTCTGTGGTCAAAGCTCCCTCCGGCTAATCTTTGCACTGCCTCCAGGAGCCACCTGACTTGCTTTGTTGTCAAGTTCAGACCCTTTCACACAAAACACGACTAATATTTTCCAAAAAACCCAACCCCATAAATAAAGACACTAGACTTAGCGTTGGTGCAAATTGGGCGCAGCTCCTTTATTTAATAAATACATTTTAGAAAAACTTTAATAACTCAATAAATAACAGTGCAAATATTGTAACCACATTGTATATAACATACACATAAACAGCAGTGCTAGTCCATACTTATTTCTTTATATCTATGGCCGTCATTCCACCCACTGGACCCAAACGTACAAGTGATTGAGCCCATCAGCAATAATCAACATAAGTCTCTAAGGAACCCCTTGCCCTTAGAGACCCCCCAACTTGAATTACCCCCATGGGAATGCAAAATACCTCCACACTAACAATTGGCCATAACCTGCTGTAATTGTAAGGGCTCGCACCTCTGCCACAGACTGGCCTGAAACCTCAGCCAAGTCCCGCCAAACCCGCAACTGTACATAAAGCCTCCTTAAAGTCGAGGATAAACAACT
The DNA here is from genome assembly GCF_027579735.1 of Bombina bombina. Classification (NCBI taxonomy): domain Eukaryota; kingdom Metazoa; phylum Chordata; class Amphibia; order Anura; family Bombinatoridae; genus Bombina; species Bombina bombina. Next base: position 660,943,989 of record NC_069502.1, read on the forward strand.
GCAGACCAAAGTCATTTAGATGCACCCCATCCGGTGAATAAAATTCACCCTGACCCACCTCCACTAAGTCTGGATAATGCACCACTGAACCACCCAGCCTCCGGACAAAGGCCCCCATAAGCTTGTTAATCTTTTGCCTGCTTTTGTCTAACCGCACCGGGTCCCAAGCCGCTCTCCAAACCCTCATGGGCAAAATGTTAGACCATACAATCCTCAGTGTAGGGTATAAATCCACCAACCTCCCAAATGTCCCACTTCATGCTTCACACCAACTCCCTCTGTGGCAGAAAGCTAAGCTCATTGCCCCCGGCGTGAACCAACAACACAGTTGGAGGCTGAAAACGTTTGCAGTAATCCACCACCAGGGGCAACAACCTGTTCCAACGGAGCTCCCTAACACCGAACCATTTAACATCACAGCGGGACTTGGGAATACCCAACTGTAAGCCATCCATTTTCACCGAAGCCACTCTCCGAGCCCAATGAATAAAAGAGTGGCCGACTAGCAACAATCGCTCCACACCTAGAACACAGAAAATAAAAGTAACAAAAAACACCACATTAAAAACCCAACTCAGGACGGACATACAGACGGAACCATCCAGATCCTCACCTACCAATGCCCTTAACCACTGTATCAGATAAACCCCTCACTGAAGCCTCAGGTGCCACCCCTTTGCGGAAAGATTAAGACCCAAAATCCCCTGTACTGAAACCCAAATGAATCAATGACTTGTTTAAAACCGCCCTAAACTTTAACTGCGACAAAGGCCTACCATCTTGGTGGACCAACAACGAGCCCCCCACCAGGGGCCGGACACCCAAATAAGTCTGCAGATAAAGCCAAGGACAAACCTCCGAACTACTGGGAAAAAGGACTATCGTCCTACCCTTTCCCACCTGGTCCGTTTTACTCCTCCTCAAAAATATCTCAGCTTTGGAATCAAACAAGGACACGTCCGACAACGCCAAACCACCCATGGAGGCTAAATTTTTGCTAACTAGCTCCGATATTCGAAATGCCCCAAAAAAGGCAAAAACTAAAGCCAAACGGAACAAACAGACCTCAAAATCAGACACACATACTACCGCCAATAAACTATAAATACTTCTTAACAGCGAGAAAGTAATAGGGCACCTCCAATCAGGAGGAGATCCAACCGAACCCTTCTTCAAGCCCTTCAGGACTTGACGAACACAAAAACCTTTCGTAATATTTCACAAACCTAATAGCTTAATGCCTATCCATAGCAGAATGTGACAAGTTCACAGACCCCCATTCCCACATCCATTCCAACAATAAACCAGTAAGGTCAGATTCCCCTTCACATACTGCTTTGGAAGACAGCCTGGATTCCCACTCGCACAACACTCTAGAGTAAGCTGCCCAAGTACCTGGCACTAGTGAAACCTTTACCAGTCCAGCCAGTCCTCCACCCCAAGCCGTCACAGGGAACTTAGGCACGGGCAACCCTCCACGTCTGCATGAGGGGCCAACTCCCGAAACCGTTGCCACTGAAAGCGAGAGAGGGAGTCTGCTATAGAATTACAAATACCTAGAATGTGTTTAGCCTTAATACAAACATTCATCCGCAAACATTTCAGTACAAGCAATCTCAACAATCTCAATACAGGCAAAGACGTCGCCGTCAATATATTCAACGCATACACGACTCCCATATTATCCGAATAAAATACAACCGACTGATTGCACGAATCCACCTCCCAGACAAACAGGGCAACCACAATCAGGAACAACTCCAAAAACACCAGGTTCTTAACCAAACCAAATCAGTCACAAGCCCCAGCTCCTCATTGGACACCCTAACTGTATGAATCAACGTTGAGCCATTAAAACCAAAAACCGCCTCCAAACCCTCAAATCATCTTTCATCTCTTTGGAGAGCCGTACAAAATGATGTGGTTTTACAATCCAAGCAGTAGCCAATGATAACCTTCTGCAGAAAACCCTTCCAATCGGGATAATTCTGCACGCAGTTAAACTTGCCCACCAAGGATTGGAGCTCACGGAGCGTAACCTTCTTTGCCAACAATGAGCGGTCAATAACCTCCAATAGGTCAGAAATCTTGTCACTGGGAAGCCTACATTCCATGTTCACAGAATCAATTGTAATGCCCAAAAAATCGAGTGACGTAACAGGTCGCTGAGATTTTTCAAGTACAATGGGCACACCAAAATCAGATGCCACCTGATAGCAAATGTCCCTCAAAAGCTTACAAGCCCCCGAACCAGCCGGACCCACAAACAAGAAGTTGTCAAGGTAGTGAACCAATGATGAAAGGCCAGACCGTTCCATGACAACCCATTCAAGAAATGTGCAAAATGCTCAAAGAGTGAACATGAGATGGAGCATACCATGGGCAAGCACAGGTCAATATAGCAAAAAACCATCAACACAACAACCCAACAAATGGTGCAACGTCTAGTGCACAGGCAAAAGCCTAAAAGCCGCCTCAATGTCAATTTTTGCCAACAAGGCAGAAGGACCAGCCTCCCTAACCAAACTAACCACCTGATCAAAAGATGCATATTTGACAGATGACAATTCCTGCGGAATACCCTCATTAACCGATATCCCTTTAGGGAAAGATAAATGATGGATTAATCTGAACTTTCCAATCTCCGTTTTTGGAACCACCCCAAGCGGCGATATCCTCAAATCTGCAATGGGAGGATCGTCAAACAGACCAGCCATGCGCCCCAAAGACACCTCCTTCCACAGCTTGTCAAGAACCACCTCCGACCACAAGCGAGCAGACTTCAAATTACCGCGAAAACCCCCACAACTCTCTTGGGACGGAATCACAAAACCAAACTGGAAACCATGAAACAACAATGCCGCTTTCTCATGACAACCCCGACGCCTAGCGTACAGGACAAGCCAAGGTTCCATCGCGCCTAGTTTCACCGGCGTCACCCCCTTTGTCAGGCGCATCACCGGTTCCGCCCAACTTACCCTTTCGGAAACACTTCACATAGGGGTGGGAGCCCCCACACCCAGAGCATTCGTGTTTAAACTTGCACGTGGCTCCCCACTTACAGAATTTCTCATTATATGCAAAGCAATGCCCTCTCTTAACCGACGCTGGAGACCCACTGGTGGAAGAGACCCCGGCTCCCGACCGAAAGGACTGGGAGGCTCTCAAAGGTGTCATTATCTTGAGCCATAATCCTATGTTCCGGTCATCCCACTTCATATCTGGTTTAACCGACAGCCACTGCCTGAACTGCTCGTCGTAGGACCACCATGCCATACCCCTGTACGTCCTCTGAGCAACTGCCACCTCGTCCAGGTAACAAAACAATGCCCCACCCTGGTCTGGGAAACTACTAGCAAAAACACTTGCATATATTACAAAGGCCTGAAACCAATTTGTAAAGGTGTTTGGCAACTTCCTATATCGTTTTTTTCCATTCCTCTTGCTCCTTCTTAGCCACGTCCTTTTTTGAGTCCTCAGGAATCTCAAAAGACTGCTCAAGCAGAAAAAGGGAGAACTCAATAAATTCCCTCTTATAGATTTTTTCCTTCACCTCTAACGGCAAATGCATCCCCAATGGCTCGATGGAGCAGAGGCATGACCGAGACATTGCTGTGTCGGCCACCCTTAATTCTGCCCCATCGACAAGCTTAGGGGGCGCCCCCGACAGCCCAGGGCTTTGGACAGCGACGGGGCACCACCCTCCTCAACTATGGGGACCAGAACACTGCAGACTTCAACCCTCCCCGACCCCGGCACACCCGGCGCCCCGACTAAAGGGACCCATGCCCTCTCCATAGAGGCTCCAGTAGCAGGGACTACCCCTTCCAACTTTGAAAGCAACTCCCTCAAACCAGCCACTACTCTACCAGCCACAGAATCACTTTCAACATCCCGAACACACCTCTCCATTACATCCCTCCCCTGCACATTCAGTAATCCCATCTCACCTGTCGAATTTTCCGCCGAATGCTGACCACCTGAGAAGCCGTCAAGCATCGCCTGGAGCCCGCCTACGCGTTTCTCCGTAATCCTTTGTCCACCTTCCTGTATCATGGCAGCCATTCGTCCATGCTGATATGGCTGCCGTGGTTTTTCCTTGTTGCCGTAAGCACCCTCCTCCCCCTCTTGGGAGCTCCACCTCCATCACCACCAGACCAGGCAACCTCCGCCACTGGCCGTCGTCGTGATCTACCCCTAGGCACACCAACGTAGTCCCCAGGCCTACTCGGCCGTCTGATGCTCCCCCTACTACCCCGAGTGACCGCCGTATATAACATGGCCCAACTCAGATCACCGGCCACCTCAACCACCCTGGCCGTAACACCCCGCCTCACCTGGCTTCCGCCAACAGGCTGAACCTCCTGCTCCATGCTTTCATCAGGAGCCGTGCAGACCAGAGAAATCCTCCTCAAGGCCGTCAAAAACATCTGCCACTGTGGATGGACTAGGCTGTGGCCCTGGCCATTGCCCAGCGGGACTAGGGTCTGCAAAATTAAAACTGACATGTGAGTCACCCACCTCGCCAACCCCAACCACCCTCGCAGAAACAGGAACCTCTGGAGGAGAATGGGACCCACCAGGCCTACCCCTGAATATGACCTATCACAAGACCCCCAAAATGATCAACAGGCTTAATCCTGGCCCCAGGAGAAGGGGGGACAAACTCCTCATCAGATGAATTCAAATACAGTTCCACTACCCCAGCATCAAGCTCAAACTCGTCACCTTCCTCTCCTGACCCGTATTCCATATCCACTAAGACCCCAGTAGGCTTAACAGTGAGCTCAGACCCACCCACAAAGGATAGCCCACCCTCTGTGGCCCTAAGGCTTGGCATGGCTTGACCGGGTTGTTCCCCCCCACCACAGCCTCACTAACCATTGATCCCTATGCAGTGGACCACAAACCCTCCCCCTCGCTCCCACTATCCTCGACCACCCCCCCAAAGGAAAAGGAAAGCCCACCAGGACCATCATCTACATGTTGCCCTGAAGGCCCCTCCCCATCCACATCAGGCCCACTCGGGCCGTGAGCCACCTTCTCAGTATCTCCATGCGACTTAGTGGCAGGGCCAGTAAAGGCCCTCTGCTCTGGTTCCCTGCCGCTCCCTCTCACCGATGACGTCACTGTTGCGGGCCCAGAAGAGGCAGAAGTACCCTCCAACACCTCCGGACCAGCTTGCTTCTTACCAGGACACGAACCGGACTTCTTCCCTCCAACAGGTCGCCGGCTCACCTGAGGACTGAGATGCGATGGAGGTTTGGACCGCCTTGTGTACCTTTTCCTTATGCCCGACTGCGCCTCCACCGGATCCGGCAAGTGACCTCCAAGTAACGCCTGGACCTGTGACTCCAGTCAGGTAGGTCCTTTTTCTTCTGCAGCCTCCTGGAGCCTCCTCAGCAACTCCTCAACGGAAGCCATGATGCAGGCTGAGTGGGAAAGCCATGCAGACAGAGATGCTCACAAGAATTTTTTCCAAAACAACTGCTGGCTTTCCCGCTCAGCCCCAAGGCTAAATAACCTCCCCTGCTCCGCCCCTAGCTCCTCCTATCTTACCCCCAGGCCTCTTCCTCTGCTGTCAAAGCTCCCTCTGGCTAAGCTTTGCATCGCCTCCAGGAGCCACTTTAACTAGCTAGAAACATTTGCTAGTCACATAATTCATATTGTCAACCACAATTGTATACATAAATACAAATGTGCTATTTTTAAAAATATAAAATATATGCAGATAAAATATACATTCCCCTTGTATTTTACCTGATTTTTATCTTTAAATCACAGATAACTTAAATAAATTTGGACAGACACACACACATACATATCTAATGATTATAATGCCCAATAAATATCCGGCTGTCTGTGCAAACTACAAGATTGTAATGCGTGTTTCTTCAGGCCAATCTTTTTAATCACATTGACTCAGATGTAGGCAGGCAACAGACTAGCAAATATAAAATACATGTAAGGTACAAAAGCAATAAAAGGCAGCAAAAAAGCAGTTACAAAAGGCATGTAGCAGGATAGTGAGTACAAAAGGCATGTAGCAGAACAATGAGTACAGAAGGCATGTAGCAGGATAGTGAGTATAAAAGGCATGTAGCAGAACAGTAAGTACAAAAGTTATGTAGCACTACAGTGAGTACAAAAGACATGTAGCAGGACAGCAAGTACAAAGGCATGTAGCAGAACAGTGAGTACAAAAGGCATGTAATAGGAAAGCAGCAGGGCAGTGATAATAAAAGGTATGGAGCAGGGCAGTGATAATAAAATGTATGTAGCAGGACAGTGATAATAAAATGTATGTAGCAGGACAGTGATAATAAAAAGTATGTAGCAGGACAGTGATAATAAAAGGTATGTAGCAGGAAAGTAGGTACTAAAGGTATGCAGAAGGTGGTATGTGTTATAGTCAAGTAGCACTCAAGCAGGTACGATATGTAGGTGCCAGTGAATCAGGTAGGGGAGGGCACACGAAATTTACAATGGGAGCAATAGCACCTAATACAAACAAAAGCTGATAAACTACCAAGGCTTATTTTGTTTTAAAATCTGGTGGTGGACATTCTTAAGAGGATATCTCTCATAGATAGAAGTGACATTGTGTATGTGTGTAGTCAAGCACAGGATGGAGTAAATCATTAACACCTAGATTTCAAGTTTTGCGCTATAGAGGGTAGTTAACGAACGCAACAAAAGTTGTGTTATTTCACCCTCCATATCCCTGCCATTACGAGTTTTAGAAAAGCCGTATTGTGCGTGCGATATGATTGCGTTGAGCTCCATACCACACAAAATACAAGCGCTGCTTTGATGTGCTTGTGCACGCTTTCCCCATATACATCAATGGGGAGAGAGGGTTAGAAAAAAAACACCTGCGATTGTGGAATGAAAAGCTCCATAACGCAGCCCCATTGATGTCTATAGGGAAAGAAAAGTTATGTTTAAACCTAACACCCTGATATAAACCCCACGTCTAAATACCCCTAATCTGCTACACCCGACATTGCCGACACCTACATAATGTTATTAACCCCTAATCTGCCGCTCCCGATATCGCTGCCACCGAAATAAATCTAACCCCTAATCTGCCACTCCCGATATCGCTGCCACTATAATAAAGTTATTAACCCCTATTCCCCCGCACCCCAACATCGCCCACACTATAATAAAGATATTAACCCCTATTCCGCCGCTCTCCAACATCGCTGCCACTAAATAAAGTTATTAACCCCTAAACCTCTGGTCTCCCACATCACTACTACTAAATAAACCTATTAACCAATAAACCGCAGCCCCCCTACATTGCAACAACCTAAACTAAACTATACTAACCCCTAAACCTAACCATAACCCTAAACCTAACCCTAAATCTAACCCTAACCGTAACCCTAAACCTAACACCCCCTATCTTTACCATAATTAAAAAAGAGCTTAATTAAAGTTACAATTATTAACTAAATAATACCTATTTAAAACTACAGTAAATACATTATTTGGTTGTGTTAATGAGTAGAGCGCTGGAACTATAAAGGATCCCAAACACCCTATAAATATAAGATCCTTCGGTCTTATAAGTAAGATTATCTAGGTAGGGAGGTATATAGGGGTGTTGTTTCCAGCTTAAGGGATCATAAGTGGCTATAAGATTGTGAATTAGCAATTTCCCTATATAGAGTTAATGTTATATTTAATAAATGTGCTAAAATATTTAGGTTTTTTATAAAAGTGAGAATTGAAGTGCCGATACTTATCGATATATATTAGTTAAAGGTGGAATCTTAAATATTCCTATAATCTAAAATAGTGTGTACTCAATGTGGTTAAATTAATCAAATTTGATCCTAATTATCCCTCTACAATGTGTATACTTAGGTGTGAATGAACTTACAAAGAACTAGTTAAATTTAATATTAAAGAAATAAAATGTTACCTCCAAAACGTGTGTGTTAGTGCTATTTTTCAAGGTATGTATTACCCCTATATTCTTGGGTGTAAGTGTAAAAAAATAACCGGTGTTTAACAGAATATAAGGTCAGGATACATTAACCAGATACATAAACCAGTATTAAATTTCAATTTATTAATCTTAGAAACACTTTTAAAAAAGATATTTAAAGTTTTTGCCCTTAAAGAATTCATTAAAATTGTTCACACATTCTTCTAAAATAAATTTGTGGGACGTCTCCCAAATTGTTAAAATCAATATATAATAAGCCTTAAGATAGGTATGTATACACCTATATTGCGTAATAATTTTAAGGTTAACGTTATTGTCGATAAATTAACAAAGGAGCAAGCTGTAAACCTTTTGAATTATTACTTATATCTGCGCTGAGGTTTGAAAAAAAGTCTGAGCATTGGTCTCTACTTCACAAAATTAAACACTTGTTAATCTTACAATTTCCTTCATTAAAATTCTTACTTATAACTGTGCTGAGGTTTAGTAAGAAGTCAGAACATTAATCTCTACTTCACAGATTTAAACATTTGTTACTCTTACAATATCTTTCATCAGAATGTAAGCGGTTACTAATGTAGCAGTCCGTATCTTTGTGTTACACAAGCTTGTTAGTGTAAGACTGCTCCTAGTGTCTTGCACGCAGTCAGAGTCTGTACATATTGCAACGTATGGTTTTCCAAAGTAGAATGGAGATATTAGTACATACTTCTTGGGGGTTTACTATTTTTCTGTAATGGTACTCACAGTTCCTTTTGACTTGGACCGCTGTGCTTGTCCGATCGGCTTGAGAATTCTGACTGCAGTCCTTTCCGCTTTGCCGCCTCTGTTCGGCGTCTGACGTCACACTCCTCGATAGGAGGATACTTTCCCAAGTGCGCTACCTGTGTCTCCGTTGGTTGCTTCGTTGGAAATGTTAGAGATGGAACTGCACTTAGTGCTTTGCACGCAGTTCTTTGAGATAGATATAAAGGTGGTAGTATAGAGATGATATGGCAATGCCAATAGGAAAGTGCACAACCCGGGTTATGAATATGAATCTTTATAAATCTTTCTTTGTAGTTAGAAATGTCCAACAATATATATATGTCACCCAGCTCGACGCGTTTCGCTCTGTTCAGAGCTTTATCAAGATGCTGGTGACTAGTAGTTGTTTCTTTTTAAATGTCTTCCATGTTTTCTATTGGTCCTTCCTTGATTGTCATTAAAGGTGAAAATTTTCTTTTTCTTAGTAACCCCCATAGTGTGTCTGAATTTCCTTCCTTCCTCTTTTAAGGTGGATTTCTTATGTCAATCTTCATTCACAACGATAGTCATTTTATTACCCCAATAGTGTGTCTAGATTTTCAATATCTTCATTATAGACGGACTTTGCTTAATTACTTTGTGTCCTTTTGGACTTCAGATATAAAATAGTGATTACCTATAATATTTTAACAGTATAGTAACCAATAAATAAAAGAACTAATAAAATAATTTATATGAAAAAGTAATTATTCCCATAGTACAAGATTATGATGATAATCAATAATTTTTGGTGAAAGCTATGTTTTATTCAGACCAATTGCAATATATATTTGTGTTTTAAACCATTACATTAAAAAGATTTTTAATTGTTGGAAAAAAGGAAGAATATGTAATATTGAAAAGTAGTTATTCCAATAATAAATTCATAAGAAGGCAATCATTATTCAAAAAGAAAAGGGGAGAGATCTAGTTCTGAGTTGAGCCCATATGGGAATGGGGTGTTATATTTATATATCAATTCTGCTTCTTTTATTAGCAGTTTTTTTTCTATGTTTCCTCCCCGCCAATGTTTATTTACCTTTTTGATCCCCCAGTATGTCAATTCTTTTGTGTTGCCTTTGTGCACTGTTTTAAAATGTTTATAAAGGTGAGTGTTATCAATACCTTTTTTATGTTATTTAGATGTTCTCTAATCCGATCTTTGACCATTCATCTCGAGATCCAAAAAAGTTATTATGTCTTTACTCCAATTTGGGGTATAAAGTTTAGATCAAATTGGAGATAATGGTCATAGAAAACCAATTAGAAACAAAAACCCATTTAAAAAAAACAGACGCTAACAATTATATACATTCCAAAAGTTGCCATCTAGAAGTATGGAAAGAAAATATCCCATTAGGGCAATTTTTACGCATAAAGAAAAATTGTTCAAGACCTTTTGATTTTGAGGAGCAGGCAGAAAAGCTAGAGAATAGGTTCCTAGCCAGAGGATATAAAACAGAGATCACAAAAAAAGCATTAGATAAAGCAAAAAACACAAATAGAGACAGCTTGCTTACATATAAGGAGAGACAAAGTAAAAACACAGAAAAAATCACAATAACTTTCATTACAGACTATAATGCAGACTATAATATTATCAAAAAAATTATAAGAAAATTCTGGTATATAGTAAAGGAGGATGACATTTTAGGAGAAAAAATCTCAGAAAATCCGAAATTCATTTTCAAAAAAGCCAATAATTTAAAAACAATCTTGGCCCCAAGCGACCTTAAACAAAATAAAAATGGTCAAAAAACACAAAAAGATCTAATGGGCAGGAATATCAAGGGTTTTTTCCCTTGTTACTCCTGCAAAGCCTGTAGTTTTAGTAAGAAAATAACAAATCTTAAAATCAATGGTTCAGAAAAAATATTTTCAATAAAAGACACCATAAGATGCACTACAAAAAATGTTATCTACATACTAAAATGCTCCTGTAATTTATTTTATTTTGGAGAGACCAAAAGAATGGTCAAAGATCGGATTAGAGAACATCTAAATAACATAAAAAAGGTATTGATAACACTCACCTTTATAAACATTTTAAAACAGTGCACAAAGGCAACACAAAAGAATTGACATACTGGGGGATCAAAAAGGTACATAAACATTGGCGGGGAGGAAACATAGAAAAAAACTGCTAATAAAAGAAGCAGAATTGATATATAAATATAACACCCTATTCCCATATGGGCTCAACTCAGAACTAGATCTCTCCCCTTTTCTTTTTGAATAAAGATTGCCTTCTTATGAATTTATTATTGGAATAACTACTTTTCAATATTACATATTCTTCCTTTTTTCCAACAATTAAAAATCTTTTTAATGTAATGGTTTAAAACACAAATATATATTGCAATTAGTCTGAATAAAACATAGCTTTCACCAAAAAATATTGATTATCATCATAATCTTGTACTATGGGAATAATTACTTTTTCATATAAATGATTTTATTAGTTCTTTTATTTATTGGTTACTATACTGTTAAAATATTATAGGTAATCACTATTTTATATCTGAAGTCCAAAAGGACACAAAGTAATTAAGCAAAGTCCGTCTATAATGAAGATATTGAAAATCTAGACACACTATTGGGGTAATAAAATGACTATCGTTGTGAATGAAGATTGACATAAGAAATCCACCTTAAAAGAGGAAGGAAGGAAATTCAGACACACTATGGGGGTTACTAAGAAAAAGAAAATTTCCACCTTTAATGACAATCAAGGAAGGACCAATAGAAAACATGGAAGACATTTAAAAAGAAACAACTACTAGTCACCGGCATCTTGATAAAGCTCTGAACAGAGCGAAACACGTCGAGCTGGGTGACTTATATATATATTGTTGGACATTTCTAACTACAAAGAAAGATTTATAAAGATTCATATTCATAACCCGGGTTGTGCACTTTCCTATTGGCATTGCCATATCATCTCTATACTACCACCTTTATATCTATCTCAAAGAACTGCGTGCAAAGCACTAAGTGCAGTTCCATCTCTAACATTTCCAACGAAGCAACCAACGGAGACACAGGTAGCGCACTTGGGAAAGTATCCTCCTATCGAGGAGTGTTACGTCAGACGCCGAACAGAGGCGGCAAAGCGGAAAGGACTGCAGTCAGAATTCTCAAGCCGATCGGACAAGCACAGCGGTCCAAGTCAAAAGGAACTGTGAGTACCATTACAGAAAAATAGTAAACTCCCAAGAAGTGTGTACTAATATCTCCATTCTACTTTGGAAAACCATACGTTGCAATATGTACAGACTCTGACTGCGTGCAAGACACTAGGAGCAGTCTTACACTAACAAGCTTGTGTAACACAAAGATACGGACTGCTACATTAGTAACCGCTTACATTCTGATGAAAGATATTGTAAGAGTAACAAATGTTTAAATCTGTGAAGTAGAGATTAATGTTCTGACTTCTTACTAAACCTCAGCACAGTTATAAGTAAGAATTTTAATGAAGGAAATTGTAAGATTAACAAGTGTTTAATTTTGTGAAGTAGAGACCAAGGCTCAGACTTTTTTTCAAACCTCAGCGCAGATATAAGTAATAATTCAAAAGGTTTACAGCTTGCTCCTTTGTTAATTTATCGACAATAACGTTAACCTTAAAATTATTACGCAATATAGGTGTATACATACCTATCTTAAGGCTTATTATATATTGATTTTAACAATTTGGGAGACGTCCCACAAATTTATTTTAGAAGAATGTGTGAACAATTTTAATGAATTCTTTAAGGGCAAAAACTTTAAATATCTTTTTTAAAAGTGTTTCTAAGATTAATAAATTGAAATTTAATACTGGTTTATGTATCTGGTTAATGTATCCTGACCTTATATTCTGTTAAACACCGGTTATTTTTTTACACTTACACCCAAGAATATAGGGGTAATACACACCTTGAAAAATAGCACTAACACACACGTTTTGGAGGTAACATTTTATTTCTTTAATATTAAATTTAACTAGTTCTTTGTAAGTTCATTCACACCTAAGTGATCCCTTAAGATGGAAACAACGCCCCTATATACCTCCCTACCTACAGTAAATACATACTTACCTGTGAAATAAAACCTAAGCTAGCTACAATATAACTATATATATATATTTATTTCACAGGTACGTTTGTATTTATTTATCTAGGTAGACTAGTTAGTAAATAGTTATTACCTATTTACTAACTACCTAGTTAAAATAAATACAAATGTACCTGTGAAATAAAACCTAAGCTGCCTTACACTAAAACCTAACACTACAAAAAATAAAAAACACTAAAATTAAAAAAAAAAAAAAAAAAAATTACCAGTACAAAAAATAACAAACACTAAAATTACAAAAAATAAAAAACACTAAAATAACAAAAAATAAAAAAACCTACCATTACAAAAAATAACAAATGAAATTATCCAAAACAATAAAAAAAATCTCATTTCTATTCTAATACCGTTTAAAAAAAAAACCAACAAAATAAAAAAACCCTAATCTATAATAAACTACCAAGAGCCTTTTGTATGCCCTTAAAAGGGCCTTTTGTAGGGCACTGCCCTAAAGAAATCAGCTTTTTTTCTACAAAAGAAAAACAACCCCCCCCCCTAGTAAAACCTAATCTACCCATTGCCCTGAAAAGGGCATTTGTATGGGCATTGTCCTTAAAAGTGCATTCCGTTCTTTTTCCTGTCCTTAAAAGGGCATTCAGCTCTTTTAAGAAATGTCCAAACCCTAATCTAAAAAAAAAAAAAACCTTAAAAAACCCTACAATTGTATTAACCCTTTGAGTGCTAACAACGGCTCTGAGCCGTAGCAAATTTTCCCAGTCAGGTGCTGACAATGGCTCAGAGCCGTCACTAGCACTTACCCACCTTGAGGGCAATCTGGGGGCTCCCATTAATTCCCACCACGGCGATCGGGCCTGTATATTGACAGACATTGCCGGGGCTTCACGTTTTGCGCGGTGATGTCACACACAATGATGTGATGATGTCACTGCACATTTTTATTTAAAAAATACAATAGACAGTATAGGGAAATGGGGCATGCTGCTTAGAAGCCTGTATCTAAGCAGCTACAGACCCCAAGACCCACCGTTGGAAAGGTAATCGTAAAAGTCTTGGGGATCTAAACAAAATAAATAAAACCCCCTCAAATCCATCTTAGCACCTAGGTGGGAAAGTGCTTAGCACTAAGTTATTGCTATATTACAATATAACAGCACTGACCTATTGAAGTGTAATGTCTGGGGTAGTCAAAGATCATTTAAAGGACCACGTAATGCAGTAGAAGTGCATAATAAAAAGACAATGCAATAACACTTAGGGGCCGATTTATCAAGGCCTAAATGCTTTTAATTCCATACAAGCCTTCAGGCTCGCCGGAATCAGGAATTAAGAAGCAGCGGTCGTAAGAGCGCTGCTCCTTAACTCGTCCGCCACCTCTTAACTCTGCCATGGATATGATCAGTTGATTGACACCCCCTGCTAGCGGTCAATTGGCCGCGAATGTGCAGGGGATGGTATTGCACAAGTTTTTCTTGAGAAATGCTTGTGCAATGATAAATGCTGACAGCCTATGATGTTAGCATTTATCGATGTGTGGTGGACATGATCCGTTACAGCGGATCATGTCTGCTCGCACTATGATAATTCGGCTCCTATCTCTGAATTTCAAATAAACAGCAGATTTTTTCTGTCAAATTAATTTCTCAGATTTTCCGGCCCCCTGAATCATGTCACAGACATCAGCCAATCACAGACTAATATACGTATACCCTGTGAGTTTGTGCACATGCTCAGTAGGAGCTTGGTCCCAAGAAGTCTAGATATAAAAACTTGATAATTGAAGTAAATTGGAAAGTGTTTTAAAACTGCATGCTCTATCTGAATTATAAAAGTTCATTTTGACTTGATTGACCCTTTAAAAAAGAGTCAGAGATTATAGAAAATCTGATATGTTGCTTAATACTTTAATTAAGGAATAAAATATGTGCATGTGTTATCTCTGCAAATTCTAAACACATGCACACACATGCTTATACACACAAGCACACATAAACACACACACACAGTTATCTAAGGTCTGCAATGCAAAAAGGTCAAACCTAGAAGAGAACAATGCCTAGGGTATTTTATAATGGCTAAAATGATACTGGAATAGGTAATGGTCACGCAAAGGCTACCAGAATTTTAAGGACAAGTAACTGTCAGTACAGCTTAGTAGCAGGATACAGACAGAAAAGCTCAGGGGCATAGCATCAGACAAAGCAGTGAGGAATTAGTGGTAGGTACAATGGCCAGACAACAGATCAGGATCATGTATTGTCAGGGGATATAGCAGCAGATATTGTCAGAAGGGTACAATGACAGGTCTACATGTCAGAGGCAAGAAATGGTTATAGGATACATTTGCATATTTGTCCACCAAGTTTTAAGTAATCATGAGTGGACACTGCAGCAGGAGATAGATGGATAGATAGATAGATAGATAGATAGATAGATAGATAGATAGATAGATAGATAGATAGATATACAGGGTTTAATATTTCCACTAGCCCCGGATGAGTCGAAAATTGCAGCAGACAATTGAACATGTAACATTGAGTGGACTAGATAATAACTTTTACCCTTTGGGCTAGTAGTTTCTAACCCCTAGTACATTAGTTTCTAACCCCTAGTACATTAGTAATATTGTTCCACCCAAAAAATGTATATATATATATATATATATATATATATATATATATATATATATCTGCAGACTGTGCAGCTTCCTTGTTACTTGTTATATTCTTGAGAGACACACCGGGGAACCAGAGAATATACCATACTCCAAGAATCACTAAAGGGATCCAATAATTAATTCAAATGAAACGAGGGAAATTGAGCAAACTTAAAGCCTACAGATCCCACAGATGAATCTTTTTCCATAAGGGCTGACAAAAGAGCGCCCTCCAAACAGAGTTTTCCACTTACCTCATATGATTGGGGTACATTTCTGAAGTAGTTTTCACTTGGATTATATACTTTATTGCACCCATCGAGGTGTTTTACTTACCCTTTGTGAACTTTTATGTTTCAACCCTTTAACGATTGTCTTTAAAGTACACATACATTGTATTTATTTATTCTTTTATACTTTGGACTCTATGGGGCATATGTATCAATGTGCGAGCGGACATGATACGAAGTAGCGTATCATGTTCGCTGCACATTACTACACATCGATAAATGCTGACAGCATACGCTGTCGGCATTTATCATTGCACCAGCAGTTTTTGTGAACTGCTGGTGCAATGCTGCCCCCTGCAGATTCGTGGCCAATCGGCCGCTAGCAGGGGGTGTCAATCAACCTGATCATATTCGGACAAGTTATGGAGCAGTGATCTTTATACCGCTGCTTCATAACTTCTGTTTCCGGCGAGCCTTCGGAAACAAGGAGCCTCAAGCTCCATGCGGAGCTTGATATATATGCCCCTAAATATACATTGTGTTTGTATTCTTTATGTAAATCAGTAATAATTCATCTACTACGTGTTTGCATATATATATATTGAATTTATTCATACATATGCATTCCACACAGACACTTTGATATGTGTATATTTATTTATCTATAATGGGCAGGATCAGTGCTATTTAACCCTTTAGGTTTTCTTGATTTACATATTTTTTCCAGGATTGTGGAAAGGTTCTTTCTCACAATCAGTGACGTGTGGTGACGTCAAAGGCTGGTGAGGCAGTGGCTAGGATATGCCTTCATTCTGTAGATATCCTTTGTTGAAGAAATAGCAATGCAAATGGGTGAGCCAATCGCATGAGGTATCTATATGCAGCCACCAATAAGCAGCTACTGAGCATATTTAGATATGATTGTCAACAAAGGATATCAAAAGAATGCTCTTTCTAAATCGTGAAAGAAAACATATGGGTTTCATGTCCCTTTAAATGGTGTCTTGGAAAACTGGTCAACTTAGTAAACATCTGATTTTAGTCTAAAGGATTGTAACAGAAACTCTTGCCAGATAACAAAATGCTTGCTCTGATTATGAGATCTAGAAATCCAGGCCCATTAAAATATGTTTAAAACATACTTTTTACTTTAATGCTGCAAATTATGCTTATAGATTCCTTCATTAGTCAATAAATATAAAAATGTCTCTTGATCCAGTGGTGGGTGGTGAAATTTAAAGATGGTGAGGCGCTTGACCCCACCCCTTTAAATAAAGCCACATCCTCAGATGGCACTACTCATTCATTAATTAAATAAATGGTAGACCGAAACACAGAAAAGCACTCGAGGGGAGAGGGAGAGAGAGACGGGGGGGGAGAGGGAGAGACACAGAGGGTTAGAGAGAAAGAGAGAGAGACACAATCACACAGAGGGTAAGAGAGACACATAAGGGATGAAAGAGTCAGAGGGGGAGGAAGAGAGACACAGAGGGGAGAGAGAGAGACAGAGACAGAGGAGAGAGAGAGACAGAGGGGAGAGAGAGAGGGAGAGAGGGGAGAGACAGAGAGAGACAGAGTGGATGCTGCAATAATATCGATAGACGCGGAGAAGGCCTTCGACTCCATCTCTTGGGACCACCTGTTCGCAGTACTCCCCAGATTTGGAGTCGAGGGAACCTTCCTTAAGTTTATCAAATTAATATATAAGTCATCAAATTCGTTCATTCTAATTAACAATCTGCCCTCTGACAATTTTCCCCTTTCTAAGGGGTCTAGACAGGGGTGCCCACTCTCCACATACCTGTTTAACCTGGCACTCGAACCTCTATTAATATACAGGAAGTGCAGAATTATTAGGCAAGTTGTATTTTTGAGGATTAATTTTATTATTGAACAACAACCATGTTCTCAATGAACCCAAAAAACTCATTAATATCAAAGCTGAATAGTTTTGGAAGTAGTTTTTAGTTTGTTTTTAGTTATAGCTATTTTAGGGGGATATCTGTGTGTGCAGGTGACTATTACTGTGCATAATTATTAGGCAACTTAACAAAAAACAAATATATACCCATTTCAATTATTTATTTTTACCAGTGAAACCAATATAACATCTCAACATTCACAAATATACATTTCTGACATTCAAAAACAAAACAAAAACAAATCAGTGACCAATATAGCCACCTTTCTTTGCAAGGACACTCAAAAGCCTGCCATCCATGGATTCTGTCAGTGTTTTGATCTGTTCACCATCAACATTGCGTGCAGCAGCAACCACAGCCTCCCAGACAATGTTCAGAGAGGTGTACTGTTTTCCCTCCTTGTAAATCTCACATTTGATGATGGACCACAGGTTCTCAATGGGGTTCAGATCAGGTGAACAAGGAGGCCATGTCATTAGATTTTCTTCTTTTATACCCTTTCTTGCCAGCCACGCTGTGGAGTACTTGGACGCGTGTGATGGAGCATTGTCCTGCATGAAAATCATGTTTTTTTTGAAGGATGCAGACTTCTTCCTGTACCACTGCTTGAAGAAGGTGTCTTCCAGAAACTGGCAGTAGGACTGGGAGTTGAGCTTGACTCCATCCTCAACCCGAAAAGGCCCCACAAGCTCATCTTTGATGATACCAGGGGTCTAGACAGGGGTGCCCACTCTCCACATACCTGTTTAACCTGGCACTCAAACCTCTATTAATATACAGGAAGTGCAGAATTATTAGGCAAGTTGTATTTTTGAGGATTAATTTTATTATTGAACAACAACCATGTTCTCAATGAACCCAAAAAACTCATTAATATCAAAGCTGAATAGTTTTGGAAGTAGTTTTTAGTTTGTTTTTAGTTATAGCTATTTTAGGGGGATATCTGTGTGTGCAGGTGACTATTACTGTGCATAATTATTAGGCAACTTAACAAAAAACAAATATATACCCATTTCAATTATTTATTTTTACCAGTGAAACCAATATAACATCTCAACATTCACAAATATACATTTCTGACATTCAAAAACAAAACAAAAACAAATCAGTGACCAATATAGCCACCTTTCTTTGCAAGGACACTCAAAAGCCTGCCATCCATGGATTCTGTCAGTGTTTTGATCTGTTCACCATCAACATTGCGTGCAGCAGCAACCACAGCCTCCCAGACAATGTTCAGAGAGGTGTACTGTTTTCCCTCCTTGTAAATCTCACATTTGATGATGGACCACAGGTTCTCAATGGGGTTCAGATCAGGTGAACAAGGAGGCCATGTCATTAGATTTTCTTCTTTTATACCCTTTCTTGCCAGCCACGCTGTGGAGTACTTGGACGCGTGTGATGGAGCATTGTCCTGCATGAAAATCATGTTTTTTTTTGAAGGATGCAGACTTCTTCCTGTACCACTGCTTGAAGAAGGTGTCTTCCAGAAACTGCCAGTAGGACTGGGAGTTGAGCTTGACTCCATCCTCAACCCGAAAAGGCCCCACAAGCTCATCTTTGATGATACCAGCCCAAACCAGTACTCCACCTCCACCTTGCTGGCGTCTGAGTCGGACTGGAGCTCTCTGCCCTTTACCAATCCAGCCACGGGCCCATCCATCTGGCCCATCAAGACTCACTCTCATTTCATCAGTCCATAAAACCTTAGAAAAATCAGTCTTGAGATATTTCTTGGCCCAGTCTTGACGTTTCAGCTTGTGTGTCTTGTTCAGTGGTGGTCGTTTTCAGCCTTTCTTACCTTGGCCATATCTCTGAGTATTGCACACCTTGTGCTTTTGGGCACTCCAGTGATGTTGCAGCTCTGAAATATGGCCAAACTGGTGGCAAGTGGCATCTTGGCAGCTGCACGCTTGACTTTTCTCAGTTCATGGGCAGTTATTTTGCGCCTTGGTTTTTCCACACGCTTCTTGCGACCCTGTTGACTATTTTGAATGAAAGGCTTGATTGTTCGATGATCACGCTTCAGAAGCTTTGCAATTTTAAGAGTGCTGCATCCCTCTGCAAGATATCTCACTATTTTTGACTTTTCTGAGCCTGTCAAGTCCTTCTTTTGACCCATTTTGCCAAAGGAAAGGAAGTTGCCTAATAATTATGCACACCTGATATAGGGTGTTGATGTCATTAGACCACACCCCTTCTCATTACAGAGATGCACATCACCTAATATGCTTAATTGGTAGTAGGCTTTCGAGCCTATACAGCTTGGAGTAAGACAACATGCATAAAGAGGATGATGTGGTCAAAATACTCATTTGCCTAATAATTCTGCACTCCCTGTATATAACACCTGCTATGAAAGCATTATGGGATAGCACAGGCACATTATGCCCCAAATGTGGGCTGCTTAAAGCAGACCATGAAATCCAATTTTTTTTCTTTCATGATTTAGAAAGAACATGCACTTTTAAACAACTTTCTAATTTACTTCTGTTATCTATTTTGCGTCATTCTCTTGATATCCTTTGCTGAAAAGCATATCTAGATAGGCTCAGTAGCTGATGATTGGTGGTTGCACATAAATGCCTCATGTGATTGGCTCAACCATGTGCATTGCTATTTCTTCAGCAAAGGATATCTAAAGATTGAAGCAAATTAGATAACAGAAGTAAATTGGAATGTTGTTTAAAATTGTATTCTCTATCTGAATCATGAAAGAAAACTTTTGGGTTTAGTGTTCCTTTAATTATTGGCTTAACAAAAATAATAACCTGCAGTACCAACTGAAGGAGGAACATTATAGAAATGGCCATAATAAATAACGAATTCCCAGAACTATAGATAGAGTAGTACTGGATTGTTTATGAGGTGGGAAAGGGGGAAACAAAACAAATTTAACTCTTTAAAAAAAAAAAAAAAAGGCAAAAAAAAAAAAGAGAGAGACAGAGGGGAGAGACAGAGAGACAGAGGGGAGAGAGAGAGAGACAGAGGGGAGAGAGAGAGAGACAGAGGGAAGAGACAGAGAGACACAGAGGGGAGAGAGACAAAGGGGGAGAGAGAGACAGAGGGTAGAGAGAGAGAGAGACAGAGGGGAGAGAGAGAGAGAGAGAGGGAGAGAGAGAGACAGAGGGGAGAGAGAGAGAGAGAGAGAGACAGAGGGGGAGAGAGACAGAGGGTAGAGAGAGAGACAGAGGGGAGAGAGAGAGACAGAGGGGAGAGAGAGACAGAGGGGAGAGAGAGAGATAGAGGAGAGAGAGACAGAGGGGAGAGAGAGAGACAGAGGAGAGAGAGAGAGACAGAGGAGAGAGAGAGACAGAGGGGAGAGAGAAAGACATAGGGGAGAGAGAGTAAAACAGTGGGGGAGAGAGAGACACAGAGGGGAGAGAGAGAGAGAGACACAGAGGGGAGAGATACAGAGGGGAGAGAGAAACAGAGGGGAGAGAAAGAGAGACAGAGGAGAGAGAGCGAGAGACAGAGGGGAGAGAGAGAGACAGAGGGGATAGAGAGAGACAGAGGGGATAGAGAGAGACAGAGGGGAGAGAGAGACAGACAGAGGGGAGAGAGACAGAGACAGAGGGGAGAGAGAGAGACAGATGGGAGAGAGAGAGAGAGAGAGAGAGAGAGAGATAGAGGGGAGACAGAGTGGAGAGAGAGACAGAGGGGAGAGAGAGACAGAGGGGAGAGAGAGAGAGAGACAGAGGGGAGAGAGAGACAGAGGGGAGAGAGAGAGAGACAGAGGGAAGAGAGAGAGAGACAGAGAAAAGAGAGAGAGACAGAGGTGAGAGAGAGAGACAGAGGGGAGAGAGAGACAGACAGAGGGGAGAGAGAGACAGACAGGAGAGAGAGACAGACAGAGGGGAGTGAGACAGAAGGGGGGAGAGGGAGACAGAGGGAGGAGAGAGACACATAAGTGGGGAGAGAGGGAACACTGAAATGGGGGAGGCACCACTGAATATTTAATTAATATTTTAAGTGACTATCAAATGCTAATAGTCTACAATCTATTTTAAATATCTGAAACAGAACAGCACATATGAATGGGAGCATTAATAAATTATTATTTGTTGTCTACGTCAGGGTTCTCCAACATACACCTAAGGAATCCTTGGTTTAAATGAAATACTATAGCTACAGGAGCCATGGAGAATATTTGCTATAACTCATTCTAAACTGCATGGTTTAATTTTACATTACCATGCTTTATATAATAATGTTGTGAGAAAACACAGTTGCAGAGCTACAGAGAGTTCATAAGTCAGTAAGAGAGTGAGACTATAAACTAGTGTGGAGTACAGAGGCAAACTTGTAAGGTAGTGAGTAACTGTAAAGTTTGAGTAAACAAAATACAAAAATGATCCTTAAACTGCTGTAAAAGAGTAAAAAACAAAAAACACTAAACCACATTCATTAAATTATCATTTTCACTAACAGAATCCCTTTCAGCAAAATCTAAGGTTGCAGAACTTACTTCAATAAAATGTGGCTAAAACACTGCTCTCTGCAAGTCTGCATCTCTTCCTGCTGTGTAAGGAAGTGACAGTGGAACATTCCACTGCACTTGGAGGGGAGTACAGAACTCTCTTTTTTATTAAATCAAAGCTGGCAGCTGCACAGGGCAGCAACAAAATAAATGAAAGTATTTTTCCATTTTTGTTTTGTTTTATATGATTTAACATCCAGCCCCAACCCTAAGTTCCCCTGACTGATACCTCTCACTGGATTGGGTCAGCCCCAAAGAGGCCTGCCTCAAATAAGCACTTATGGGCCATGGAATGATCTTAACCACTTTCATCCAGTAGGTGGACCATACCTGCTTGTGCCTCTCCATTGCACAACATGTAGCTGTAAAAAGAAATGCTGGGGGGAAAAAATTGCAATATCTTTTTTTTTTTTAAAGCCAATAAAAATATATATTTTTGGCCATATTGGAGAGGTGAAGCCCTGCCTCGCCTGCCTCTAGTGACTGCACATCACTGAGCAGGGGGTGTCATTCAACCCGATCGTATTTGATCGGGCTGATTGCTGTCCGCCACCTCAGAGGTGGGGGACAGTTTAAGGAGCAGCAGTCTTAGGACCGCTGCTTCTTAACTTCCACTTCAGTCGGAACTGAAGCGGAGAGGGTTGGAAACAGCATCCGCTGCTTCATAAATAGACCCCATGGAGGTAGCTTAAATTCACCACTCCCTAAGTACATCATACAGCATCAGTGCTAAATGTTAAAAAGCTCTTCATCCTGCAAGCTGCAACTCCATCCCCTCTTCCCTGATTTGTCTAACTGTGCTCTCTGCCTATTGGCTGACAACAGCAGCACATAATACTAGGTAGCCAGTGGGAGGCAGAGGCATTAAATGCACTTGTCCTGGGCTAGGCGAGATTTAGAGTTTTGTTGGTAAAGACCCGCAGTGCTAGCACTCCTTTTTTTTCCAGCGCACCCTTAAGACAACGCTGGTATTTAAAGTTGTCTGAATGGCTGTGTTAGCCTCAGAAAAGGGAGCGGTGAGCCTAATTTAGCTCCACTTCAACCCTCAATACCAGCGTTGCCTACGGCAGCGGTAAGCTGGAAAAATGTGCTTGTGCACGATATCCCCATAGGATACAATGGGGCTGAGCTGGCTGCAAAAAAACTAACACCTGCAAAAAAGCAGCGTTCAGCTCCTAACGCAGCCCCATTGTTTCCTATGGGGAAACACTCTCTAAGTCTACACCTAACACCCTAACATGAACCCCTAGTCTAAACACCCCTAACCTTACACTTATTAACCCCTAATCTGCCGCCCCCGCTATCGCTGACACTTGGATATATACACTTAGATAGAAGACCCCGCTTGGATGAAGACTTCTACCGGATGGAGGACCTCTTCTTGCTCTGCTTAGATGAAGAATTCGGCTCGGCTGGGTGAAGACAACTCAAGGTAGGGAGATCTTCAGGGGGTTAGTGTTAGGTTTTTTTAAGGGGGGTTTGGGTGGGTTAGGGTAGGGGTATGTGGATGGCGGGTTTTAATGTTGGGGGGGTTGTATTTTTATTTACAGGTAAAAGAGCTGATTACTTTGGGGCAATGCCCCGCAAAAAGCCCTTTTAAGGGCTGGTAAAAGAGCTGATTAGTTTGTAATTTAGAATAGGGTAGGGCATTTTATTATTTTGGGGGGCTTTTTTTATTTTATTAGGGGGCTTAGATTAGGTGTAATTAGTTTAAACTTCTTGTAAAAAAAAATATTTTCTGTAATTTAGTGGGGGTTTTTTTGTATTATAGATTAGTTTATTTAATTGTATTTTAGTTTAGCTAATTGTAGGTAATTTATGTAATTAATTTATTGATAGTGTAGTGTTAGGTGTATTTGTAACTTAGGTTAGGATTTATTTTACAGGTAATTTTGTAATTATTTAACTAGGTAGCTAATTGCCTGTAAAATAAATATAAATCCTAAAATAGCTACAATGTAACTATTAGTTATATTGTAGCTATATTAGGATTTATTTTATAGGTAAGTATTTAGTTTTAAATAGAAATAATTTATTTAATTATAGTAAATTTATTTAGATTAATTTAAATTATATTTAAGTTAGGGTGGTGTTAGGGTTAGACTTAGGTTTAGGGGTTAATAACTTTATTATAGTAGCAGCGACGTTGGGGGCAGCAGATTAGGGGTTAATAATTGTAGGTAGGTGGTGGCAATGTTAGGGAGGGCAGATTAGGGGTTAATAAAATTTATTATAGTGTTTGCGAGGCGGGAGTGCGGCAGTTTAGGGGTTAATACATTTATTATAGTGAAGGTGAGGTCCGGTCGGCAGATTAGGGGTTAATAAGTGTAGGTAGGTGGCGGCGACGTTGGGGGGGGCAGATTAGGGGGTAATAAATATAATATAGGTGTCAGCGATATTAGGGACAGCAGATTAGGGGTTCATAGCTATAATGTAGGTTGCGGCGTTGTCCGGAGCGGCAGATTAGGGTTTAAAAAAGATTTATTATAGGGTTTGCGATGTGGGGGGGCCTCGGTTTATGGGTTCATAGGTAGTTTATGGGTGTTAGTGTACTTTGTAGCACGGTAGTTAAGAGCTTTATGTTCCCGCGTTAGCCCATAAAGCTCTTAATTACTGACTTTTTTTTGACGGTAGGAGTCTTGTCGGTAGAGGCTCTACCGCTCACTTCTTCCAAGACTTGTAATACCAGCGTTAGGTAAATCCCATAGAAAAGATAGGATACGCAATTGACGTAAGGGGATCTGCGGTAGCCTCGAGTCGCGGAAAGAAAGTGAGCGGTAGACCCTTTCCTGACTGACTCTAAATACCAGCGGGTGTTAAAAAGCAGTGTTAGGACCCCTTAACGCTGCTTTTGACGGCTAACGCCAAACTCTAAATCTAGGCATTTGTTTATCTGTCACTGTCACTTACATGGGGATTTTTTTTTTACAATGGCAGGGGTCTACACTAATGCACACTATTTATTTAACACATTGATGTTTTTTGGATAAGGTTCATGTGCTATAATTAGTGTGCATCAGTGTAGACTGCCTCCATGTAAAAAAAAATTGCTGTTCCACCTAAGTAAAAATTATGCGAGAGTGAGTGGGAAGACTGATGACAAAAAGACCACCATGGGAGTAGGGACAGTCAGTCAACAGCCCCAAAATAATGGGGGTGAGAGAGCTGAGATCAGCCTCACTCCCTCTCTCTCTTCCTCAGGATTGGAAAGGCTAGCAGTGTCCCAGTATTTACCCCTGGCCTGTATTCTAGACTGGCAATGGCAATGAGTGACATGCCTTATGAATCAGAGATAGAGTGAAGGATGGAGAGATGGTCTGGAGAGTGGAACAGAGAGGGACAAGTCCCCAAGAGTCAGAGCCCCTTACCTGCAGTGCAGAGTAGACTGGGTGAAGGCTGAAGCTTGTTCCCACTGATATCAGAAGTAGGCATGCTAGGCAGAGCTGGGAATGGCCGACTTGATCAGCTAGTAGCTCCCAATGCTCCCTTGTAAGTTTGCCATCCAGAGTACCCTCTTCTAAGAAGTTACTGCCCACAGATTGCCAGAGAGAGTGCTTCTCTTACATTAACAATGGCTTAAGACACCCGCTCCCAAGGGGCAGATAGTTGCCTTACCTGGGGCATTTCAAGATTGGCCGAATTATGTAATTTGACACCTGACCTGTCAGACACTGGGTCCATGTTCCACCCAGCACCACCTAAAGAGTTGCACAATCAAGAGAGGCTGAGCCCTCTCTCCCTGTATTTGAAGGTAATCTCAGATTTGTTTTTTATTATTTTCCTTTTACTTTCACATTATTTTATTTTTTATTTTCATGACTGGTGAAGCTCTGCCTCCCCTAACCGCACATGCCTGGTTATATCATTTTTCTTAAAACACTATTTTAGCTTATGTTTGATATTGCCCAGATTTTACAATGGTTTATTTTCTATGAAACATATGTAAAGTATTTATTTGGATTAGAAATTTGTGATAATTCATCGTGGTACTCAGTTATATAAATATAACCTTACACAAATGTGTTTTATGTTGTGTCACCATATTGTCTTTCATTCTACGTACTCTGAAATGTTATTCATTAAATATGTGAAATTGATCTTAACCCCTTAACGACCGAGGACGTGCAGGGTACGTCCTCTAAAAAAATACCCTTAACGACCAAGGACGTACCCTGCACGTCCTCGGTGTGGAAAGCAGCTGGAAGCGATCCTGCTCGCTTCCAGCTGATTTCCAGTTATTGCAGTGATGCCTCGATATCGAGGCATCCTGCAATAACCCTTAGTAGCCATCCGATGCAGAGAGGGCCACACTGTGGCCCTCTCTGCACCGGATATCTATGGCTTCCATCGTTGGTGGGTGGGAGCGTGTGTGGGAGGCGGGTGGCGGCCATCGATGGCCCAAATGATGTGGAGGGGGGCGGGATCGTGGGCGGGGATGCCCGGACACGCGCACGGACACGCGCACGTGCACTGGGAGGCAGGGGCGGGCGCGTGCACGGGGAGGGAGCGGGTGGGAACCGCTACTCTACAGAAAATAATATAAGGCAATTTAGGCAAATGTTAATAAAAATAAAAAATAACGGTCATCAGCAGGTGTTGGGTGCTCTGTGGAGGGAGGGAAGCTACACTACAGAAAAAAAACCGGTGAAAAAGAAAAATAAAACCATTTTTTTCCTGCAAACTGGGTACTGGCAGACAGCTGCCAGTACCCAAGATGGCCCCCAGTAAGGCAGAGGGGGAGGGTTAGAGAGCTGTTTGGGGGGGGATCAGGGAGGTTGGGGGCTATGGGGAGATTCTACAAAGCAGCATATGTAAATATGCTCAAAAAAAAAGAAAAGGAAAAAAAATACCTTTTATTTTAGTACTGGCAGACTTTCTGCCAGTACTTAAGATGGCGGGGACAATTGTGGGGTGGGGGAGGGAAGGAAGCTGTTTGGGAGGGATCAGGGGGTGTGATGTGTCAGGTGGGAGGCTGATCTCTACACTAAAGCTAAAATTAACCCTGCAAGCTCCCTACAAACTACCTAATTAACCCCTTCACTGCTAGCCATAATACATGTGTGATGCGCAGCAGCATTTAGCGGCCTTCTAATTACCAAAAAGCAACGCCAAAATCATATATGTCTGCTATTTCTGAACAAAGGGGATTCCAGAGAAACATTTACAACCATTTGTGCCATAATTGCACAAGCTGTTTGTAAATAATTTCAGTGAGAAACCTAAAATTGTTAAAAAATGTAAGTTTTTTATTTATTTGATCGCATTTGGCGGTGAAATGGTGGCATGAAATATACCAAAATGGGCCTAGATCAATACTTGGGGTTCTCTACTACACTACACTAAAGCTAAAATTAACCCTAAAAGCTCCCTACATGCTCCCTAATTAACCCCTTCACTGCTGGGCATAATACACGTGTGGTGCGCAGTGGCATTTAGCAGTCTTCTAGTTACCAAAAAGCAAAGCCAAAGCCATATATCTCTGCTATTTATGAACAAAGGGGATCCAAGAGAAGCATTTACAACCATTTATTTCATAATTGCATAAGTTGTTTGTAAATAATTTCAGTGAGAAACCTAAAGTTTGTGAAAAAATTTGTGAGAAAGTGAACAATTTTTTTTATTTGATCGCATTTGGCGGTGAAATGGTGGCATGAAATATACCAAAATGGGCCTAGATCAATACTTTGGGATGTCTTCTAAAAAAAAATATATACATGTCAATGGATATTCAGGGATTCCTGAAAGATATCAGTGTCCCAATGTAACTAGCGCTAATTTTGAAAAAAAAGTGGTTTGGAAATAGCAAAGTGCTACTTGTATTTATTTCCCTATAACTTGCAAAAAAAGCAAAGAACATGTTAACATTGGGTATTTCTAAACTCAGGACAAAATTTAGAAACTATTTAGCATGGGTGTTTTTTGGTGGTTGTAGATGTGTAACAGATTTTGGGGGTCAAAGTTAGAAAAAGTGTGTTTTTTTCCATTTTTTCCTCATATTTTATAATTTTTTTTTATAGTAAATTATAAGATATGATGAAAATAATGGTATCTTTAGAAAGTCTATTTAATGGCGAGAAAAACGGTATATAATATGTGTGGGTACAGTAAATGAGTAAGAAGAAAATTACAGCTAAACACAAACACCGCAGAAATGTAAAAATAGCCTTGGTCCCAAACGGACAGAAAATGGAAAAGTGCTGTGGTCATTAAGGGGTTAAATAATTTTTTAAAGGGATACTAAAGCCAAATTTTTTTCTTTCATGATTCAGATACAGCAGGCAATTTTAAGCAACTTTCTAATTTACTCCTATTATCAAATTGTTTTTGTTATTTTGTTATCTTTATTTGAAAAAGCAGGAATGTAAGCATAAGAGACAGACAATTTTTGGTTCAGGACTCTGGACAGCGCTTGCTGATTGGTGGCTACATTTAGCCACCAATCAGCAAGTGCTACCAAGGTTCTGAACCAAAAATGGGCCGGCTCCTAACCTTACATTACTGCTTTTTCAAATAAAGATAGCAAGAGAACAAAGATAAATTGATAATAGGAGTAAACTAGAAAGTTGCTTAAAATGTCATGCGAATCATGTGAATCATGAAAGAAAAAATTTGGGTTTAGTATCCCTTTAATACCACGCTAATAACAATGAGAACACTTTACTTCAAAACATTGTAGGAAGGAACTAGTTTTCTTGAAATGATGCTTCCTTTTATTGTCTTATTGATTATACTTAATCACTCTTTGTTCTGGTGGGTGACAGCATTTGGACAAAATGATTCAAACTACTTAAGAGGTTACATTATTGTCCAAGGTACTAAAAGGAAAACAGTCCTCATCAGCTTTGAATGCAGATTTTCCGAGAATGTCTATGAGTAAGAACGTTCAAGAAAAGGCTGCTGAATAGTAATGCAAAAGATGCACCTGCCCAATCAATAAGGGAATAAGTCAATAAAATGATTCACTCTACAAACTCTAGTTCTGACCTTTTTTTCTCTGACTTCACCTTCTTTTCCCCCCTACAGGCTATTTCATTGTGTGTTTGTTTTTTTAATCTAGCAAAATTATAGCTTTTATATTTGCTATCATTGTGGTCATGATTTCCTTCTATATCCAGACTGGTGTGTGTAATAACAGCTATATATATATATATATATATATATATATATATATATATATATATATATATATATATATATATATATTAGAACACAGGAGAGCACTCTCACTTTAGAGCTAAACCGCCAGGGTGCTAGTGCAGGATAAACAGAAGTAACAGAAACTTGCACTCGCTGGTTTTTTTTAACACGTTTCAGGGACAAAATAGGTCTGAGGAAGGGGATATTTTGTCCCCGAAACGTCACTGTTTTCACAGTAAAAAGTGTGTTAAAAAAGACCAGCTTCTATATATATATGTTAGAAAAAAGGAGGGGCACCTGCGCTAAAAACTCTAACACTTGGTGAGAAATGGCTATTTTGCAACAATAGTAGTAATAGTGATATATATGCGTGCTGCCACTGATACAGTGTACCCGTGTCACTGTTAGGAATGTGGATGGAAAAGAGAAAATCAAAAGGGCGCACAGCTAGGTACTAGAATAAAAATTGACTATTAGTAAAGTAAGTATGTTATTTTCAGACCAATGTGGTTATAGTAACAGGATAATAATAATAATAATAATGTCCTTGGATTGATATTGTATTCTAAAAAGTTCAGTATTGTACTTTAGAATATTCGACACTTCTTTGTCTGAGGTAAATGGATTTGTGCTTACCAGAGGTAACCTCAATCATATGAGGTAAGTTGTAGACTTGTTTGGGTTAGAGATGTTTCTTTGGCTCTTGTCCAGTCGATTTTGCTTTGTTCTTTGCTGTGGGAATCTTTCCTTTGTTGAAACCCTTGGGATCTTTGTTTCCAGGTGGCTCCTGGCAGCGGTATGTTGTTTTGAATGAAAATCTTGGACTCTCTTGTATCGTTTGTTGAAAGGCAATGGAAAATCCTGGACTCTCTTTTTCCTCTTGGTGATGAGAATCTGGGTTGTCTCAGGTGTTCATATTGATTGAGATGGAATGAGAAAAGAAAACAAGAACATAGTGTGATAACGTTTAAATAAAAAAGCTCTTTTTAATTAGAACTAAGTAAATGTGCTTACATCAAATGCCCTCAATCAGAGTATGAGGTAAGTAATAGACATTGAATAAGTATTTCGATCTCCTGGCCAGTGCTCTGGTTGGCTGTAGTACAAAAATTGCCCAATGCAGTATTTGAATTTAAAATACAGTTCAGCCTGCTAGTGGGAAACAAATAGCTGTATGCTTTATGTGGTTCTTTTAAACAGCTTGACCTGCTGGCCGTAATTTGTGGTCAGTAAGACCAATGCGTTTATAATGCTGTTAGGCAGAAGCGCCTCTGTTGTCAGTTGGTAAGTTCAAATTGTGCGTATAATATGCTCACAGAGGCATATGTATAATGAAGGGTACAATCGCTCAAAAAGTTTTGTTACCCGTTGTGTTTGAATATGATGCCGTGCCGCAATGTAGCAAAAGGATGTCCGCCCACCTTTAGATAATCCTTACGCGTTTCGAAGTGATCAGTCACTTCTTCATCAGAGGTAAAAAGTGGAATGGACAGAAGTCTGCATCGTGAGAATTTAAAGGTCTGTGGTGGGCGTGTTTGTTCCTAATTGTCCAATTGCGGCTAAGTTGTAGTGACGTCGGGTATGTTAGCGTATCGGTTGTCATAGTGACCATGCTTTGTGGACTTCTGGGATTTGGTCGTCAGTGTGTGCTGGGTCCTATAGTCTCTCCTATTCTAAGTCATTCATACTATTTTTACTGGAACGTATGCTTAAAGTCCTAGATAGTGAAACAATCTTTTCTCTTGTTTTTATAGTATTTTAGGCGAACGGAAAGTAATAAATGAAATCGTAATGTAATGTTTACGGTGTAGTGTTTGGATTTAGACAATTTTATTCTGTATAATTTTCTTGGACGTTTTATGAATTTTGGACAAAGGTGGAGGTATGGGAAGTAGTGGAAAGTGTATTAGCCTTGAATTTTTGATTTGCTGGTAATCTTGATGTAAGTTTGATACCTATTATTTATCTATTTTTATGGCTAAACGTAAATTGCTGATTTTTGTGACTGATTTTTAAGAGATTTCTATAAGAATGCTGCCAGATCTATATCTTCATTTAATCCCATAGGGCTCATTGTGCCCATATAGTGAATCCAGAAAGTTTCTCTCTGGCGAAGCTTAAGGAACCTGTCTCCTCCTCTGCGTGGTATCTGAATTTGTTCTAATATTGTGCCTCTGAGTGCTTTTGGATCTTTATTGTGAATTTT
Source organism: Bombina bombina (assembly GCF_027579735.1). Taxonomy (NCBI): domain Eukaryota; kingdom Metazoa; phylum Chordata; class Amphibia; order Anura; family Bombinatoridae; genus Bombina; species Bombina bombina. The sequence continues at coordinate 660,975,443 of NC_069502.1, forward strand.
TTTGAAGTGTCTCGAAACACTATGGCCCTTGTAGCCTGCCTCTATGTTTTTCAGATGTTCAAGCAGTCTTTTCTTGTATGGGCGTTTGGTACGCCCAATATATTGTAGATTGCAAGTGCACTCCAGTAGATATACCACGTAAGTGCTTTTACAGTTAGTGAGGGTATTTATTTCACATTTTTTTGATGGAAAAGTTTTTGATTGAATTATTTTTGTTGCTTTTTTGCTTTCATAAGCATGTTCGCAGCTCTTGCAATTGGCCCTGTTGCATTTAAAAAAACCTTTAGTGTTTGTGGATAACCAATTTGTTTTCTTGGTGGTGTCTTTGAGTCTGCTGGGTGCCAATAGTTGTTTTAGGCATCTGTTCTTTCTAAATGTGATCTTTGGTGCAGAGCCTATGCTGTTTTTCAGGAATTTGTCTTGCTCTAATATTGGCCAATATTTTTTCAGTATTTTTCTAATTTCTGGGGCTGCTTCATTGAAAGTTGTAACCATACCTATTTTTTTGGTACTTTTGTTTGGTTTCTCTATGTCTTTTTTTGCAGTAAGAAGTTGGGTTCTATCTAGTCTTTGCACTTTCTTAAGGGAGTTGTCGATTAATTTTTTAGGGTAATTTTTCTGTATCAGTTTTTCCCTGAGAAGTTCAGCTTCTTGTTTGAAATCGCTGTCTTTTGTGCAATTTCTTTTTAGGCGCTGAAATTGCCCATAGGGGATGTTGTGGATCCATGGTTTGTAATGTCCACTATCTGCTCTTAGGTACCCATTGCAGTCGGTGCTTTTTCTATAAAGTTTAGTGTAAATGTTTGTATTTTCATTGAACAATATTAGATCAAGAAACTCTATTGAGTTTTGTTCAATTTTGGAAGTAAATTGTAGGTTAAAAATATTATTGTTAATATGTTGTAAGAAATTGGTGGTGGTGGGGGTATCTCCTTCCCATATTAGTAGGATATCATCGATATATCTACCCCACCAAATAATGTTTTGTTGGAAGGGGTTATTTTGGTGGATATAGGTATCTTCCCACATCCCCATATACAGGTTTGCGTAACTGGGTGCCATGGTTGTACCCATAGCGGTTCCGCTAATTTGCAAGTAATAGGAGTTATTGAATTCGAAATAATTCTTTTCTAAAACAAATCTGATACATTCAGTAATGAAATTTTGGTGTTCATTCGATAGATCTGTATCGTTTAGAATTTGTGTCATTGCGGCAATCCCCTTTTCATGGGGTATACTAGTGTATAGGGAAGACACATCCAGTGTCATCCATTGGTATGTGTCTTTCCATTTGATTTTTGTAATTTTAGCTATAGTGTCTGTAGAATCTCTTAGGTAAGATTTAAGATGTGGTACTAGTGGTTTTAGGTAAAAATCTGCGTATTCGGAAATCCTGGCCGTCAGGGAGTCTATGTCTGAGACTATTGGCCGTCCCGGGGGATTGACCTGATCTTTGTGGATTTTTGGTAAGTGATAAAAAATGGCTTTATTTGGAAATGCATGTGTTAAGTATTTGTGTTCATTTTTGTTGAGTAAGTTCAAATGGTTTGCTGTGTCTATCATCAAATTGTACTGTTTTTGAAAAATGGTAGTAGGATCCCCTGATAGTTTTTTATATGTCTCAGGGTCATTTAACAGTCTGTTGGCCTCTGTGAGGTAGTCAGTTCTATTTTGTATGACCAGTCCTCCTCCCTTATCTGCTTCCCTCAGAACTATGTCTTTCCTGTTTTTGATTGATTCTAAAGCTGTTTTTTCATGTTTCTTTAGGTTATCTTTTTTGATTGAATAGTTTTCACAAAGTGATTGTAAATCCTTTTGTACTAACTCACTAAAGGTAGGGATGGCATTACCTTTGGGTTGTGTCGGAAAGAATATAGAGGAGGGTTTGAGATTGGAGTGTCTTTTAGTTTGAATCTGTGTTTGAGTTTCATTGCTGTTGTATAATTCCTCCAGTGTATTTAGTACATCCAGATCAGTGTCTGAGATGTTTTTTAGAAAGTCAATGTTATCTTTTGCATTGAGTTTCTCGAAATGTCTACATAATGTGAGTTTTCTTATAAATTTGTTGAAGTCAATGTATAGATTAAAAGGATTGGGACCTTTTGTAGGTGCAAAATTTAGCCCTTTTGACAGAATACTCAATTCGTTTTCTGTGAAGGAATGGGACGACAGATTGAATATTTTTAGAAGTGGTTCTCCTGTTTGCCCCTTTTTGGGGTTCTCGGTTCTTCCTGTTCTTCCTCTGTTTCCCACCAGTCTTCCTCCCCTTCTTCCTCTTCTACACCTTTTCTTTTCTTTGGGTTTCCCATTGACCACTGAGGTCTTAGATTTATGTTTTGATCTTCCCTTTGGTACTCTCTGGGTGGTGCTGTCCCTGTAAAATTTGGTGTAGTATTTGGGGGGTGGTTTCCTATCCATTCCCTTTCTAAAAAATGATGATGTCCGTTAGTTTGTGTTGTTCCTTTCTTGGTCATAATTTTTCTGTTTTGTTGATTGTGTTTTTGTTCTTGGTTTCTGTTTTGTTTATAATTATAGCTATGTGATCTTTTTTGGAAAGTATCATGTTGTTCTTGATGATAATTCTGACATTCACATTTTGCTGCAGTATTTTTATTATATTCGTAATATGAGGGATTATTTCTCATGTTTTTATTCCCTGTAAATGGTGTTTGGTTATATCTAGAATCTGTCATATTATAATGATTTGTCCCGTTATTCTGCCATGAGACCTTTTTTTGATGGAGTTTATTTTTAGGGACTCGTGGATTTTGATAATTGTGTTGCCAATGTGTGTTTCTATTATGTGTGTAGTTCTGATTTGAATTTCTTCTCCGTGTGTTTTCTGAGTTGGAGGGTGTATTTCTTGAATGTTGTTCTCTAGGGTTTTTCTTTGATGTGTTAGTAATAGTGTTTTTGTCGTTGTGGTTGACTCTCAAATGATGATTGTCATTTGTATTTGTTTTGGGAGAATTTGGAAAGGTGAATGTACCCTTTGCAGTAGATTGTTCTGGGGTGTTGGTGTTTTCCCATACCTCCATATCTTTATCTGTTTCTAAATCAAATTTATTTTCATCAGTGATCTCTTGCATTTCTAAGTAGTCTCTGAGAAATTTTTTCTTTTTTTTAGCTTCAATGGTGTGTTCGAATTTTTGTATTCTCTCTTTATTTCTTTCGTCTAGTTCTTTGATAGTTGTGTCTCCCTTGTGTGATTCTAAAAGTTTTTTCATATCTTGTATTTCTAATGTCAGTTTGTCCACTTTGTGGTTTCTGTATCTGATAGCTATATTCATTAGAACGTAAGATGCTTCATCAAGAGCAGTGTCCCACTCTGTGAGGTACTCTATATCTTCTGGTTCAAAAACCGCAGATTTATAGAGTTTTAGACCTTTTGGTACTACTTTATATTTTATGTATCTCTCCAAGTTAACACTGTCATGCCAGTGGGTGAGTTGTTTTTTGCTAAGTTTTTCTATTTTGTCAAAGACTTCTCTGGGGTCCATGTTGTGTTCAATCATGTTTTTACTGTCTTCGTCTAGGTTAATTGAAAGTTGACTTCAACAAATTTATAAGAAAACTCACATTATGTAGACATTTCGAGAAACTCAATGCAAAAGATAACATTGACTTTCTAAAAAACATCTCAGACACTGATCTGGATGTACTAAATACACTGGAGGAATTATACAACAGCAATGAAACTCAAACACAGATTCAAACTAAAAGACACTCCAATCTCAAACCCTCCTCTATATTCTTTCCGACACAATCCAAAGGTAATGCCATCCCTACCTTTAGTGAGTTAGTACAAAAGGATTTACAATCACTTTGTGAAAACTATTCAATCAAAAAAGATAACCTAAAGAAACATGAAAAAACAGCTTTAGAATCAATCAAAAACAGGAAAGACATAGTTCTGAGGGAAGCAGATAAGGGAGGAGGACTGGTCATACAAAATAGAACTGACTACCTCACAGAGGCCAACAGACTGTTAAATGACCCTGAGACATATAAAAAACTATCAGGGGATCCTACTACCATTTTTCAAAAACAGTACAATTCGATGATAGACACAGCAAACCATTTGAACTTACTCAACAAAAATGAACACAAATACTTAACACATGCATTTCCAAATAAAGCCATTTTTTATCACTTACCAAAAATCCACAAAGATCAGGTCAATCCCCCGGGACGGCCAATAGTCTCAGGCATAGACTCCCTGACGGCCAGGATTTCCGAATACGCAGATTTTTACCTAAAACCACTAGTACCACATCTTAAATCTTACCTAAGAGATTCTACAGACACTATAGCTAAAATTACAAAAATCAAATGGAAAGACACATACCAATGGATGACACTGGATGTGTCTTCCCTATACACTAGTATACCCCATGAAAAGGGGATTGCCGCAATGACACAAATTCTAAACGATACAGATCTATCGAATGAACACCAAAATTTCATTACTGAATGTATCAGATTTGTTTTAGAAAAGAATTATTTCGAATTCAATAACTCCTATTACTTGCAAATTAGCGGAACCGCTATGGGTACAACCATGGCACCCAGTTACGCGAACCTGTATATGGGGATGTGGGAAGATACCTATATCCACCAAAATAACCCCTTCCAACAAAACATTATTTGGTGGGGTAGATATATCGATGATATCCTACTAATATGGGAAGGAGATACCCCCACCACCACCAATTTCTTACAACATATTAACAATAATATTTTTAACCTACAATTTACTTCCAAAATTGAACAAAACTCAATAGAGTTTCTTGATCTAATATTGTTCAATGAAAATACAAACATTTACACTAAACTTTATAGAAAAAGCACCGACTGCAATGGGTACCTAAGAGCAGATAGTGGACATTACAAACCATGGATCCACAACATCCCCTATGGGCAATTTCAGCGCCTAAAAAGAAATTGCACAAAAGACAGCGATTTCAAACAAGAAGCTGAACTTCTCAGGGAAAAACTGATACAGAAAAATTACCCTAAAAAATTAATCGACAACTCCCTTAAGAAAGTGCAAAGACTAGATAGAACCCAACTTCTTACTGCAAAAAAAGACATAGAGAAACCAAACAAAAGTACCAAAAAAATAGGTATGGTTACAACTTTCAATGAAGCAGCCCCAGAAATTAGAAAAATACTGAAAAAATATTGGCCAATATTAGAGCAAGACAAATTCCTGAAAAACAGCATAGGCTCTGCACCAAAGATCACATTTAGAAAGAACAGATGCCTAAAACAACTATTGGCACCCAGCAGACTCAAAGACACCACCAAGAAAACAAATTGGTTATCCACAAACACTAAAGGTTTTTTTAAATGCAACAGGGCCAATTGCAAGAGCTGCGAACATGCTTATGAAAGCAAAAAAGCAACAAAAATAATTCAATCAAAAACTTTTCCATCAAAAAAATGTGAAATAAATACCCTCACTAACTGTAAAAGCACTTACGTGGTATATCTACTGGAGTGCACTTGCAATCTACAATATATTGGGCGTACCAAACGCCCATACAAGAAAAGACTGCTTGAACATCTGAAAAACATAGAGGCAGGCTACAAGGGCCATAGTGTTTCGAGACACTTCAAAAAAATTCACAATAAAGATCCAAAAGCACTCAGAGGCACAATATTAGAACAAATTCAGATACCACGCAGAGGAGGAGACAGGTTCCTTAAGCTTCGCCAGAGAGAAACTTTCTGGATTCACTATATGGGCACAATGAGCCCTATGGGATTAAATGAAGATATAGATCTGGCAGCATTCTTATAGAAATCTCTTAAAAATCAGTCACAAAAATCAGCAATTTACGTTTAGCCATAAAAATAGATAAATAATAGGTATCAAACTTACATCAAGATTACCAGCAAATCAAAAATTCAAGGCTAATACACTTTCCACTACTTCCCATACCTCCACCTTTGTCCAAAATTCATAAAACGTCCAAGAAAATTATACAGAATAAAATTGTCTAAATCCAAACACTACACCGTAAACATTACATTACGATTTCATTTATTACTTTCCGTTCGCCTAAAATACTATAAAAACAAGAGAAAAGATTGTTTCACTATCTAGGACTTTAAGCATACGTTCCAGTAAAAATAGTATGAATGACTTAGAATAGGAGAGACTATAGGACCCAGCAGACACTGACGACCAAATCCCAGAAGTCCACAAAGCATGGTCACTATGACAACCGATACGCTAACATACCCGACGTCACTACAACTTAGCCGCAATTGGACAATTAGGAACAAACACGCCCACCACAGACCTTTAAATTCTCACGATGCAGACTTCTGTCCATTCCACTTTTTACCTCTGATGAAGAAGTGACTGATCACTTCGAAACGCGTAAGGATTATCTAAAGGTGGGCGGACATCCTTTTGCTACATTGCGGCACGGCATCATATTCAAACACAACGGGTAACAAAACTTTTTGAGCGATTGTACCCTTCATTATACATATGCCTCTGTGAGCATATTATACGCACAATTTGAACTTACCAACTGACAACAGAGGCGCTTCTGCCTAACAGCATTATAAACGCATTGGTCTTACTGACCACAAATTACGGCCAGCAGGTCAAGCTGTTTAAAAGAACCACATAAAGCATACAGCTATTTGTTTCCCACTAGCAGGCTGAACTGTATTTTAAATTCAAATACTGCATTGGGCAATTTTTGTACTACAGCCAACCAGAGCACTGGCCAGGAGATCGAAATACTTATTCAATGTCTATTACTTACCTCATACTCTGATTGAGGGCATTTGATGTAAGCACATTTACTTAGTTCTAATTAAAAAGAGCTTTTTTATTTAAACGTTATCACACTATGTTCTTGTTTTCTTTTCTCATTCCATCTCAATCAATATGAACACCTGAGACAACCCAGATTCTCATCACCAAGAGGAAAAAGAGAGTCCAGGATTTTCCATTGCCTTTCAACAAACGATACAAGAGAGTCCAAGATTTTCATTCAAAACAACATACCGCTGCCAGGAGCCACCTGGAAACAAAGATCCCAAGGGTTTCAACAAAGGAAAGATTCCCACAGCAAAGAACAAAGCAAAATCGACTGGACAAGAGCCAAAGAAACATCTCTAACCCAAACAAGTCTACAACTTACCTCATATGATTGAGGTTACCTCTGGTAAGCACAAATCCATTTACCTCAGACAAAGAAGTGTCGAATATTCTAAAGTACAATACTGAACTTTTTAGAATACAATATCAATCCAAGGACATTATTATTATTATTATTATCCTGTTACTATAACCACATTGGTCTGAAAATAACATACTTACTTTACTAATAGTCAATTTTTATTCTAGTACCTAGCTGTGCGCCCTTTTGATTTTCTCTTTTCCATCCACATTCTATATATATATATATATATATATATATATATATATATATATATATATATATATATATATATATATATATATATATATATATATATACACAAAACACAGGTGGGGTCAGCACTCTCAGGCCGGACCAGGTATACATCCCATGACCCTGCAACATGCACAGCACTATAATACATGTATTATTTTTTTGTAATTTTCCCTGTTTGGGCCTTGCACCCAGGCTTGACTGGGGTTAACTGCCTGTGGCTCTGGTGACAGTGCAGCTTGCTGAGAGTGCTGGTTTGCACCCAGGGCTGTGCATGTTGCAGGGTCATAGAATGTGTACCCGGTCCGGCCTGAGAGTGCTGACCCCACCCGTGTTTTGTATATGTTTGGGGAGATTACATAAGCATGTGCACCCTCCATTTTTTTCACAGTTGTTTTTATTCACAGTTGTTTGATTGTGAGCCTGCATTGTGTGGTTGTTTAGGGACCCAGGTTTAAAGGAAGATACCTTGACGAGGTACCTGGGCTTTTCCCATTTGGCCAGATGCGGTAACTAACTCTTCCATTGCTGCTTTTTATCTTAGTTGAGAGCTTGTGAGTGAGTGCTGGACTTTTTCTGTGTGCAATATCTATATATGTATATATATATATATATATATATATATATATATATATATATATATATATATATATATATATATTTATATATATACAGATATACATATAATACATATATAGGCTTGATTATCCTCAAAACGTGAATAAACAAATTATTGAGCATTTGTGATAATCCTTTGAGTGCATAATTATTTCATACAATTTAGCACCCTGGTGAATATCCCAGGAGGGTGGATTCACTGCAGCAACTGAAACTATTATCGTAAAACCGCTGCTCCTTAACTTGTTCCCCACCTTTTAGGTGGCGGACTGCAATCATCCCAATCTGGTCCGATTGGGATTATTGACACCCCCTGCTAGGGGCCGATTGGCCGCGAATGTGCAGGGGGCGGCATTGCACAAGCATTTCACCAGAAATGAGAAATGCTTGTGCAATGTTAAATGCTGACAGCATATGCTGACGGCATTTAGCGATGCCAGGCGGATATGATTCACTGCAGCCGAATCATGTCCGCACAGCATTTGATAAGTCTACCTCTTTGTGTCAATGTCTGTATCAGCTTGTGGTGATGCCGTGGATGGTGTGGAAGGGATGGAGGGAGGCGGGTGGGTGGTGTATAGGGGGAGGCATCCCTATGCTACAGAAAAGGAGTGCTACAAGGCAAAGGGGCTTATGATAGCTTGGAGGGGGATGCGGGGTCACTACAATACATATTTTTTTTATTAATAAATAAATAAAATTTAAAAATAAATGGATGTAAACTGGGTACCTAAAATGACAGAGACCATTGGGAGGGGGAGGGTTAAAGAAGTGTTTGGGAGTGATCAGGGAGGTGGGAGGATAAGTGGGGGTAATACACTGAAGAATAAATAAATAAAATTAATTTAAAAAATAAAAGTCCTAAACCGTAATACTGGCAGACTATGTGTCAGTACCTAAGATGGTGGTGACCAGTGGGGGGATGAGGGAGGGAAGAGAGCTGTTAGGAAGGTAACAGGTTGGAGGGTAATCTCTAAACTACAGCTAAAATAAACCTTACAAGCTACCTGATTAACCCTTTACTGCCGGGAATAACAGAAGCGGTGCGGCCTTCTAATTACCAAAAAGCGATGGCAATACCATGCCAGTCTGCTATTTTTGAATGAAGGGAATTCCAGAGAAGCTTTTAAAGTGATAGTAAATTTGCCTCCAGAACTTCACATATTCTGAAAGCTCTTCTCCTAACTAGCATATCAATATCCTTATTTGGTTCCAAAGTCAAATGTACTTTTAATACTCAGCGTTATTGTCAGGCTATAATACCTCGTTTAATGCAGCCTCTCTCAACAATTTTGCCTAGGCTTCTTTGACTGACAGCTCTTTCAGCCAATTAGATCCTCACCATGGGCCCCATGTAAATTAATCATAGCACGCTCCCGTGCTTGAAACGCTGCCTAGAAGTTGAACTGCAGTACCTGCGCAACTCCCTACGCTATTTGCACAACAGAAACAGTGATGGTGAAAACAGTAATCATTCTTTCTATTGCGCAAATAGCGTAGGGAGTTGCGTGTGTGCAGTTCAACTTCTAGGCAGCGTTCCAAGCACGGGAGCGTGCTATGATTAATTTACATGGGGCGCATGGTGAGGCTCTGATTGGCTGAAAGAGCTGTCAGTCAAAGAAGCCTAAGCAAAATTGTTGAGAGAGGCTGCATTAAACGAGGTATTATAGCCTGACAATAACGCTGAGTATTAAAAGTACATTTGACTTTGGAACCAAATAAGGATATCGATATGCTAGTTAGGAGAAGAGCTTTCAGAATATGTGAAGTTCTGGAGGCAAATTACCATGACTTTAATATGTGAGAATCCCAACGTTTTTTTAAAAAAAGTTAATGTTTTTTCCAATATGATCGCATTTGGCGGTGAAACAGTGGCATGAAATATATCAAATAGAGTGATGGCAAAGATTGTAAAAATGCTCTGGTACTTTGGGTATTTTTTTTTTTTAAATTCCCAGTACTGAAGGGGTTACTGTTAATCTGACCAGTTTAATTGACAGCCCATGCTTGTGCACGATTGGCTGTGGGAGAGCTGAGGGCAGCACTGCACAAGGGGCTGCTTGTACAATGATATACACAGCCAGCACAATGCTATCCATAACTAGGGTTGCCACACAGTCAGTATTTTACCCGCACAGCCGGTAATCAGCGATTAGGAGCCAGTGCCGACATTAGTAAAATACTGGCAATGCAAAAGACGTTTTTTTTTATTCTACGTCTAACTGAAGTAATCAATGTTCGTTCCCTCTAAGGTGTGCGGTAGTGCTGCCGCGCACCTTCCTTCACGGTGTAAGGCAGGCATCATGTCAGGCCACGCAACACTAGAGGGATGTAGAAATTTATTAGTTTTTTTCTAAAAACTGAGTCTCCAAGATTAAATGCGCTGTCACACTAAGCCCGGAAGAAGCTCCTCGAATTTAGGAGTGAAAGGGTCGTTGAAGTAGCCCTTCAGTGGGGGGTTTTCACTGAGCGGTGGAATTCTGAACATTTGTGCAAATAGATTTCCAGGTTACTTTGAATTTAATATAGGATATCCCTATCTTGGTATTTGCATAAAAAAGTAATAAAACATTTTTAACCACTCCAATCAGGCATGCACCTTATAACTCAATGGCAGCAAATGGGTTTATGTAATGCAGTTTGACAGTTCAAGCACATACAGATTAACAGAAAAAAATAACTACTTCGGGGAGCCACAGGAGGGTGTTTCTTGCCTTCCTCTATAGTATCAAGTTCTCCAGACCCTATTCTTTTCTTGCCATTGTTCCCGGACTACAGTTGCAGAATGGGTCAAAAACTATTGTTTTACTGATTCTCCCGACAGCCCCAACGCTGGAGACTTGTACACAATCATCATGGCGTCCCAGGACGGTGAATAGTGGGTTCCTTCCCCTAGATTAGGACGGTGTGTCATCCACGTCAGTGTATCCTGTGTGATTTTGTTTAACAGTTATCAGCTGTCTGATCTCCCTGCTCACAACAGATTTTATTATGGTGTATCCCCACTTACTTTCTCTGCTAACTATATATAGTTTATCTATTCTTTAACCACTTGTTTATTCTTTAACCTTCTTAATGACTCTATAGTGACACTTATATTTATGTTACCTGTACTGAGGAGCCTGAAGATCAATCTTGTAGGGGCATGCAACATTGAGTGAATCTGCCTTTTTTTTGGCTCTGCCCTTTTGTGGCTCTGCCCTCACCCATGGCCGGTATTTTTTTGAGGAAAAGGTGGTGACCCTACCCATAACTGTGATCACAAGTAAAGAGATTTCCAGACGGGAAACCCATCTGCTTGTACTTTGATAAATGTAGCCCATTGTTTCCATATATCTGTTTATTCTATTAGAAGCATAAACATTAGAGATACATAAAACTTTAATAAGAGCTGATGCTAACTATGGGCTAAACACATCTGCAGGGGCTAAAGGGACAATAAAGTGAAAAGTAAACTTAATTGGCTTTGAGAGAGCACAACGTTTTAAACAATTTTCTAATTCACTGCTATTATCATTTTTTCTTACACCTTCCTAACTACTTTTCAGCAAAGGATGCCTACAGAACAAAGTACATTTTGAATTTTTTTTAAATGTTACACTCTGTATTATGAAATACATTTCTTGGGTTTTGTTCCTTTAATCTGACTTTACGTGATATGGGAAGTGCACAGTTTTAGGTATTTGCAGCTTGTTGTACCCACATTTTATCTTTTATGGTTTAGAAAAAGCATACAATTTTAAATAAAACTTTTAAATTTCCTTCTGTTATCAAATTTGTTTCATTTTTTTTGTATCCTTTGTTAAAGAGCAGGCTCAGGAGCAGCAATGCAGTGCTGGTAGTTACCTAAACATATGACAAGCCAATGAGAAGAGGCAAATATGTGCAGCCACTAGTTGCCAGTAATGCATTGCTACTCATCAGCCTACCTAGGTATGCTCTTCAACAATGGATACCAAGAGAATAAAGCAAATTAGATAGTAGAAGTAAATTGAAAAGATGTTTAAAATTGCATGCTCCATCTGAATCATGAAAGTTTAATGATGACTTTATACCTCTTTATTTGTCACATTTGTGTATTTATTTGTTTCCTACAGCGTGAAGGTTGCCCTCATCATGCCATCACCATTTCCACAACAAGGGGTAGACAATTCCTTTTTTTTGCTTTATTTAGAGAGCTGCCAGAAAGTGTTTTTTATGTTACAGTACGTCTATAACATATATTTATGTAAAAAATGTTATTTTTACTTCAGAGGTATATTTGCTGATGTAATCATGATGTGGATTCTTGTAGCAAAGTGGTCATAGAAAACTATTTAGAAACCACATCAAGGTTTCTTCCATTAAAATCATTCATGATGCCAAGGTCAGTTTATGTTTACTGAAAGCAACATTTCCTGTATAACCAGGCACTACATGTACAAAGTATTTAAATAGAAAACAGAGTGCTGATGTTCTGTAATGCAGTTTTACATTTAAATGTGTAAATATATATATATATTTATTTAGAATAAAATAATCATTTTCCTGTATGTGAAGAACATTGGAATGTAAAATATTAATAACTACTGTTGGGTTGCGCACAAGTAATATGTTTTAGTTTTTTTTCTCCTGCGCTCTTCATTGAAATCTTTGGGGAGAATTAGTTAGCAGTCCTGAAGTTAGTGCGTGTCTGGTTTCGCTTGCTCACAAACGTTTTACTTTCAAAGTTGTAATACGCGTGCTAACTCACGTGCGCAAAATCTTCTGCTGGTGTTATCACTTGAGTGAAAGCACTAAATAGCGTGACACTAGTAATTTGGCACCTTGTAAGAACTAGCAGTTATTTATATCAGAAAAAAAACATGTATTATTATAACTCTTTGACACAAATGTTTTAAACAGCTGCTTATGTCAGCTGAAATTAGTAGGTGTTTTTTGTCCCTAGCTAGCACCCATACCGGCAGCATTTGAAGAGATTACTACACGCTGTTTGAAACAGGGAAAACAAGAAGAACTGGGTATCCGTTTACAGAAGGATCCATGCAGAGGACACAGTACAGCGAGGAGGATAATACTTTTCAACGGAGTTGGATACCCAAGGATCAAAGATACTTTGTGGATTTACCCTCTTTCTTTGTGTCAGGTTTACAGATTTCTGCATTCAGCCATTTGCATCCAGCCGTTTCATTACGGCACTAAGTTTAAAGGGCCATAATACTCAAATGTTCAAACACTTGAAAGTGATGCAGTATAGCTGTAAAAAGCTGACTAGAAAATATCACCTGACCATCTCTATGTAAAAAAGAAAGATATTTTACCTCAAAAGTTTTTCAGTAACCACATCCCATTGTAAAGGACTTCTAAGCAGCAAATCAGTATGTCTGTCCCGGGACAGCGGAAGGAGCGAGCATTCGTGCACACTCATCTTATTTCCCTATTCAGCTTAAGGAAGTTTACAATGAAATCTCATGAGAGTTAAGTGAAATCTCATGAGATCACAGTAAAAGAGTTCATGACCTCAGCACTGCTGATGCTGATTGGCTGCTGTTCATTTCTTCATTTTTTATTTTTTTTACCTGCAGCTGAGTATAACTTTTTACACAGAACTTACTCTGCTGAGCTGAGGAAATTGTGAGGTAAAATATCTTCCTTTTTTACATAGAGCTGCTCAGGTGATATTTTCCTGTCAGCTTTTTACAGTTATACTGCATCAGTTTCAAGTGATTTAGCATATGAGTATTATGTCCCTTTAACGCTTTGGGCTTCCTTTTTCACATACGTTTTTGGACATTGTTCTAGTGAGAATTGCATTTTAAGGAGATACTTTAATAAATGGATCTGGACTTTTATATGAACTTGTGGTACTGTGTATGATTTTTTTATTTTAGGATTTGAAGTATCTTAATGTTATTTGTTTTTATGTATATAGTTTATATATATATATATATATATATATATATATATATATATATATATATATATATATATATATATAAATATATATATATATATACATTATATTTCAGTGTGCACACTATAGGCCATTTATATAATAAAATATTGATATTGAAACATCTGTATTATTTGTTTTTAGGTGATATATTTATATCTTAAGTATTTCCTAGTCTTATTGTGAGTTTTAGCTCCATCACTTTATATACAAACTAGTTGTACAGTGGTTTTGAGGAGGCCACTTTATTTATTGGCTAGTGTACTCCCTACTAACATAGCGCCAGAGATTACACAAGTTTACTCAAGGTTGTGCAAAAGGTGATGCACCCTCCTCTATCGATTGCCCTCCAATTGCAATCTAGCCCTTAAAGTTCTAATAAAATGAAGACTCCCCTAATCATAGAAACTGTTAGAAACTGGTAATCAAGTGCAGATGTGTGAACCTTAAAGCTGTAAATGCTTCTGTTGGTTAGCACTATAATGGTGAATGGCCAGTAGAAAGGGCAAAGTTATATATTGTAATAAAAAGCTATTTGGAAATTGGAAATATATAAGGGCTAGATTACAAGTGGAGCACTAATTTATTGCACACCCGCAAACAGGCACATTTGCCCATTTGCGGGCGCGCAATAAATAACCAGCTATTACAAGTGGCTGGTTATTGCTACAGTGAGCTTGCAGCAGCAATTAGAGCTCCAAAAATTAACCAGAGGTCAGACCTATGGTTAATTTTGTAAATATGCCCAAATTGCCCCCAAACTTTAGTGTGAGGTTGTGTTCAAATTAAAAAAAGCATCTTTATTATTTTGTTTTTAAAAAACTGCATGAAGCAGTTTTATGGGGTTAAATGTGTCCGGTGTGTGGTGTTAGGTAAAAGCGGCACTAAAAAGTGACTTTACATTGCAGCCTATGGGAATTGTTATTCATATACATATATTTATATTTGCTCACCCCTCACATGGTTCCTATTCTGGAAATCAGGTGTGCTTGGTAAACACTGCAATGATTGGCAAAGGACATGGGTTATGAATAATTATTGCTAATGGTAACGCATATTGATTGACAATAAATGTTTTACTTTATTTAACATTAAATATAAACAAGAATTAAGGAACATTGTAAATATATTGCAATACAAATGTACAAAGTGAAGAAGATAAAACATTTAAAAATGTAATCTTTGAAATGCAAATATTTTAATGCGTCAATTTTTTTTGTAGGACATTGAGAAACAATACAGAGCTAGTTACTATAATCATAGAAAATTTGTCATTTTTCTCGAGCTTCTAAAATACTCTTTCAGAGGCTGGAATAGTTTCATTTTCATTAATAATGACCTATAATTGGTCATTAATGTGTATTATTTATATGGTTTTAATGTGCTGTATAACTACTATTGCAACACAGCATGTTTTACAGCTAGCTGATTCTGTCCTTTTTGAAAAGCAAATTATTTTTCCATTTTAGAACAATCATTTAGCCATAATATAAAACCTGCAGAAAAAAATGTCAAGAAATTACAATGTAATATCTAAAGTTTTAAAACCACAGAATGATCAGAACAGATAGCATACAACAAGAATAACACCAATTTTTCCCTTGGGGCCCTTAAAATATAGCTTGTTCCTTGCCTGCATGTTGTAAGTAGCAAAGTTGCCACATTGTATTTGCAGAATGAACATTACTATTGAACTCTGACAAACACACATTTTGGGCTATGTGCTAAGACTATTATCTAAAGGGATATTATATATCCATGAAAGTGCAAGGAAATGGTATTCCTGAAGGGCTGTAGGGACCCCATTAGTGCTTGGACTGTTACTTATCAGAAGGTAAACGGAGCAGAGAGAAAGATTGCAGCGGAAAAGTGAAAGTGGAGAAGAAGGTAGAGATAAGAAGGAATGGAGAGAATAAGAGTAAAGAGATATGAGAGAGGGGAAAAGATAAGATATGGCCTGAGAGAGAAGGGAGAGGGTAAAAAGAGAGAGTGAAGAGAGGATGGAGATATATATATATATATATATGTGTGTGTGTGCATATAAAAAATATATATATTATGTTAAGAGGTCCTAACGCTGCTTTTTTACACCCACTGGTATTATGAGTCTTGAAGGTTTAGGGTCACTGCACACTTCATTGGCCTTACCACAAAACGACTTACACAAACTTCGTAAAGTCTTTTTTCTATGGGACTTCCATAGCGCCGGTATTGCGAGTCTGTCCTGGGAGGCCAAAAAGTGAGCAGTACACACTCTACCTCCAAGAGTCCTAACGCATTTAAAAGTCAGTAGTTAAGAGTTTTATGGTACAACTCCGTAACATAAAACTCATAACTAAAGTGCTAAAAAGTACACTAACACCCATAAACTACCTATTAACCCCTAAACTGAGGCCCTCCCGCATCGCAAACACTATAATAAATATTTTAACCCCTAATCTGCCGCTCCGGACACCGCCGCCACCTACATTATATTTATGAACCCCTAATCTGCTGCCCCAACATCGACAACACCTACATTATATTTATTAACCCCTAATCTGCCGCCCCCAATGTCGCTGCAACCTACCTGCACTTATTAACCCCTAATCTTCCGCCCCCGACATCGTCGCCACTACATTATATTTATTAACCCCTAATCTGCCACCCCCTACGTCGCCGCCACTATAATAAACATATTAACCCCTACACCGCCGCACTCCTGCCTCACAAACATTTGTTAAATATTATTAACCCCTAATCTGCTGTCCCTAACATCGCCGCCACCTACCTACATTTATTAACCCCTAATCTGCTGCCCCCAACATCACCGCCACTATACTAAATGTATTAACCCCTAAATCTAAGTCTAACCCTAAATCTAAATAAAAATTCCTATCATTAACTAAATAATTCCTATTTAAAATGAAATACTTACCTATAAAATAAACCCTAAGCTAGCTACAATATAACTAATAGTTACATTGTATCTATCTTAGGGTTTACTTTTATTTTACAGGCAAGTTTGTATTTATTTTAACTAGGTACAATAGTTATTAAATAGTTATTAACTATTTAATAACTACCTAGATAAAATAAATACAAAAGTACCTGTAAAATAAAACCTAACGTAAATTACACTAACACCTAACACTACACTATAATTAAATAAATTAACTAAATTAACAACAATAAATTAAATTAGCTAAAGTACAAAAAAACAAACACTAATTTACAGAAAATAATAAACAAATTACAAGATATTTAAACTAATTACACCTAATCTAATAGCCCTATCAAAATAAAAAAAGCCCCCCCAAAATTAAAAAAAAACCCTAGCCTAAACTAAACTACCAATAGCCCTTAAAAGGGCCTTTTGCGGGCATTGCCCCAAAGTAATCAGCTCTTTTACCTGTAAAAAAAAATACAAACAACCCCCCAACAGTAAAACCCACCACCCACACAACCAACCCCCCAAATAAAATACTATCTAAAAAGACCTAAGCTCCCCATTGCCCTAAAAAGGGCATTTGGATGGGCATTGCCCTTAAAAGGGCAGTTAGCTCTTTTGCAAGCCCAAACCCTAACCTAAAAATAAAACCCACCCAATACACCCTTAAAAAAACTAACACTAACCCCCTGAAGATCGACTTACAGTTCTGAAGATCCGACATCCATCCTCAAGGAAGCGGCAGAAGTCTTCATCCAACCGGGTCAAAGTCCTCAACGAAGCCTGGAGAAGTCTTCATCCAAGCCGGGCGAAGTGGTCCTCCAGACGGGCAGAAGTCTTCATCCAGACGGCATCTTCTATCTTCATCCATCTGACGCGGAGCGGGTCCATCTTCAAGACATCTGATGCGGAGCATCCTCTTCATCCGACGACTAACGACGAATGAAGGTACCTTTAAGGATGAAGACTTCTCCCGGTAAGTCAAACTTCAGGGGGTTAGTGTTAGGTTTTTTTAAGGGTGTATTGGGTGGGTTTATTTTTTAGGTTAGGGCTTTGGGCTGCAAAAGAGCTAACTTCCCTTTTAAGGGCAATGCCCATCCAAATGCCCTTTTCAGGGCAATCGGGAGCTTAGGTTTTTTTTAGATAGTATTTTATTTGGGGGGTTGATAGTGTGGGTGGTGGGTTTAACTGTTGGGGGGGTTGTTTGTATTTTTTTTTACAGGTAAAAGAGCTGATTACTTTGGGGCAATGCCCTGCAAAAGGCCCTTTTAAGGGCTATTGGTAGTTTAGTTTAGGCTAGGGTTTTTTTTTATTTTGGGGGGGCTTTTTTTATTTTGATAGGGCTATTAGATTAGGTGTAATTAGTTTAAATATCTGTAATTTGTTTATTATTTAGTGGTTTTTTTTGTACTTTAGCTAATTTAATTTATTTTGATCATTTATTTAATTATAGTGTAGTGTTAGGTATTAGTGTAACTTAGGTTAGGTTTTATTGTACAGGTACTTTTGTATTTATTTTAACTAGGTAGTTATTAAATAGTTAATAACTATTTAATAACTATTCTACCTAGTTAAAATAAATACAAACTTGCCTGTAAAATAAAAATAAACCCTAAGATAGATACAATGTAACTATTAGTTATATTGTAGCTAGCTTAGGGTTTATTTTACAGGTAAGTATTTAGTTTTAAATAGGAATAATTTAGTTAATGATAGGAATTTTTATTTAGATCTATTTAAATTATATTTAAGTTAGGGGGTGTTAGGCTTAGGGTTAAACTTAGATTTAGGGGTTAATACATTTAGTATAGTGGCGGCGACATTGGGGGCGGCAGATTAGGGGTTAATAAATGTAGGTAGGTGGCGGCGATGTTAGGGACGGCAGATTAGGGGTTAATGATATTTAACTAATGTTTGCGAGGCGGGAGTGCGGCGGTTTAGGGGTTAATATGTTTATCATAGTGGCGGCGACGTTGGGGGCGGCAGATTAGGGGTTAATAAATATAATGTAGTGGCGACGATGTCGGGGCGGAAGATTAGGGGTTAATAAGTGTAAGATTAGGGGTGTTTAGACTCGGGGTTCATGTTAAGGTGTTAGGTGTAGACATAACTTTTATTTCCCAATAGGAATCAACGGGGCTGTGTTATTGAGTTTTACGCTGCTTTTTTGCAGGTGTTAGACTTTTTCTCAGCCGGCTCTCCCTGTTGATTCCTATGGGGAAATCGTGCACGAGCATGTACGACCAGCTCACCGCTGTTCATTAACACTGAACTTGATGTCCCTTTAAGATAGACTATAATTTTTATATATCCTGTGATGAAGTTATTATGAACATGAGTTCTTCTAGTAACAATGGTCAGTTTGTGATTGGTATGTGATTTAAAAAAAAAAAAAAAAAAAAACCCTCAGTACTATATCATCTTATATACAAATACAGATATATAGACAGATAGATAAGAGACTGATAGACTGATAAATAGATAAATATGAGAAATAGATAGATATGAGTCTGCTAAATAGATATATATGAGACTGATAGATAGCTAGATAGATAGATAGATAGATAGATAGATAGATAGATAGATAGATAGATAGATACATACATACATAGATATGAGTCTGATAAATAGATAGATATGAGACTGATACCTAGATATGAGACTGATTGATAGATAGATAGATAGATAGATAGATAGATAGATAGATAGATAGATAGATAGATGTGAGTCTGATAAATAGATAGATATGAGACTGATAAATAAATAGACATGAGATTGATAAATAGATAGATATAAGACTGATAAATAGATAGATAGGGGACTAATTGACAGATAGATAGATAGATAGATAGATAGATAGATAGATAGATGTGAGTCTGATATATAGATATATATGAGACTGATAAATAGATATGAGGCTGATAAATAGATAGATATGAAACTGATAGATGGATAGATAGATAGATAGATAGATAGATAGATAGATAGATAGATAGATAGATAGATATAAGACTGATAATTAATAGATATGAGACTAATAGATAGATATGAGACTGATAAATAGATAGCTATGGGACTGATAAATATATAGATATGAGACTGATAAATATACAGATATGAGACTGATAAATATGTAGATATGAGACTGATAAATAGATAGATATGAGACTGATTGATAGATAAATAGATACATAGATAGATAGATAGATAGATAGATAGATAGATAGATAGATAGATAGATAGATAGATGTGAGTCTCATAGATAAGAGGCTGATAAAAAGATAGTCTGATAGATAGATAGATAGATAGATAGATAGATAGATAGATAGATAGATAGATATGAGACTGATAAATATATAGATATGAGACTGATAGATAGATATGAGACTGATAGATGATAGATAGATAGATAGATAGATAGATAGATAGATAGATAGATAGATAGATGATAGATATGAGACTGAAAAATAGATATGAGACTGATAAATAGATATATTTAAGACTGATTCATAAAAGTAATAATTGCAATATGTATTATTCATCTTGTTAAAAGGGTTTTACCTTTTATTTCTTTTTTTGTTTCAAATTAACTTAATTTGTGAAGGGTCCATTGCTTGCAGTCAGTTTATTGCCTATGCTCAGGATAGGTGTTTTGCTGCAAATATCATGTATGAGAGAGAATACAGCTAGATTAGGGTCCTAATTGCCCAGGGTGACAACAAATGTACAGAAGGTGAACACAGTGTTCTCAGCCATATAGTACTTATAGTGACATTTTCTACATGGTTGTTAAGAAGTAATCAGGGAGCAAATTATCATTCTGATTTTAGCTCTTAAAGGGACAGTCAAGTAAAAAAAACCTTTCATGATTTAAATAGGGCATGTAATTTTAAATAACTTTCCAATTTAGTTTTATTACCAATTTTGCTTTGTTCTCTTGATATTCTTAGTTGAAAGCTAAACCTAGGAGGTTCATATGCTAATTTCTTAGACATTGAAGGCCACCTCTAATCTGAAGGAATGTTGACAGTTTTTCACCACTAGAGGGGTTAGTTCATGTGTTTCACATAGATAACATTGAGCTCAGGCACATGAAGCTCCTAGGAGTGAGCACTGATTGGCTAAAAATTCAAGTCTGTCAAAATAACTGAAGTAAGGGGGCAGTATGCAGAGGCATAGATACAAGGTAATCACAGAGGTAAAAAGTATATTATTATAACCGTGTTGGTTATGCAAAACCGGGGAATGGGTAATAAAGGGATTATCTACCATTTTAAACAACAAAAATTCTGGTGTTTACTGTCCCTTTAAAGCTGTGATTTTAAAATAAATAAAGTTGCATTATAAAGAGATTTCAAAATTACTTTGCAAAAGTTTGAGTGACTCAATAAATGTACAAATCATAGGCAATCTACAGAAATAGAGTTCTCAACAATTATGTATTTTTCAGCTTGGGAGTTTTGTCCCCTATCCCTCCTGTAGATCCTCAGAACTTTATATCAGCCACAGTTTGCCACTAACTGCCTAGCTACGCCACTAATTGTACAGCTCTACCCTCAGTGTCAAGTGTCTGTGCCCCAAATACCATATCTCAGCTCATGGATCTCCCTGACTCAATCATCCTGGATTTTCTCTGATAAATGTTGGTAGCTGTGCACAGTTCCAGGCTCTCTAACAAAATATATTTACGTCTTTGTGTTCTAACCAAAATATCTAGTTCTTTTTCTAAAATGTTTTAGTTTTCTCAATACCGCCGAAATCTTTAATGACAACTCTGCTTCCTCACCAATTTCTAACAATATAGACTAGACATGTACAGGGCTTAAAATTTTGATTAGTCTGAATTTTTGGGAAGAAATATTCGGGTAAATGAGTTTCACCGAATAATTGTCTGCTGCACTATTTGGTATTCAATTATTTTTAAATGAAACAAATACTAAATATTCGTGTAATATTTACATTTGTTTTCATTAAACATGTAATTGTTCCTGTGCTACAGATGAAAAAGTTCACCTGTAGCGTTATAATTGGAGAACGGCGCTAATCTTGACATTTCTTCATAGATTCCACCGCTAATAAGAGGTTTAGCATAGCTGATCCCAGAAAATGCGTTAAAGAACCCTGGGATGTGCCACGCTAAGCCTCCTATGAGTACGGCCTGGGGCTCCATTAAGAATTGTCTGGATTAGCGGGAAAGGTAATTAAAAAAAACAACAAATGAATACTGAGAAATTTCATCACTATTTCTTTGTCTGCTTTAAATTTAGTTGGTGCATTCATTCGGATAATTTTTCATTATGAATTTGCTTTCGTAGCGAAACGAAGACACATGTTTAATGTAGATTACAATGAACAAATACAGAACTGCTATGTTTATAGTTAATTATAAATGCATCCAAAGCTAAATCAAGATACAGCTAATACGGGGACAATTCTAGCCATTTCAGTGTAGGCTCACAGCTATTTCTGTTTTTGAAAAATCTTTAATATTTCAGCTCCATTCACACAATAAATGAATGGCAATGAAAAGAGAAGTATGTTGGTATTTTGATTAGTCACTTCCTTAACTATTTAAAATGAAACTAAACAGGAAGCATGCTGTATTTATTCTCTCAAAACACTTGAAACATTTCTCACACTGCTAAGGTTACAGATGAACAATGACCTAAAGGGATATTATTAGCTAGACAACAACTAATATTTTGCACTATTCTTTAAAAGTAGAGCTATACTCCCAGATCCCTACAAAATAAATGCTGGCTAGAGAAGTACAAGATTTCAATTAATTTTACTGTAACAATGCAAAGGGAAACGTGAAAAGAGGAAATGAATTATGCAGAAAATCAGTTATGTTGATATTGTCATGTACATTTGGATTTTTTGTTATTACAAAGATAATAGCTGTCGCATTTATATTTATAAAAGTGATCACATTACATAGCAGTAATGCTTCAGTGTTTAAGTGCTAAACATTATTTCTGCGGAGTACTGACAGTTATAGACTAAATGTATCAGATTGCAAAACAAAAAGTATTAAGGGCTAGGTTTCATGTGGCGCACTCACTTTTGCGTACAAGCGATATCTGTTATTTATGTTTTTTGCGCTTGATGGAAATAGGGCTTCTATTACAAGTTGAAGGTAAATACTATCACAAGAATTGTGATTTATGTTCATCGGGTTAGCGATGAACATAAATCACATCCTGCATATAAAAAGTTGCATGAAAACACAGCATAAATATATTTAAAATTACAGTTACACTCATATAAACAATCTCTTATAAAAGGTATTCATATAAATATTAAAAATATAAATATTAAAAATGTTTAAAAAAAATTAAGGGCTCAAAGGTATATGACGAGGTGTGTGTGAAGGGGTATATTGTATATTGATATATGTATAATAATTTTAATAATAATTATTATTAATATGTTTTATTTCATTTTTATTATGAACTATATATATGTGATAATGTTAATGTAAAATAGATATATATATATATTCCTATATAAGGGATTATATTGATGTGTATATTTGTGTAAACAAGATTATTAGTTCAAGTCAGAATGGTTTTATGAGAAATAGATCATGTCAAGCTAATCTAATTCGATTCTACGAGGAAGTAAGTAAAAATATAGATTTAGGGGAATCAGTTGATGTGATATACTTGGATTTTGCAAAGACGTTTGATACAGAGCCACATGAGAGATTCATGCACAAAATGAAGGGAAAAGCTGAAACTGTTAGCTCATGGATAAATAACTGGATAAAAGTGGATGCCCCAGGGATCAGTACTGGACCTGTTCTTTTTAACATTTATCATTTCAAACACTACATCTTCTCAGAAAGTTAGCAGTGGCTTGTATGACACAAATTAACTTTTAATACGTGAAAATGCAAGGTTCTACATTTTGGAAGTAAAAATAAGCAGGCAATCTACTATTTAAATGGGACAAGACTTAGCCAAACAGAGGAGGAAAGGGATTTGGGAGTCGTAATAGATAACAAGCTAAAGATGGGTGCATAATGCAGGGCAACTTCTAAGGCTAATAAGATACTAGCATGTATTAAAAGAGGCATTGATGCAAGGGAGGAAAGCATAATTCTGTCACTATATAAATATCTGGTAAGACCTCACCTTGAGTATGGATTGCAGTTCTGGGGACCGATATCAAAAAAAGACATTGCAGACTTAGAAAAAGTTCAGAGAAGGGCCACAAAACTAATAAGAGGAATGGAGAATTTAACCTATGAGGAGAGGTTAGCCAAACTGGGTCTGTTTTCTCTAAAAA
This sequence comes from Bombina bombina, assembly GCF_027579735.1. Lineage (NCBI taxonomy): Eukaryota > Metazoa > Chordata > Amphibia > Anura > Bombinatoridae > Bombina > Bombina bombina. The sequence goes on from NC_069502.1 coordinate 660,999,657, forward strand.
AAGGCGCTTGAGAGGTGACATGATTAATTTATATAAATATATTCAAGGCCCATATACAAAGATGGCAGAAGCTCTGTTTATTCCAAGAAAATGGTGTGTGACAAGAGGACACCATTTAAGGCTGGAGGAAAGGAGATTGGTAGTGAATGCTAATACCTTAGATACATTTAAAAATGGGTTGGATACATTACTGGATAGAAACAGAATTCAGGGATATGATTTCTTGTATTAAATGGGTCACCTTTAAAAGGATTAATTTAAGATCAACTGGAGCTTTTTTCTAAGTATATTAGCTTTGTATAGGTTGAACTCGATAGACCTCTGTCTTTTTTCAACCTCATATACTATATTACTACGTTTATAGGAATAGATATACAGATATATATAGAAATATGTATTTACAATAAAATAACATTGTTCTGTATGTGAAGAACATTGGAATGTGAATAATTCCTGTCAGGTTAGTGCGCAAACGATAGGTGTTTTTTCTTCTGCGCTCTCCATTGACTTCTATGGGGAGAATATTTTAACGAGATTGTGATATCGCAAAGTCCAGAAGTGAGCATGCGTTGGGTTTCGCTGTACTCAAACTTATACATTCAATTTGTAATACGAGCGCAACCCGATGCGCACAAAAAGGATATTCTAGCAAAGTTTACACTTGGGTAGGAGTGCTAAATAGTGCGCCACTTGTAATCTAGCCCTATGTGGTTTATAGTAAGTTATACTTATTTATGCTATATTTATTGATGGAGGCTTTCAGCAATTCTAGTAAGTGTTCATTTCAACTCATGGGAAATCATGATCTTATTGGCAATTCACTTTTCAGCTTCACCAGCTTTACCAGTTCTTGTATTAGTCCCAAAAGTCCACTCAGCACTCCTTTCTTGGTGAATCAGCTGCTTAAAATAACATAGGAACTGGTGACACTAAAGAAGCTGGAGAGACAGTTTTGCAAATTTTAACCAACATCACACTATAATGACATTTTATCTACAATGTACAGTTTATGATCCTATACCAGTGTTCAAACTTATCCAATTATCAAGTGTTCCAGAACTCCATTATATAATCCTAATACATAATTGTTTAAGAGTTTTCCCTCTTTCCTTGTTCCACCAGTCCCAATCATAATTCTCTATAGAAATTTCTCTTGACACTGTACTTAACCTCTAGAGTACTTTAACAGTTATTTACAACCATATATTCTCTATTTCCTCCCTTGTTCTTTACTCAACCCATCCAATATGTCTTTCAAGTTCAACAATCCACTTCCTTTTTTTTCTTACTTGTGCAACATTCCATATGTTGTAATTATGAATTGCCATCCAGTGCATTTAACAGTACATTCCAAGAAAAAACAATATTGCATTATTTTAGACTCAAACAGAAAATGGATTAATTTTGCCCGCTGCTCACCTTAGATTCATTTTATGGTCTAGATTAAAGGGACAGTAAAGTAAAATTTAAACTTAAATGGATTGGATAGAACATTTCATTGTAAACAACTTTCTAGTTAATTTCTATTATCACTTTTTCTTTGTTCTCTTGGTTTCCTTTGTGAAAAACTAATCCTAGGTAAGCTTAGGAGCTTGCACGTGTCTTTAGCCATCTGGTAGCAGTGTTTGCAACAATGTTTATACATAGTTGCAAACACTGCTGCCATAGATGGCTAAAAACACGTGCATATTCCTAAGCTCTGTCAGCCTACCTAGGTTTACTCTTCAACAAAGGATACCAAGAGAACCAAACAACTTTGATAATATAAGTACATTTGAAAGTAATTTAAAAGTGTACAATCTATCTGAATCACGAACATTTTACTGTCTCTTTACAGGCGGCCAGTTGGCAGCCCGTGTGCCACATGTGTCCCTCTGCATTAGTTTTGCAGCCCCTGGGACAAAAGCAGAACTGAATTGTGAATTGTACCTTAGTTTTTGTGGCCCTAGGAAAAAGTGGAACTAAAGCTGTATACTTCTGGGACTATGGCAAATAAGGTGCCTATAACTAAAAATAACCATTTGTAGGAGATCAGAAAATATCCAGCAACCATTACTAAATTTGCATGTGTCACTTTTTAGGAATATATAATTATTTTTTTCTGTGTTTAATGGCCATACATTTAAATGCAGCCCCTAGGACTTCTAAGGCATTGTTTTGCAATCCCATGTGTTAGGAAGTTGTCCATTACTAGTCTATATCATTCATCATATATGACCCATGCTAGTAAATTAGTACTTATAATAAAATAAAAAACATATGCATTTGTACTAAATAATGTAATATATGCTGTTAAATGAAATTATTAATACATGTTCTATTTTAAACTACAATGTAATTAAATAAACATAGGATATTAACTAAAATAATATGTTTTAAAAAAAATCTCTATAAAAACACTTTAGTTTGATTTTCCCCCCACTTTTTTCATAGAAGTGTTTGTCATTTATTCAAAGAATATTATGATAATTAATGAAACATCACAGCTTGTTATCCACATACTGCGTACATCAATATATCAATGTATATGTACTGCAAAGTAACTGAAAAGTAAGCAGTTACATTTATTGTACCTAAGGTTAAATGTATCAGTTTGTGATAATGTGTGATAATGTGTTTAGTAAGTATTGCTTTGTCAAAAAGGAGAACAAAGTAATTCTGGACTTTTTATATTTTCCTTTAATGCATCTGAGGTAGGGAATTAAAATGTTTGTTTCTTTTTAATGTTGCCTACCAAAGGTTTTCATCAGACTATATTTTAAACCTACACTATTTATGATTCTGTAACAAAAAGTGGAATTAAGAAAATGTATATCCTAACAGAAATGTCTCAATGTTATTGATGAATTATCTAATTGTCCAGCCATGCACAGGAACCAACCATGTGCCCATATATATATATATATAGAAGTCGAGGGGTTAACAGTGCATGAATGTTCTATACTAAAACATGGAAAACAAGAAAGTACATAGAATAACTTAAAGTACAATAAAAAAAACTGAATCAAAGTCAGTAATATTAGCAATGTTTTAAAAATATATCATGAGTCCAATTAGATAAATGGATAAATGAATAGAGTAGTATACCCCTTACCAGAAAATACCTCAATCTGATGAGGTAAGTTGCCGCAACTAGTAGGGAGTAGTAGAAATCCACTGTATGTAGTTAGAGGTTAGTAGCGAGTCATCTGCCTCCTGGAGTAGGTATTCTTCTGTGTTTTCTTCCTCTCAAGGATGTTAGCCCATAAAATAAAGAGAAGCTGATAGAGTGTAATATTGTTTATTATTATACATATAAAAACACACAGGGTATAGGAAAACCACTCACATGAAGTATCCTCAAACAATATGAGGTATGTAATACACAAGAGTGGTTACTAAAAATCCTCCAGATGGTGGTTCCAGGATATATGCAGAAAGCACATAGAGCTATGCAGTCCAAATAGTGTCAATATAAAGATGTTAAATATATATGTCAAATGGTTCCGGTAGGGATTGATTAACTGTTATATGAACTCAGCACTAGCAGCTTGATGAACCTCACTGGTTAATAAACCGGAACCATTTGACATATATATTTAACATCTTTATATTGACACTATTTGGACTGCATAGCTCTATGTGCTTTCTGCATATATCCTGGAACCACCATCTGGAGGATTTTTTGTAACCACTCCTGTGTATTACATACCTCATATTGTTTGAGGATACTTCATGTGAGTGGTTTTCCTATACTCTGTGTGTTTTTATATGTATAATAATAAACAATATTACACTATATCAGCTTCTCTCTATTTTATGGGCTAACATCCTTGAGAGGAAGAAAACACAGAAGAATACCTACTCCAGGAGGCAGATGACTCGCTACTAACCTCTAACTACATACAGTGGATTTCTACTACCCCCTACTAGTTGCGGCGACTTACCTCATCAGATTGAGGTATTTTCTGGTAAGGGGTATACTACTCTATTCATTTATCCATTTATCTAATTGGACTGGATATATATTTTTTTTTTGATTCAATAATTTTTTTATTGGGTTTACATATATTCATACAATGACAGCAAAAAATAAGAGCGCATGATGGACATTAACAAGAGTCAACATGCATAAAATTGCTACCACATGGGTGATAACAGTTTACCCCAAAGTTTAAACATTTTGAAAGTAATATCAGTTATGGAAATAAAAATGCTTCGTACGTTTTACAGCGATAGGAGAAAGAGAGGGTAAAGAAGAAAAAAAAAAGGGAAAAAGGAAAAAGGGGGGGAGAGGGGAGGAAGGGAGGTAAGGGGGGTAGGTTCGAGAGTGTGAGTTCCCATGAATTTCTTAGCATTGTGTGACAGCTCATGCCCGGTAAACAAATATAATTCAAATAGTTGAGATCTTTGCTACTTTTAGAAGAAGGAGGTTTAGCAATGGAGCTAGTAAAGTGTGTCATGTGCAATTATATTACAGAGAGGACAGGGATATTTGTAGCAAGTGCGGAGATACCCTGTTCCCAAATAAAGAACATATCTGTGAAAAAGTCTTGTTTACCTAAATAGCAATAGTATTGTTTTTCCAAAGCTAGAGCATGTTTGACCTCCATTAGCCCAGCAGAGTGTGTAGGAATTGTTTGAGATTTCCACAATCTAGGTATTAGTCTTTTAGCACTAGCTAACATTATCTGGAGTAATTTTGTGCGGTAGATACAGTGGAGTGGTGGGAGGAGATTAAGGAGGATGAGTTTAGGGCAAAAGGATATGCTCGAACCTAGTATCTTATTGATACTATTTTCTATGCCCCTCCAAAAATCGGACATAAGTGGGCATTCCCACCATATATGTATCATGTTGCCCGTTCCCCCACAGCGTCTCCAGCAAGCAGAAGAGGCTGTTGGGAAAATATATCGGAGTCTCTGTGGTGTCAGGTACCAGCGGGATATTATTTTGTAACTCGATTCTGCTATAAGTAATGAGGTGGATGCCGAATGAGTGGCCCTAAAGCAGGACCTCCACTCCTCGTCCACAATATCTCCTGGTATTTCTGTGTTCCATTTCTTGAGATAGGAAGGCCTTTGTATGGGAAAGGATCCTCTGAGCAGCTTGTAAATTATTGAGAGGAAAGCTTTCTGGATGTCAGGATTTGTACATAATTTCTCAAATATTGTTAGTGGTCTAAGGATACTTAATTTATGTGTGCTATTATAAAGTGCGTGTCGAATCTGGAAATATGAGTACCAGTTATGGAAAGGTGGTCCTATCTCAGCAATTAGTTCTGCTCTGTCCTTGAGTGCTCCTGATTCTAATAGGGTGTATATGGGTAGGTTCTGCAAATGTGTAGTAGTATTCGGCTGAGCAAAGGACAGTGGCGGAAAAAATATTTGAGTACCTAATAATGGTGTAAGAGGAGAAATTGGTGTAGAGATCTCTTTATTGTATTTGAGTAATTGATCCCAGACATCTAGGGTGGTCTTAACGTAATAGTTCTTGAGTGCCTGTGGTGGTCTATGGGGCCTAGGGAGCCATGCAATATCTCTCATGGTGTTAATCTGCAATAGGGCGCACTCAGTCCGGACCCATAAAGACTGAGGGTCAGAGCGAGTCCAGGAAAGCACTCTAGATAAATGGGCAGCTTTGTAGTAATTCAGGAGGTGTGGGGCATTAAGCCCACCATCTTCTTTACTTAGATGTAACGTGTTCTGGGGAACCCTGGGTTTTTTATATGACCAAATGAAAGAGTTAAGCATTTTCTGCTGAGTTTTGAAATATGAGGTGGAAAGTGTAATTGGCAAAGTCTGGAAAAGGTAGAGGTACTTAGGGACGATCATCATCTTGATAGCATTAACCCTCCCCATCCAGGACAGATGGCCTTGTTTATGCCAGCTCTCGAGAAGAGCTTGTACTGATCGTTGAAGGCTGATATAGTTATATTGCAAAAGATCTTGGTGAGTACTAGGGAGCAAGAGGCCTAAGTATTTAAGCTTGTCAGACAGTCGAAATTTCGTGTGGGTTTTTATAAAGTCTATGTCCTGAACGGGTGTATTCAATGTCATGATTCCCGAATTCCCCATGTTGATGGAGAAGTCAGATACTCGACCATAAGTATCTAGAGTACGGATCAAGGCAGGAAGAGTCGTAGACGGGGATTGAAGCGTGAAAATCACGTCGTCTGCGAACAGCAGGCATTTTTGGTTAATATCTCTATATTGTATTCCAATTATCTCAGGGTTTTCCCTTATCTTTATAGCCAGAATCTCAATTGTAATAGCAAACAACAATGGAGACAGCGGACAACCCTGTCGGGTTCCGTTCGTTATGGAGAAGGATTGTGAGGCTGTGCCGTTGATCCGAACCCTTGCCTGAGGTTTCGAGTATAAGGCCTGAATCCGGGATGTAAAAGTCGGGGAGAAACCAAACTTCGACAGGGTCCGCCACATAAAGTGCCAATTGACCCTGTCGAAGGCCTTCTCAGCATCCGTTGATAAAAGGGTAAGGGGGGTCTTGTCTTCATATGAGGATTGTAGTGCATGTAGTACTCTGATCGTATTATCTTTGGCTTCCCTCCCCCTGACAAATCCTACCTGGTCCGGATGAATTAATTTTGGTAGGATGGCATTCATGCGATTAGCTAGTATTTTTGCGTAAATCTTTATATCAATATTTAAAAGAGAGATGGGACGATAATTACTTGCTTGATCGGGTGGTTTGTCAGCTTTCGGTATAACCGTTATAAGGGCCTCTAGTAGGGATTGAGAGAAGGTTTCTCCTTTATCTATTGAGGTAAACAATGTATGTAATGGTGGGCCTAGTTGGGTTTGAAGTAGCTGAAAGAATTTGGTTGTTAGACCGTCCGGACCAGGGGATCTGCCACTAGGGAGGGCCTTGATGGTGAGTGCAATTTCCTGGTGTGTGATGGGTGAATCAAGTAATTGTTTATCTTCTTCTGTAAGCTGTGGGGCTTTCAGTGTGTCTAGATAGTTGTCTATGTCAGCAAGTTTTTCTTGGGATATGTGGGGATCGAGATTGTAAAGTCTAGAGTAGTAAGAAACAAAAGTGTTGGCTATGTCTTCGTTTTTGCTCACTAAGTTCCCTGAGGGGTGTGTGATGGATCTTATAAAGGAGTTGAATCTTTGCTTTTTGAGTGATCTAGCTAGAAGTCGCCCTGCTTTGTTACTTTCCGAGAAAAATTTGGCTTTAGAAGTGAGCGCCCTCAAATGTGCATTTAAAGTCAGATATTTGTTGAGGTTATCTCTCGCTAGGGAAAGATCTAAGAGTTTTTGAGCAGAGGACGGGTCAGCTTTGTGGGCAGCATCAGTTTGGTATAGGGTACTTGTCAGGAGGGAAAATTGAGCAGAATTTAGTTTTCGTATTTTGGCAGCATGTTTGATTAAATACCCCCTAATGTAACATTTGTATGCCTCCCAATTATTCACAGTGGACGTGTCGTCTGGTTTATTTATTGAGAAATATTCGTCGGTCACCTTAGTCAGGTCTTATAGTGTTTCTGGGTACGTTAAAATAGCGTCGTTGAGTCTCCAACTAAAAGACTTCCTAGGCCTAGCAGACCAGTGGAAAGCGGACAGGACCATGCTATGATCCGACCAAGGTGTGTGCAGAATGTTAGATTGGTTCAGGTCAGTGAGAAGCGACTAGTCACACATTAGGTAATCTAAACGTGAGTATGTATGTTTAGGGTGTGAGAAAAACGTGAAGTCCTTCTGCGCAGGGTGAGCTATCCTCCAAGTGTCGAATAAGGAGATTGAGTGCAGTGTGGCGCAATTAGTTTTCCGCATCTTATTGCTAAGATATGATGTGCCCTGTGAGTTATCAAGAACAGGGGTCATCGTAAAGTTAAAGTCACCACCCAACACAATAGGGCCTTTGGCGATGTCGAGTATTCTATTAGTCACAGATTTAAAGAAGGAAGGTGTAGGTCTATTTGGTGCGTATATGTTAGCCACAGTGATCGGGCGACCATAACATAACCCAATCAGGATCAGAATCCTACCCTCTAAATCAGAGTATTTCTGCAAAAGTTCAAAAGGAACATTTCTCCTGATGGAGATGCAGACACCGTTTTTCCTGTCGGGACCAGAGCTAAAAAAGTGTTTGTCATAGTATCGTGTAGCTAATTTCGGTTCATTACGTTTTTTAAAATGGGTCTCTTGAATCATAATAAAATCTATGTTCCTTTTATGGAAGTCATGAAATGCTATGGAACGCTTTTCTGCAGAAAGGAACCCCTTCACATTTTGGGTAGCTATTGTTAACGCGCTCATGACTAAGTGTAGGGAGTTCAGAAAAAGTAAACGGCAGGGTATTGTTCTCTATGTAAGAGATGTGTGGGCAGGGATATTCAGTTCAGGTCCCAGAGGGGGACCAATTGATACTGGTGGAGGGAAAGGCTAGGGAGGGGTAGGGCAGAGGAAGAGGAAAAGAAAAAGGAAAAGAAAAGGTAGAAATGCACAGAGAATATATGTCAGTTCCTAATGAACTGGGACCGACAAATATTAAGAGGGAAGTAGTATTAGGTTGAGAAAACGTACGAGAGAAAAAGGAATGCAACAAAAGATAACAACAAGTATAAGAGCAGTTGGGGCAAATTAACAAGCCAGGTGTTCACACAAGTTCAAGTTTTGTTATACAACCTTAAATTTTAGGAACTATGTAATAAGCATTGCAAGGGTCTCTAGATGATCTTCATTATAGTTTGCTGAAAACTTTCGAACTGTCAACATATCAGAGGTAGTGACAAACAATACGTGGGGTTTAACAGACAATAGAGGCAAAGAAAAATAATAATAAATAAATACATTCTTAGGTTGATTCCTATGAGTCCGGTCCGCTCCGTCCAGAGCCCGGAGAAAAAGGACCGGGCCGATGTTAAAGAGAAAAAATCTCAAAACATCTTGATTGGACGGCTCGGATCAGAGATCCACTACTCTGCACCCAAGACATGTCTAAACAGTTTCAGAGTTCTACACATAGCGGGCTAGACTAATTATATAGAAAGAACAAGCAGTAGAGGTTAGTCCCATAGTGGAAGCTATGGGTGCTGCGGTACATCTATATTATATCAAACTAGTTACAGCTATAGGTTATGTATGTGAACATATTACCTCAATATTTTGTGTTTGGTACAAACAAAGAAAACACAGTGACATCAACTTGATAACAAGAATATTCTCAATAAACAATAGTTATGAACACTGGACTGCAATCGTTTAGTAAGTGCTATAGGGAAACTAGCATCGCATTCTGGTAGTTAAACTGATCTCAACCTAAACTTGTATCAGGGAACGAGTCATCTCAAAGTCATTGGCTAACATAATTAGCGAGTATGTTCATAACATTTCTACAACAGTAACTATTATACTTGCCGCGTTCCTTTGTATCTTCGTAAGAACTTTGTAGTTCGGCAGAGAGTTCACAGAGTGAGGCAAGTCAATGTATTCAGAATAAATTCGACAAACAATTGTCGCAGGTAAAGAAAGGGCTAAAAATAAAAGGGGAAAATTCACCAAATTCACCCAGGTTGTTGTAGATCTCCATCCGCTGAAGTTAGCTGTCTCCGCTTGGATTGGCTGGCTAAGTTGTCTGGCAGGGGTCTTCTCTGTGGTTTCGGGGATAGCTGGTCCGGGGGAGATTTGCGTGGTTGCTGTCTAGTTTCTATGGTAGGAGCTGGGATGCCTAAAGCTAAGCAGAACCCTTCTATGTCAGACAGTGATCTGCAATCAAATCGGCTTCCATTTTTAGTGGCGATGACTGAGGTGGGGAATCCCCATCTATAGGGGATTTTCAGTTGTCTCAGGTGCAAGGTCAAGGACGAGAAATCTCTTCTTTTTTGTAAAGTCCTTGCAGACAAATCCTGAAATATCTGTATACGAACATTTTGAAAGACCACAGCCTGCTGGTTGCGAGCTAAGTTGTAGATCTCCTCACGTTGTTGATAATTTTGGAAGCGGGCAATAATGTCTCTTGGTGGTGCGTCAGTGGCTGGTTTTGGGTGAAGTGCCCTATGTGCCCTGTCTAAAATGATATTTGATTGATCACCATCAGCAGATCCAGTCATCTCAGCGAAAAGGCCCCATAAGAAGTCTTGAATATCATTGCTTTGTATAGACTCTGGGATTCCCCTAAACCGTAAGTTGTTACGTCTGGTGCGGTTTTCCAGGTCATCTAACTTGTCTTCCAAGTCTATGGAATGCTGTTGTTGTTGTTTCACTTTAGATGACAGGTCCGCCATTTTTTTAGAAAGGACATACTCATGTTCTTCCAGGGAGTCCACTCTTCGGCCCAGATCGCCAATCTCTTTTTTGAGATCTGCACATTCGGTTTTTATACACGATTTGACTTGGTCGATCAGATTCTCCATAGCTTTAAAGGTGATAGGAGGTTCATCTCTAACAGCAGGAATATTAGGAGATGGGCTTCTTGAGGCATCAGAATCACCCTCCGTTTCATCTGTGTTGTTGGGTGGTGTAAGGGAGGGCCCCAATTTTTGTTTAGATTTGTCCGTTTGTCTGAAAAAGGCGCTCATCCCTTCTTGGGATTTCTGAGATGTCTTGTGTTGCTTGTCAGTCTTTGCTCCTTTCCTTTGTGACATTTTAGCAGGGCAACGGTTGGTTAAGCAGGGTGATAGGAATCAGTATCCTTAGGAGTTGTATATATATTATGGATGGGTTATGATGAGTTTTTGCCCCACTCTCCAGGGAAAGTACCCTCACAGGGCGATGCCGGAAAAGGGGAAGAGGATATGACCCGCTGTTATGTCAGACAGCGGGAAATGGGAGGAAGAGTGGGGTATTATGGATATGTCCCAGGGGCTAGTGAATGGTTCTCAGAGTCACCGAATAAAAACAGTAGGTGTTTTGCTACTCTATAAGGTGCTTCAAAAACGCTGTCCAGAGAGGGGTAGCAACATATAATGCTAGGCAGAGAGAGGAGAAAGTGCAAAAGAAAATCACCCCCAGAATGAGATCACTTAAGGCAGTGAGGAAACGTTACAGTACAGTGTCCCCAGTTACTGGTATAGAGTCTCTAGATCAATAGAGTGGGATGGTTGCCAATGCTGCAAATGTTAAATTTTAGTTTAGTAGCGGTCCGTACACCTATTCCAGATCTTGTGGCTGCTGGTAAAATCAATTAATACCCACTGGTTTTGTAGTTGCTAAGGTGCGTGGTCACTTCACCTATCTGTTTACTAAAAGCTGTAAATAGTAGCGGGCCTCATGCACAGATGACTCCAGGCAGCGTGGGTATTAATTTGTGAGCACCGGAGCGGAGCCCCGACCCTCCGGTGCTTGTGTTAACTGTCAGTTTGGTTTTAGCAGCTGTTTGTGCCTTAGAGAGGTGCTTGTCAGGAGCGCTTATGTGAGGTGTTATACACACCAGAGCGGGTCCCCGGCCCTCCGGTGTATGATAATGAAAGGGATCGGGTGCAGCAGAGTGGTAGTGTGTTATTTGCTTACCCGCTGTGGAAGTAAGTTGTTTATAGAGGCAGTCTTTTCCGATGTGAGCAGGCTTTAGTTGATGGCACTGCAGGAGCCGTTCGGTTTGATGCTGCGTCACACCTCACAGTGCTCCGACCTCACACTGTTTACTACCTCGTCTCCCAGCTGGGCGAGTAACTGTCAGACTGGAGAAAGGGAGTTTTGTGTTCCTCATACATTTAAGTACATGGCTGTGCAGTCGACAGTAGTAGAAGGGTTGTATAGTGAGAGAAATTTGTTCTTAACACCCAGCTTGTGTCAAGAGCCTTAGTGGAATGCGGCCATCTTAGTCGGCCGTTCGCTCCGCCCCCCTGGACTGGATATATTTTTAAAACATTGCTAATATTACTGACTTTGATTCAGTTTTTTTTTTATTGTACTTTAAGTTATTCTATGTACTTTCTTGTTTTCCATGTTTAAGTATAACCCCTCAACTTATATATATACAGTATATATATATATATATATATATATATATATATATATTTATTCATCTGAGTAATGGTGGAGATAAAAAGATTAGAGCATGAAATTAAAATCCTCCATTTCACAAAAGAGTCATTGAATTATTGTAGAGAAAATCAGCAAATCTAGCCAAGTATCTCTGCTTGCTTTTACCCAGAAGTACCCTGTATACATTGTTACCAATGCACCAGAGAACTCTGGATAATATATATATATATATATATATATATATATATATATATATATATATATATATATATATATATATATACAAATTAGATGTATAGTATCTCATGCATTTTGTTTCCAATACTGCGTTCAACCACAACAGATCATGTGTGTGTGTGTGTGTGTGTGTGTGTGTGTGTGTGTTGTTTGGAGTAGCCGTGTTAGTCCAGTGATTTAGATAATAAAATAACAAGAGTATTGCATTGAGCAATTATACTTTTTTTCTTTTTTTATTGGACTACCTATACATTTATAAGTTGACAAGATTTCAGAAGTATTCCTTCCTTTTTCAAGTCTATATATATATATATATATTACCACAATTTGCAGTGCCAGCCGCTACACCTTACATCCCTTGCAAAATGCTTCTTTTGGTTGAACCCATTTGTATGGGGAGGAGCATGGGAAGAGGGTATTAGCTTCCAGGACAGTAATGATTAACCCCTTAGTGACCAGACCATTTTTCAATTTTCTTACCATTAAGGACCAGGACTATTTTTACATTTTTGCAGTGTTTGTGTTTAGCTGTAATTTTCCTTTTACTCATTTACTGTACCCACACATATTATATATGGACTTTTATTATTATTTTCATCATATCGTATAATTTACTATAAAAAAAATAGATATACAGGGAGTGCAGAATTATTAGGCAAGTTGTATTTTTGAGGATTAATTTTATTATTGAACAACAACCATGTTCTCAATGAACCCAAAAAACTCATTAATATCAAAGCTGAATAGTTTTGGAAGTAGTTTTTAGTTTGTTTTTAGTTATAGCTAATTTAGGGGGATATTTGTGTGTGCAGGTGACTATTACTGTGCATAATTATTAGGCAACTTAACAAAAAACAAATATATACCCATTTCAATTATTTATTTTTACCAGTGAAACCAATATAACAGCTCAACATTCACAAATATACATTTCTGACATTCAAAAACAAAACAAAAACAAATCAGTGACCAATATAGCCACCTTTCTTTGCAAGGACACTCAAAAGCCTGCCATCCATGGATTCTGTCAGTGTTTTGATCTGTTCACCATCAACATTGCGTGCAGCAGCAACCACAGCCTCCCAGACACTGTTCAGAGAGGTGTACTGTTTTCCCTCCTTGTAAATCTCACATTTGATGATGGACCACAGGTTCTCAATGGGGTTCAGATCAGGTGAACAAGGAGGCCATGTCATTAGATTTTCTTCTTTTATACCCTTTCTTGCCAGCCACGCTGTGGAGTACTTGGACGCGTGTGATGGAGCATTGTCCTGCATGAAAATTATGTTTTTCTTGAAGGATGCAGACTTCTTCCTGTACCACTGCTTGAAGAAGGTGTCTTCCAGAAACTGGCAGTAGGACTGGGAGTTGAGCTTGACTCCATCCTCAACCCGAAAAGGCCCCACAAGCTCATCTTTGATGATACCAGCCCAAACCAGTACTCCACCTCCACCTTGCTGGCGTCTGAGTCGGACTGGAGCTCTCTGCCCTTTACCAATCCAGCCACGGGCCCATCCATCTGGCTCATCAAGACTCACTCTCATTTCATCAGTCCATAAAACCTTAGAAAAATCAGTCTTGAGATATTTCTTGGCCCAGTCTTGACGTTTCAGCTTGTGTGTCTTGTTCAGTGGTGGTCGTCTTTCAGCCTTTCTTACCTTGGCCATGTCTCTGAGTATTGCACACCTTGTGCTTTTGGGCACTCCAGTGATGTTGCAGCTCTGAAATATGGCCAAACTGGTGGCAAGTGGCATCTTGGCAGCTGCACGCTTGACTTTTCTCAGTTCATGGGCAGTTATTTTGCACCTTGGTTTTTCCACACGCTTCTTGCGACCCTGTTGACTATTTTGAATGAAACGCTTGATTGTTCGATGATCACGCTTCACAAGCTTTGCAATTTTAAGAGTGCTGCATCCCTCTGCAAGATATCTCACTATTTTTGACTTTTCTGAGCCTGTTAAGTCCTTCTTTTGACCCATTTTGCCAAAGGAAAGGAAGTTGCCTAATAATTATGCACACCTGATATAGGGTGTTGATGTCATTAGACCACACCCCTTCTCATTACAGAGATGCACATCACCTAATATGCTTAATTGGTAGTAGGCTTTCGAGCCTATACAGCTTGGAGTAAGACAACATGCATAAAGCGGATGATGTGGTCAAAATACTCATTTGCCTAATAATTCTGCACTCCCTGTATATTATGAAAAAATGGAAAAAAAAACACTTTTTCTAACTTTGACCCCCAAATTCTGTTACACATCTACAACCACCAAAAAACACCCATTTAAAAATTGTGTCCTGAGTTTAGAAATACCCAATGTTTACATGTTCTTTGCAAGTTATAGGGCAATAAGTTCAAGTAGCACTTTGCTTTTTCCAAACCTTTTTTTTGTTCTTCAAAATTAGCGATAGTTACATTGTAACACTGATATCTGTCAGGAATCCCTGAATAATCCTTCACATGTATATATTTTTTTTAGTTGACAACACAAAGTATTGATCTAGGCCCATTTTGGTATATTTCATGGCACCATTTCACCGCCAAATGCAATCAAATAAAAAAATTGTTAACTTTTCACAAACTGTAGGGTTCTCACTGATATTATTTACAAACAGATTGTGCAATTATGGCACAAACGGTTATAAACGCTTCTCTGGGATCTCCTTTGCTCAGAAATAGAAGATATATATGGCTTTGGCATTGCTTTTTGGTAATTAGAAGGCCGCTAAATGCTGCTGCACACCACACTTGTATTATGCCCAACAGTGAATGGGGTTAATTAGGTAGCTTGTAGGGTTAATTTTAGCTTTAGTGTAGAGATAAGCCTCCCACCTGACACATCCCACCCCCTGATCCCTCCCTGACCCCTCTCAAACATCTCTTTCCCTCCCCCACCTCACAATTATCACTGCCATCTTAAGTACTGGCAGAAAGTCTGCCAGTATAAAAATAAAATATATTTTTTTATTATATATTTTCTGCAGTGTAGGATCCCCCCTTACCACCCAACCTTCCCCCAAACAGCTCTCTTACCTTCCCCTCTCTACCTATTTGCTGCCATCTTGGGTTCTGGCAGCTGTCTGCCAGTACCCAGTTTGGTCAAAATGTTGCCTTTTTTATTAAAATTTAAAAAAAAAACATTTTTCTGTAGTGTAGCTGCCGCCCCTCAATAGAAACATGGATCCCACATCTCCTACCTCCCCCTCCGTCCCAGTCACTGCTGTGATCACTGATCGGATGTAGCGTGGCCTTAGCACTCCCGCCCCCTTCCCGCCCGCCTCCTCCAGAGATAGGTTGCCCACCCACCTCCCTCCAAGCCCTCCCACGCCACCAACGATTGGCGCTATCGATTGATGATGCAGAGAGGGCCACAGAGTAGTCCTCTCTGCATCGGTGTCTAAGAAAAGGGTATTGCACGATGCCTCAATATCAAGGCATCGCTGCAATACCCTGAAAGCGGCTGGAAGCGATCACGATCACTTCCAGCACTTGAAACCCCAGAGGACATGCCAGGCACGTCCTTGGTCCTTAAAAACACTTTTTGTAGGACGTGCCTGGCACGTCCTCGGTCGTTAGGGATTAAAGGGACATGAAACCCCACAATTTTCTTTCATAATTCTCATAGACAATACATTTTTAAACAACTTTCCAATTTTTTTCTATTATCAAATTTGCTTTATTCTTTTGGTATCCTTTATTGAAGAAGCAGCAATGCATTACTTGGAGCTAGTTAATGCATTGGGTGAGCATATGAGTGCAGCCACCAATCCGTGTAAGGGTGAAAAAAAAATCGCAAAACACATTAAAATAAAGTATAACACAAATATACACTTTTTAATTAAAAATATATCATTTAAAAATTGATAAAAAAGTGTTAAAAGGTATATGGTATATGGCAAGGTGTTTGACTGGAAAGGGATCCAATGTATAGATATATATATATATATATATATATATATATATATATATATATACATATACATATATGCATGCGTGTGTGTATGTGTGTGAATATATTTACATGTGTATTTATGCGTTTATATGTGGAAATACATACATACATATTTTTAGCCCTTTCCAGTCACATGCAATGTAATTTTTTTTCATTTTTAATGTGTTTTTAATGAATATATTTGAAATTCCTATGTTCTTAACTTAGAAATTTTTATTTTTTTATTTTTAAATAAATATTTCTCCTTGTATCTTCATATAAAATATATTTTTATATATGTATATACATATGTGTGTATATATTATGTATATATTCATATAGATATATAGGTATAGATATATATTGTACAAAAATAATTATAGATAGATAGAGAAATATATATTTAAAAATAAAAAGAACATTTTCTTCTATGTGAAAGACTTTAGCGCAGTTGGTCTAGCGCAGTATCAGGATAGTGCACAAGCGATAACTAACAGGTTTAATTTTTAGCACGCCCCATAGAAGTCTATGGAGAGAAGGAGTTAGCGTGGTCGTGATATCCAATGTTCTGAACTTAGCGTGCCTTGGTATTTCACTCGTGTGCTAACTTTTTACTTTCAACTTTTAATACGTTTGCTAATGCGGCAGCGCATTAACAAACTTAGTAAACCACTTATAAGCTAGCACTTTATATTGTAATGTAGTCTTTCTTTCACATAGGGAATCATGTATAGTGAGATAAGGTAAAAGCATTAAAAATATGTAAAAATAAATGCTTTTACACTCATGTTGTTTAATTTGTATCCATTATTTAAACAATGGCCATTATTATTATTGGTTATTTGTAGTGCGCCAACAGATTCCGCAGCCAAATTCTCCAACAAGTCATATCTAAAATGTTTTGAAGTACTTCACCCTACTGAGTAGACATCTTAGATCATCTCACCAGAGCAGAGAACTTTAGATCACCAGTCCCTGAGAAAATAAACTGAATATCATGAAGAAGTTACCGTCCACTGTAAAAAAAATATATTTCAAACCGGTTTGCAAACAGTTATTCTTGGTATAGAAAGTTCAAGGAAAAAATACTTAATTTATTTTCAGCAGAATAAAAGAAATATAAACATGCAAATAGATTGCCAAATCAAATAATAATATTCTCTTAGACTTGAATATATGTTTTATAATATGGCAATGAGTAATGCAGCAACTCAGCCGCAATGCAAAAAAGTCTCATATTAGTTAGGCACCAATATGAATTAAATAAATGTTTCAAAGTAGACCCTAAACAGCTCTGTATTCTCAAGCAATTACCTTCTTATATGTTAGGCAAAGTACTGGCCAAGGGAACTGCTTTTAAATTAGAGCTTGTTTCATTTATATTGTAGATGGAGCATCTCATACAGAACAGCACAGATAGAAACGAATTACATCATAAATATTTTCACGGAGTAGATAGCTAATAATATCCTCTATCATGTCAGTAAATTACAATATTCTGTCACTGCCTGTATAAGTGTTATGACTTTAATGGTTTCTAAAATAGATTTTATTTAACTGAAAAAGAAATGATCAGAATGCATGTAGTTATGAGCTTTGTGAATATATGCTAAATACAGAAAAGATTAAAATCAATTATTTAAAAAAAAAAAAAATAATAAATATTTTTTTAAAATGAAATTGAATTCTATTAATCGATTCATGTCATGCTCTCCCATAAGTTTCTCTAAGATTATGGACTAGATTACAAGTGCCCCACGCTAACTGTTATCAGCTTTTTGTGCGCAACGGAAATTGCGAGCGAATTGCAAACTAAAAGTAAACGTGATCAAGATAGCGCAATTGCATTTTGCGCCCGTCGTGTTAGCTCAACTGAAAACTTGACATAAAGGGTAGTGTGTTAAAGTTGCACCAAACACAACATAAATAAAATTAAAATTACAGTTATACTCATATAAACACTATCTGATAAAAAAAAAAAAAAATATGCTTAGATGATAAATTCATTTATTTCCGGATATGGTGAGTCCACGACTTGAGTAATTACTGTTGGGAATATCACTCCTGGCCAGCAGGAGGAGGCAAAGAGCACCACAGTTATACTGCTAAGTATCACTTCCTTACCACAACCCCATTCGACCGAAGGGAAATGGAGAAAAAGGAGTAACACAAGGTGTAGAGGTGCCTAAGGTTATAGTCAAAAGAACAACTGTCTTAAAATAAAGGGTGAGACAGTGGACTCACCATATCTGTAAATAAATAAATTTATCAGGTAAGCATAAATTTTGTTTTTCTTTCCTAAGATATGGTGAGTCCACGGCTTGAGTAATTACTGTTGGGAACCAATACCCAAGCTAGAGGACACGGATAAATAGGGAGGGACAAGACAGGCAGTCCTAAACAGAAGGCTCCCCCGCTTGAAGAACCTTGATGTGAGAAATATAGTATCAATAAAAACTGCACTCACATTTGGTGAAGCACCTCTCTTGAGTTCCCTACCACACAGGAGGTCAGTCTGCTTCTAATGCACCAAGAGAGGTGCTTCACCAAATGTGAGTGCAATTTTTATTGATACTATATTTCTCACAGCAATACAGTACTAGGCAATTTTGGCGTTTGTTTGCTTTTTCCATACCATCCTCAGATTGCTGTTTTAATACCGGAGATCAGTCTGCTGGGTGACTGTTTAATTCCAGCTTATCTCTTTTGCACCACTAGGGGTGCTCTACTAAATGTGAGTGTAATATACTACACACCAAATTTTATTTCATTTATCCATACAATACTAGGCCATGTGGCGCTTCTGTCTCTCTATGTTGCTTACAGATCATTGATCCTGGAATGAGGCCTCAATCCATCACAGATTGCTGCCTGGAGATGAATTTGATAACCATCCCTGGGTTTCTTGCTTATTATTATATCTCTCAACATATGGGACTCTAGCACATATTATTGTGTTATTTTGAATTGCCATCTGCTATATTGTTTTGATCTTGTTTTTGTCCTAACACTCTTGTATTTTATACCTATTGTCTATAGTTCAAATACTCTTGTATTTTATACCCATTGATTGTGGTTCACCAATGCGCCCCCCATATATATATATATATATATATATATATATATATATATATATATATATATATATATATATATATCATCCAAATTGTGTAACAAACGTTCTTTGGAAGAAGAAGGATTAGGACACAGAGAGGGAACAACAATTTCCTGATTGATATTTCTATTAGAAACAACCTTAGGAAGGAAACCTAACTTAGTACGAAGAACCGCCTTATCGGCATGAAAAATAAGATAAGGGGAATCACACTGCAGAGCTGAGCGTTCTGAGACTCTTTGAGCAGATGAGATAGCAACAAGAAACAAAACCTTCCAAGATAACAACTTAATGTCTATGGAATGCAACGGCTCAAACGGAGCCAGCTGTAAAACTTTAAGAACAAGGTTAAGGCTCCAAGGAGGAGCAACAGACTTAAAGACAGGCCTGATTTTGACCAAGGCCTGACAAAAAGATTGCACATATGGCAAATCCGCCAAACGTTTAAGTAGTAAAACCAATAAAACACAAATCTGACCCTTCAGGGTACTGACTGACAATCCCTTCTCTAGGCCTTCCTGAAGAAAAGATAAAATTCTAGAGATTCTTATTCTACTCCAAGAGTAGCCCTTGGATTCACACAAATAAAGATATTTACGCCATATCTTATGGTAAATTTTTCTAGTAACAGGCTTGCGAGCCTGAATCATGGTCTCAATGACCGACTCAGAAAAACCACACTTAGACAGAATTAAGCATTCAATCTCCAAGCAGTCAGCTTCAGAGAAAAGAGATTTGGATGAAGGAAGGGACCCTGAATCAGGAGGTCTTTCCTCAGAGGTAGTCTCCAAGATGGGAGAGATGACATCTCCACTAGGTCTGCAAACCAGATCCTGCGAGATCACGCAGGGGATATTAGAATCAACAATATCAACAATGACTCGTTGAAGGAGAGCAAACGGAGGAAACAGGTATGCCAACCTGAAAACCCAAGGAACCACCAGAGCATCTATCAGAATGGCCTGCGGATCTCTTGACCTTGAACCGTACCTTGGAAGCTTGGCGTTCTGACGGGACGCAATCAGATCTAACTCCCAATTTGAGGACTAAGCTGGAAAACACCTCCGGATGGAGTTCCCACTCCCTGGGATGAAAAGTCTGCTCAGAAAATCCGCTTCCCAGTTGTCTACTCCTGGAATGTGGATGGCAGATAGACAGCAATTGTGGGTCTCTGCTTACTGAAGAATCTGAGTAACCTCCTTCAAGTAACTCTGAGTTCCTCCCTGGTGATTGATGTAAGCCACAGAGGTTATGTTGTCTGACTGGAACCTGATAAACTGGGCTGAGGACAACTGAGGCCAAGCCAATAGAGCATTGTAAATTGCCTTAAACTCCAAGATGTTGATGGGAAGAGCAGACTCCTCCTGTGTCCAAAGGCCCTGAGCTTTTAATGAGTTCCAGACTGCTCCCCAGCCCAGCAGGCTGGCGTCTGTGGTCACTATTACCCAGGAAGGTCTATGAAAGCATGTGCCCTGAGACAGATGTTCCTGAGAAATCCACCACGGGAGAGAATCCCTTGACAACTGATCTAACTCTATTCTCTGAGATAGATCCGCATGGTTGCCATTCCATTGTCTGAGCATGCACAACTGGAGAGCTCCCAAATGGAATCGAGCAAAAGAAATGATGTCCATGGAAGCCACCATCAGACCGATTACCTCCATACATTGAGCCACTGAAGGATGAGCAGTAGCCTGAAGAGAGAGGAAAGAGGAAATTATTTTGTTTTTCCTGACCTCTGTCAGAAAAAAAATCATTAATAGACAATCTATTATGGTCCCTGTGACATGAGTCACCAAGATCTGAGGGCCTGTTATGGAACATTCTTTGGGCTGGGGGTACATGGGCTTAAGGATACCCAGAGACCGCATGGAAATGTAGAATTTTATATGCTGGACACCCCATGTACTTTCATAACTCTGTCTTATGTCCATGTCAACCTGTATCCATAAATACAGGATGGGTACAGGGTGTGAGTGCCCCTTGTGGGAACAATTGTGACTCTATAAACCAAGTGGGCATAAAGGACTTAATAGCTAATAAGAGCTCTTCTTATATTCTGTAATAAGATGTATTTTATTTACGTTTCAGTTCTGATTGTGTCTCAGGAGTCTGTCTGGGTAAACTGATTGTGTTTTTGTGTGATAATGTTAACTAGACTGCCCAACATCAGATTGTCTGAGTAAACTTTCTTCCCCAGTTAATTAACTTGATATGCTAATCTGTTTTACCTATGAATAGACAATTGTTAGAGGTTTGATGTATTGTTCATATGTTTGCTTTACTGTTTAACCAATGCCCTCTGTAACCTGAAGCCAGGGTGTATACATATGTG
The DNA here is from genome assembly GCF_027579735.1 of Bombina bombina. Lineage (NCBI taxonomy): Eukaryota > Metazoa > Chordata > Amphibia > Anura > Bombinatoridae > Bombina > Bombina bombina. The sequence goes on from NC_069502.1 coordinate 661,021,209, forward strand.
TGCTGCTTTTAAATAAAGTGTTCATTTTTGTGTTCAGAAAACTGAGTGTTGTCTCAGTTCTGTTCCCCTATATAACTTTAGACTGCGGTCAAAGGGAGATACCAGGAGCTATTGCTCTGGATAAAGGGATGTCCAGGACAAGGGAAGTGTTCTGACGGAGGTACTCATTCGGGGTACCAGGCAGTCCGTCACATCTGGTGGCAAGCGATGGGATTGATTTCTTGTCCTGCTGACAGAGGAGGAGCGGCACTGTCACCCGCAGCTATGGAAACAGAGCTCCTATGGCGAATGCAGCAAGTGCTGACCCATCTTGATGAACCTGTTTCTGCACAGGATAAGCTGGGCTGGAGGGATGTGCTGCCTAGCTATCAGTCCCTAAGCAGCACTACAAAGATGTGCCAATGGCAGCCAGTGAAGGATCGCAGCCAGATGATTATAGACGATGCAGAGGAAAAATTCCACAGCAGAGTGCGGAGAAGGTTGTCAATCTATGGAGCCAACCCATCCGAAGCAGCAGTCCGGGTAACAAACGCTGAGGTGGTGAAGCAGATCACCAGGTATCGGAATATTCGGACAGCTGAGATGCTGGGATCAGATACCTCTAAATGGGAAGTTCCCATATGGGACTTTGAGCGACAAGTCAATGTCGCCCTTGCGGTTTTAGGAGGGCCAGTTCCAGAGGAGATGTGCCTGAAATGGAGACCCCTGATTCGGCTAGAGATGTGGGAAGATGCACTAGAGAATTGGTATAGCTGCAGAGGCAAAGTCCTGCCCTCCCCAGAACAGCGCTTCGGGGACCAGGTGAACTTGCGGCTCTGCTTACTGAGAGGACAACCCACAGGTGAGGGGATAGCCAAACTGAAGTGTCTGGTGCAAAGAGAGGTCAAGCTCGAAGATCAGTACAGAGCATTATATTGGTTTGCAGACAGGTGGCAGTCGAGGGCAGAAACACACTATTCCCCGGAAAGTGATGACTTTAGTGGCCCTGGCTTATTATGGGAAGCATTTGAGGAGAAAGATGACTTTGGCAGTCCCGAGGGATATCGATTCTGGGCCATTCAAAGCAAGAGGCAGAAGCTTTTACAGCCATCGGAAGCACTTGCCTTAGAGCCTGACCTGACATGGCTTATCTATCAGGAATGGTACCTTGAGGTGGATTACCTAGAACTGCTGGAAAGTGGTCCTTTACTTACTTCAGAGGCAGCGGATCTAGTGGACTTCATATCCAAGGATGTTGGTCCGGGAGGTGTGGATGAGACAGTGGTCTCCACACGTGGAGTACAGGGATACAGGGAGGTCGGCCCAGACCCCCAACCCCCTGGCATGGGGACCCTAGTCACCCTGTTATCTCCCCAGCTGGACCCAGAGATTTTGGATCTAATTGACTTTTCCTCTGAGGTGTCAGATGCGGATTACCCAACAGAAGAGCAGGCAACAGGGCAGAGTGTTGTTGGCCTCTGCCCACTCCTAACCGGCACCCCAGAAAACAGGAATGACACCCTCACGCTGGCAGAGGGACCGGAGGAGCATGAAGTAATCCCAGCTGAGGAGCTGGCATTGGGACCAAGAGATGTCGGTCTCTCTCTGCAAGCAATGGCAGATTCCTATCCAGTACAAGTGGATGGGACTACCGTCTCCACCTGTATTCTCCAGGGATGCTGGGCATATGGCCCAGATCCGCAACAGCATGTTGGAGTGAGCACAGCCACCCTGTCTTCTCTCCAGCGACTGAAAGGACTCCAGGGAGAAGGGACAGTCAGCACTTCTCCCCAGCAGCGGGTATGTTCTATGAGAGAGGCAGTGGTCGGCCAGGTGAGTGATGCTCTGTTTGGGACAATTTGTTTGGGGTACTGTGTGGATACGGACTTTGGGGGAATGGGTCTACGGACTAACTTTGAAGTCAACCCGTCTGGGGTCTCCTCCTGTGTTAGTCTCCTTCCGAAGGGGGAGATATGTGATGTGAGATCTGAGGGCCTGTTATGGAACATTCTTTGGGCTGGGGGTACATGGGCTTAAGGATACCCAGAGACCGCATGGAAATGTAGAATTTTATATGCTGGACACCCCATGTACTTTCATAACTCTGTCTTATGTCCATGTCACCCTGTATCCATAAATACAGGATGGGTACAGGGTGTGAGTTCCCCTTGTGGGAGCAATTGTGACTCTATAAACCAAGTGGGCATAAAGAACTTAATAGCTAATAAGAGCTGTTCTTATATTCTGTAATAAGATGTATTTTATTTACGTTTCAGATCTGATTGTGTCTCAGGAGTCTGTCTGGGTAAACTTATTGTGTTTTTGTGTGATTATGTTAACTAGACTGCCCAACATCAGATTGTCTGAGTAAACTTTCTTTCCCAGTTAATTAACTTGATATGCTAATCTGTTTTACCTATGAATAGACAATTGTTAGAGGTTTGATGTATTAACATATGTTTGCATTACTGTTTAACCAATGCCCTCTGTAACCTGAAGCCAGGGTGTATAAATATGTGTGCTGCTTTTAAATAAAGTGTTCATTTTTGTGTTCAGAAAACTGAGTGTTGTCTCAGTTCTGTTCCCCTACATAACTTTAGACTGCGGTCAAAAGGAGATACCAGGAGCTTTTGCTCTGGATAAAGGGATGTCCAGGACAAGGGAAGTGTTCTAACGGAGGTACTCATTCGGGGTACCAGGCGGTTCGTCACAGTCCCTAAGAACACTACTCTTGTAGCAGGGGAAAGGGATCTTTTTTCCAGATTCACATTCCATCTGTGGAAACAAAGAAAAGACAACAATATCTCTGTGCGAGATTTTGCTTGTTGAAAAGATATGTCGTCTAGGTAGGGTGCCACAGCAATTCCACAAGAACGGATCACTGCCAAAAGAGCCCCCAGAACCTTTGAAAAAATTCTGGGAGTAGTGGCTAGACCAAATGGAAGGGCCAAAAACTGGAAATGTTTGTCCAGAAAGGCAAATCTTAGGAATCTGTGATGGTCCCTGTGAATAGGAACATGAAGATACACATCCTTTAGGTCTATGGTTGTCATGAACTGACCCTCTTCTACTAAAGGAAGAATACAGCGTATAGTCTCCAACTTGAAGGATGGAACGTTGAGAAACTTGTTTAGACACTTCCAGTCTAGAATGGGACCGAAAGTTCCCTCTTTTTTGAGAACCACAAATAGGTTGGAGTAGAACCCGAGATGTTGTATACATTTCAAGAATGCCTCTCTCTTTATCTCTTTATTTTGCCTCTGGGAGGAAAAGTCTTGAATTCCAATTTGTAACCCTGGGATACAATGTCCACAGTCCAGGGATCTGGGACATCTCATATCCAGGCTTGAGAGAACTGAGAATGTCTGCCCCCACCTGATCTGATCCCGGATTGGGGGAAAACCCTTCATGCTGATTTGGAATCAGCTGCTGGTTTCCTTGATTGTTTCCCCTTGTTCCAAGACTGATTGAGTTTCCAAGAGTACTTGGATTGTTCCTGCTTGGAAGAAGAAGGGGAAGGATTTCCTCTGAAGTTACGAAAGGAACAAAAATTACTCTAACGTACTTTAGGCCTATTCTTCTTATCTTGAGGAAGAAAAGATCCTTTTCCAACCGTAATATCAGAGATAATTTCTGCCAAACCGGGTCCAAACAATTGGCTAGATTACGAGTTTTGCTGTATGTAAGGCTCATAACGCTGCTTTTTCACTACCGCTGGTATGACGAGTCTTGCAGGTTTAGGGGCCCAGCACACTTTTTTGGCCTTAACGCAAATTAACTTATGCAATTTGCGTAAAGTCTTTTTTCAATGGGACTTCCATAGTGCTGATATTACAAGCTTTTTCTGGGAGGCCAAAAAGTGAGCGGTACAGCCTATCCCGCAAGAATCGCAACGCAATCTAAAGTCAGTAGTTATGAGTTTTAAGATACAAAGCTGTAGCATAAAACTCATAACTAAAGTGGTAAAAAGTGCACTAACACCCATAAACTTCCTATTAACTCCTAAACCGAGGCCCTCCCGCATCGCAAACACTAAAATAAAATTATTAACCCCTAATCTGCCGCTCTCGACATCACCGCCACTATAATAAACATATTAACCCCTAAACCGCCACACTCCCGCCTCGCAAACACTAGTTAAATATTATTAACCCCTAATCTGCTGTCCCTAACATCGCCGCAACCTACATTACAGTTATTAACCCCTAATCTGCCGCCACCAAAGTGTCGCCGCCACTATACTAAAGTTATTAACCCCTAAACTTAAGTCTAACCCTAATCCTAACACCCCCTAACTTAAATATAATTAAAATAAATCTAAATAAAAATTACTATCATTACCTAAATAATTCCTATTTAAAACTAAATACTGTACTTACCTATAAAATAAACCCTAAGCTAGCTACAATATAACTAATAGTTACATTGTAGCTAGCTTAGGGTTTATTTTTATTTTACAGGCAAGTTTTTTATTTATTTTAACTAGGTGGAATAGTTAGTAAATAGTTATTAACTATTTACTAACTACCTAGCTAAAAAAACACATTTACCTGTAAAATAAAACCTAACCTGAGTTACACTAACACCTAACCTAACACTACAATTAAATAAATTACCTAAATTAAATAGAATTACCTAAATTACAAAAAAAAAACACTAAATTACACAAAATAAAAAAAGACATCAGATTTTTAACTAATTACACCTAATCTAATAGCCCTGTCAAAATAAAAAAGCCCCTCCCACAACAAAAAAAAACCCTAGCCTAAACTAAACTACCAATAGCCCTTAAAAGGGCCTTTTGCGGGGCATTGCCCCAAAGAAATCAGCTCTTTTACCTGTAAAAAAACAAACACCCCCCCAACAGTAAAACCCACCACCCACACAACCAACCCCCCAAATAAAATCCTAACTAAAAAAACCTAAGCTCCCCATTGCCCTGAAAAGGGCATTTGGATGGGCATTTATCTCTTTTTCACTTGCCCAAACACTTATCTAAAACTAAAACCCACCCAATAAACCCTTAAAAAAACCTAACACTAACCCCCAAAGATCCACTTACAGTTTTGAAGACCATTCATCCATCCTCAACAAAGCCGGGAGAAGTCCTCAGCGAAGCGGCAAGAAGTCCTCAACGAAGCTGGGAGAAGTCTTCATCCAAGCCGGCAGAAGTGGTCCTCCAGACGGGCAGAAGTCTTCATCCAGACGGCATCTTCTATCTTCATCCATCCGGCGCGGAGCGGGTCCATCTTCAAGACATCCGGTGCAGAGCATCGTCTTTAATTGAAATCTTCTTCCTGAATGAAGGTTCCATTAAGTGACATCATCCAAGATGGCGTCCCTTGAATTCAGATTGGCTGATAGAATTCTGATTGGAACAGCCAATAGAATGCGAGCTCAATCCTATTGGCTGATTGCATCAGCCAATAGAATTTTTTCACCTTTAATTCTGATTGGCTGATAGAAGAACTAAATGCAGGGCAATGGGGAGCTTAGGTTTTTTTAGTTAGGATTTTATTTGGGGGGTTGGTTGTGTGGGTGGTGGGTTTTACGGTTGGGGGGGTGTTTGTATTTTTTTTACAGGTAAAAGAGCTGATTTCTTTGGGGCAATGACCCGCAAAAGGCCCTTTTAAGGGCTATTGGTAGTTTAGTTTAGGCTAGGTTTTTTTTTTTATTTTGGGGGGCTTTTTATTTTGATAGGGCTATTAGATTAGGTATAATTAGTTTAAATATCTGATCATTTCTTTTTTTAATTTGTGTAATTTAGTATTTTTTGTTTTTTTTGTAATTTAGGTAATTTTATTTAATTTAGGTAATGTATTTAATTGTTGTGTAAGGTTAGATGTTAATGTAACTCAGGTTAGGTTTTATTTTACAGGTAACTTTGTATTTATTTTAGCTAGGTAGTTAGTAAATAGTTAATAACTATTTACTAACTAGTCTACCTAGTTAAAATAAATACAAACGTGCCTGTAAAAAATAAATAAACCCTAAGCTAGATACAATGTAACTATTAGTTATATTGTAGCTATCTTAGGGTTAATTTTATAAGTAAGTATTTAGTTTTAAATATGAATTAGTTAGGTAATGATAGTAATTTTTATTTAGATATATTTTAATTATATTTAAGTTAGGGGGTGTTAGGGTTAGGGTTAGACTTAGGTTTATGGGTTAATAAATTTAGTATAGTGGCGGCAACGTTGGGGGCGTCAGATTAGGGGTTAATAAATGAATGTAGGTGGTGGCGATGTTAGGGGCAGCAGATTAGAGATTAATAATATTTAACTAGTGTTTGCGATGCGGGAGTGCGGTGGTTTAGGGGTTAATATGTTTATTATAGTGGTGGCGATGTCCGGAGCGGAATATTAGGGGTTATTAATAAGTATAATGTAGGTGTCGGCGATGTCGGGGGCGGCAGATTAGGGGTTAATAAGTGTAAGATTAGGGGTGTTTAGACTCGGGGTTCATGTTAGGTGTAAACATAAATTTTGTTTCCCCATAGGAATCAAGGGGCTGCGTTACGGAGCTTTACTCTGCTTTTTTGCAGGTGTTAGGCTTTTTTTCAGCCGGCTCTCCCCATTGATGTCTATGGGGAAATCGTGCACGAGCACGTAAAACCAGCTCACCGCGGCTTTCAGCAGCGCTGGTATTGGAGTGCGGTATGGAGCTGAATTTTGCTTTACGCTCACTTCTTGCCTGATAACGCCGGGTTTATGAAAACCTGTAATACCAGCGCTGTAGGGAAGTGAGCGGTGACAATAACTTGCAAGTTAGTACCTCACCGCTCTTACCGCAAAACTCGTAATCTAGCTGAATGTTTTGCCCTTGTAAGGAATCGCCAGAAGCTTGACTTTAGAGGAAACATCTGCAGATCAGGATTTCAACCATAACGCCATGTGGACAGCAAAACTAGAAGTTTTAGCTCCTAGTCTAAAAACCTGTAAAATGGCATCTGCAATAAAGGAATTGGCCAAATTAAGAGCTTTAATACTATCCTGAATTTCATTCAAGGAAGTCTCTACTTGAAGAGAATCAGACAAGGCGTCGAACCAATAAGATGCCACACTAGTCACGGTGGCAATACACACCGCAAGTTGCCATTGGAGACCTTGATGAATATAAATCTTTTTCAAATAAGCCTCCAAATCCTTAAAGTATCGGAACCTTAAAAGAGCAGCTATCCTTAATAGGAATAGTGGTTCTTTTAACCAGAGTGGAAATGGCCCCTTCAACTTTGGGTACAGTATACGAAGGGTCTTTAATGGAGTCCTCGACAGGAAACATTTTCTTAAAAATGAGAGACGAGGAAAAAGACACCCCTGGTTTCTCCCATTCCTGTGAGATAATCTCTCTAGCACGGTCCAGCACAGGAAAAACCTCAGAAGTGGAAGGTTCATCAAAAAAACAATTAAGTTTACTAGACAGGGGTATTAAAGTCATCTAAAGTAGCTAAAACCTCCTTTAACAATACACAAAGGTGTTCAAGCTTAAATCTAAAGGATACCACCTCAGTCTCAGAAGAAGGAATTATACTCTCCGAATTTGAGATTTCACCCTCAGAAAGTCCCAATGTATTTTCCTCATCAGACTTATGAGAAAGGGCAACTTGGGAAGCAGAACTGAGGACAGGCACCTTATTTCCTCTTGCTTTTTCCCTGTAATCTGGGAATGACAGCTAATGCCGCAGATACCGCTGAAGATACATGGGCAGCAATTTCTGCGTTTAAAAAAACTCCACTAGGAGTTCTAGAGGAACCGCAGGGCACTGCATGTGATGCCATTGAGGCTTGGGACGTAGCAGGAGAAAGCTGAGGTATTATTTTAACAGCATCATCCTGAGAGACATTAGGCTAAAAAATGTTACCTTTATATTACAAGGTTTTCTTGACACATGAAGAACAAAATTGCATAGGAGCTGCAATTTGTGCATCTAAACGTAATAAGCATGAATTCATGAGAGCAGACTCTTGCTCCATATCAGACATGTTGTGAAACAGTAAATAAACTTATACAGATAAGTTTAAATGATTTTAATATTCAATTAAAATAAGCTAAGAAAAAAAATACACTTTAAATTTTATCCCAAATTAGGATCGATCCTGAGCTAAAATTATGTGAGAAAAGTTAAGAAAAAACATTTAATAAGCATCAAATAAACTTCTAAAATACAACTTTTTCCTCAGAAAAGTTATGGGTCATGTGACCGCAACTGCTGAGCTCAAATTACTGCTGCGACACAGAGAGGCACTAAAAATAGCTTCCTGGTACACTGAGTACCAGAAATAAACGGTTTTTCAAACCGAACAGTTTAAATTGTTGTATCGTTTTATTTTAAAGCAAAGGGGAAATGAATAAGCTGCTGAAATAGAAAATCCAGCCTTACTTTCAGTTTAAACTTGTATCGTTTTATCAAGTAAATATGTGTCAGAAAATAAAGCCTAATAAAAACATTTTACCCTTTCTGTTTAAAAGAGTTTAAATGTTAGTCTTACACATGCTATAGTGCCTGCTTCATGCCCCAGTGTAGGGCTGCAACAACTAATCGGTAAGAATAAAAAAAAAAAATAATCGGTCATAAAAATAGTTGTCAAAGAATCTCATTATCAATTAGGTTGTCAGCGATTAGTTGGTTAATTGCACAGCACCAGCTGCTTCAATCCGATGAACTCCTGCACATGGTTTTGTGCAAACATTTTTATTTATTATTATTTTTTCTATCCGATTAATCGGATGATTATTGTCCGATTAATCGGATAGAAAAAAGATTAAAAAAATAAATACATTAAATTTTTTTCCCACAATCTTAGTTGCAGTAGATCATCAGATTAAATCATCTGGTGCTGTGCAACTGACCAACTGATTGCTGACCACCTAATTGATAATGAGATTTGTTGACAACTATTTTTATGATCAAACTTACCGATTAGTTGTTGCAGCCCTACCCCAGTGTAACCCATACAACAGGATTATCTATGTCCCAATAAAAAAGCAGTGTCTTTTAATTCGTTAAGTGCATGGTCTCCCCGACTAGAAGAAAAAGCACTTACCTGCTCCGCTGTCCAGTATGTAGACAGTTACAAGATATGAGAAGACACAGTTCTTCACAGAGACCTTTGAAAAAGAAAGAACAGAGTAGCCAACTCTGGCTTTCTAAACTAGGGCAACAAATTTTAGGAAAACTCAGTAAGTACCTCTTTACAAGTTCCTAACTGCTTTAAAGCCACCACTACCTGACTGCAAGGAATGACGTGGAATACGACTATACCCCAAAACTTGCTTGTAGATGAAATCAAAAATTTTCTTCAGACACCTAAACTTCACCTCCTCCATGCACTGAAGGCAAAGAGAATGACTGGGGCTTGTGGGTAAGGGAGTGATTCTTAGCAGTTTAACTGTGGTGCTCTTTGCCTCCTCTTGCTGGCCAGGAGTGATATTCCCAACAGTAATTACTCAAGCAGTGGACTCACCATATCTTAGGAAAGAAATAATCATATAAATATTGATAAAAAAGTTAGAAGGGTTAAAATGTATATGATATATGACAAGGTGTTTAACTGCAAAGTGCTATATTGAGGCTAACGCACATAAAAAGCTGAACTTAGAATTTTGTGCATACGATAACGTATTCTGAAATAGAAATCAATGGAGCAAAAAGATTGGGAAAAAACCTAACACTATTCTCGCACGTAAACCCGATCGCATATTCTCAAGTGCGCTAACCCGACATGAAAATGTTCTTCACATAGCAGAATATGTTCTATTTATTCATAAATACACATTTATATATATATATATATATATATATATATATACAGTATATGATGTTTTTTGCACAAATATATATTTATTCCTTTATATATATATATATATATATATATATATATATATATATATATATATATGATTATATTGCATACATTTGATTTTAAATGTTTTCATCTACTTGACTGCAAAAGGCTCCAATGCTATACATATATATATATATATATATATACTGTATATATACATAAATACATCTGAAAACACATGTAAAGATATATATATATATATATATATATATATATATATATATATATATATATATATATATATATATGATACATGTTTACACATGCATATGCATGTTTCTCTACTTTAAAGCCCTTTGCAGTCAGTTTTTTATATAAGCTCATTTGCTTTGAGCCCTTATAACTTTTTAGTGCATTTTTTTTAATATAATTTGTATTAGTGTTATGAGTTTAACTATACTTTTCACTGTATTTTTTATCGGCTAGATTACAAGTTTTGCATTATGAGTGAAAAAGCAGCGTTATGGGTTATAACGCTGCTTTTTCACTACCGTTGCTATTACGAGTCTTGCAGGTTTAGAGGCACCGCATACTTTTTTGGGACTTCCATAGCGCCGATATTACAAGCTTTTTCTGGGAGGCCAAAAAGTGAGCGGTACAGCCTATCCCTCAAGATTCGTAATGCAATCTAAAGTCAGTAGTAATGAGTTTTACGCTACAAAGCTGTAGCATAAAACTCATAACTAAAGTGCTAAAAAGTACACTAAACACCCATAAACTACCTATTAACCCCTAAACCGAGGCCCTCCCGCAACGCAAACACTAAAATAAAATTATTAACCCCTAATCTGTCCCGCTCCGGACATCGCTGCCACTATAATAAACATATTAGCCCCCGCACTCCTGCCTCGCAAACACAAGTTAACTATTATTAACCCCTAATCTGCCACCCCTAACATCGCCGCCACCTACCTACATTGATTAACCCCTAATCTGCCACCCCCAATGTCGCCGCCACTATACTAAATTTATTAACCCCTAAACCTAAGTCTAACCCTAATCCCCCCTAACTTAAATATAATTAAAATAAATCTAAATAAGAATTCCTATCATTACCTAAATTATTCCTATTTAAAACTAAATACTTACCTGTAAAATAAACCCTAAGCTAGCTACAATAGTAATAATAGTTACATTGTAGTTAGCTTAGGGTTTATTTTTTATTTTACAGGCAAGTTTGTATTTATTTTAACTAGGTAGAATAGTTACTAAATAGTTATTAACTATTTACTAACTACCTAGTTAAAATAAATACAAATTTACCTGTAAAATAAAACCTAGGCCTCCATTACATATGCAGCGTCACCCGCAAAATCCTCCGGCGCCAGATTTTACGCGATTTTGGTATTACATATACGGCGTAGCATACAAGTTATGCGCGTATATTTCACCCATCGCTCGCAATTATTACTCCCATAGGCTAACATGGGACCGCGTCGTAAATCGATATCCAGCGCAAGGACTTACGTGGCCAAAATGGAGAAATCTTACTCCATTTTTACCTCGCCATAAAAGGCAGCCGTAGCAGACCTTGAGCTGAGTATGGGAGCACCGTAACTCCCGAAAATGCCTGCAAAAATAAACTAACACCTAACGCATGCGCAATGTCTATCTACCTGTCAACCGCAATCCCCCACCGCAATAACTAATAAAGTGTATTAACCCTATATCCGCCATCAAACCCACACCGCAAGTAATAACTAAATTATTAACCCCTAAATCCGCCAACCCCAACATTGCAAACTACCTATTAAAACTATTAACCCTTAATCTGCCATTAACCCACAACGCAATAAATTTATTCAAGTATTAACCCCTAAACCGCCATAGCCCACATAGCCTATTAAATGTATTAACCCCTAATCTGCCGCCGCCAACGTCGCCGCCACTATAGTAAAGTTATTAACCCCTAAACCTAAGTCTAACCCTAACCCTAACACCCCCCTAACTTAAATATAATTTAAATAAATCTAAATAAAATTACTATTATTAACTAAATTATTCCTATTGAAAACTAAATACTTACCTATAAAATAAACCCTAAGATAGCTACAATATAATTAATCGGAATTAAGCTAATCAGAATTAAGGTAGGAAAAATCATATTGGCTGATGCAATCAGCCAATAGGATTGAGCTTGCATTCTATTGGCTGATTGGAACAGCCAATAGAATGCGAGGTCAATCCTATTGGCTGATTGGATCAGGCAATTGGATTGAACTTCAATCCGATTGGCTGATTGCATCAGCCAATAGGATTTTTCCTACCTTTATTCCGATTGGCTGATAGAATTCTATCAGCCAATTGGAATTGAAGTGACGCCATCTTGGATGACGTCATTTAAAGGAACCTTCGTTCTTCAGTTGGACGTCGAACGAAGAGGATGCTCCGCGTCGGATGTTTTCAAGATGGAGCCGCTCCTCGTTGGATGGAAGAAGATAGAAGATGCCGCTTGGATGAAGACTTCTGCCCAGCTGGAGGATCTCTTCTGCCCGGATTCGATGAAGACTTCTGGCCGGATCGGATGAAGACTTCTGCCCGGCTGGGTGAAGACGGCTCATGGTAGGGTGATCTTCAAGGGGTTAGTGTTAGGTTTTTTTAAGGGGGGATTGGGTGGGTTTTAGAGTAAGGTTGGGTGTGTGGGTGGTGGGTTTTAATGTTGGGGGTTGTTTTTCTTTTTTTCCATGTAAAAGAGCTGATTAGTTAAAATAAATACAAAGTTGCCTGTAAAATAAAAATAAATCCTAAAATAGCTACAATGTAATTATTAATTATATTGTAGCTATTTTAGGGTTTATTTTATAGGTATTTAGTTTTAAATAGGAATAATTTAGTTAATAATAGAAATTTTATTTAGATTTATTTAAATTATATTTAAGTTAGGGGGGTGTTAGGGTTAGACTTAGGTTTAGGGGTTAATAACTTTACTATAGTGGCCGCGACGTTGGCAGCGGCAGATTAGGGGTTAATACATTTAATAGGCTATGTGGGCTATGGCGGTTTAGGGGTTAATACTTGATTAGGTTTATTGCGTTGTGGGTTAATGGCGGATTAGGGGTTAATAGTTTTAATAGGTAGTTTGCGATGTTGGGGTTGGCGGATTTAGGGGTTAATAATTTAGTTATTACTTGCGGTGTGGGTTTGATGGCGGATATAGGGGTTAATTGTTTAAATACGCATATTGCGTTGTGGGGGGTTGTCGGTCTAGGGGTTAATACATTTAATATTAGTAATGAGAGGGGGATTGCGGATATAGGGGTTTTACGTGTCAGGCTTATTTTTGGGAGACGTGTTAGACTTTTATGGCAGATTTGTTATTTTCTTTACTTTTCTTAGGTCGCCGGCAGTTTCTAAAGTGCCGTAAGTCACTGGCGACTCCAGAAATTTGTATTTACACTCATTTCTGGACATTGCTAGTTTATGAGACTTACGGCACTTTAGGAACTGCCAGCGGGGTTTATGTAATACTTCGTAACAGAAGAGGAAAACCAATGGCACTACTAGTTTAGGTTTAAAATAAGCTCTAGATCGCTTAGTATAATGGACTCTAGAGTGTGTCCCAGATCAATACTATATAATATTAGAGTCTGTGGTGCTGTGTGCTATATATAAGCTTGAACGGCAAAATGTGGTTAAGAAGATAACCACAGGAAAGAGTACACTTATAGCACTCAAGAGCTAGTTAGATTAGGTGAAAGATACTGAAAAGCCCAATGTGGTAAAGAAATTGAAGAGACAACACTAGTCTCCAAATATACAGAACCTAACTAAATTAAAACTTAACATTTATTGGTTACACAGTGCTAAAATTTGCGGAAAACAATAAAGATTTAAAAACACTAACCGTAATCGGAGCAACGATAGGTCTAGAATATATAGGCTAATTAGACCAATATAGGGATCAATATATCAAAGTCTCCTCTTGGAGGGCTGTGTAATGTAGATACAATTATCCAAAGATTGTATATGCTCAGGAATTCAGTGCTGATGGGTATATAGAATCTAACCAATTCAAATACACAAATAATTCTATGCAGGTATGAGCTGCAATAACCAGCAATAGCTAATGCTAAATAGAATGTGCTCTTGGTATAAATAGTGTAACAGGTTGACGGCTGAAATCTAGAAATAATAACGTTATCACTCTGTTGTGAATTCAACAGTTATGGTTATGTTATACAAGCAGAGTAATGAAGAAAATTAGGGTCTTGTGCTGTATCTGTATTTATTAGAAAAACCAATGATTTTGAGTACCTCAATTTAGGTCAAATTTACTCACACTGTAGTGGAGTTTATTATATTGGGATGAGTAACACTCCCTGTTAATTTCGCCCACTATTGAATTATACCACTTTTGGACACAATGGTATGGTTATATATAAGAAACTGGGCTGCTGTGTGTTAAAGTTAGTAACCTAGGTCTCTAAATAGGTATACATAAAAAGACAAGGTATACTGTATCGTAAAATTAATAGTCAAATTCTCTAGTACTACAATTAATCGTTTATGTTACCCAGTTATAGTTGGTTCAATATATTTATATAGCTGAGAGTTTGGCTATATAATGTAACCAGTTTATTGTGAATACACAATTCCAAATTAGATTAATGCAGGGATACGTGTTACATATTTTCTATAGTTTTATATACCTCAGTTTAGGTTAAAAATACTCGAACTATAGTACAGTTTATTGGATTGAGGTATGTAACAATCCCTTTGGCTCACTCTTAAATTGTACGACTATTAGACACAATAGTATTGTTATATATAAGTAGCTGGGCTATTGTGTGTTGTGGTTAGTAACCTGGGTCTCTAGATTAACACGCATAAAGAAGACGTGATCTGTCTTTCATGCTATATTATAGTGATAGTTGTTAAGTTCTCTAGTATTATAATTAATCGTTTATGCTACCCAGTAATAGTTTGTTAGTTGAGAGTTCAGCCAAATGATATAACTTGTTGGCTGTGAGTAGAAATTTCCAAGTTGGGTTGATGCAGGGGTATGTGTCACATATTTTTAATACATAGTAACTGTTTCGGTTGTGCTTATGCAATGTAACCAATGTTTTAATTTAGTTAGGTTCTGTATATTTGGAGACTAGTGTTGTCTCTTCAATTTCTTTACCACATTGAGCTTTTCAGTATCTTTCACCTAATCTAACTAGCTCTTGAGTGCTATAAGTGTACTCTTTCCTGTGGTTATCTTCTTAACCACATTTTGCCGTTCGGGTTTATGTAATACCCCGATGTGCAAGGTGAAATTACGGGCGGCGCAGGTTCCCACGCTTGCGCCGAAACCTGCGCCGTATATTTGATCGCGCCCCTAACCTGTCTTACACTAACACCTAACCTTACACTACAATTAAATAAATTTAATTAATTAATTAAATACAATTACCTAAATTACAAAAAAAAACACACTAAATTACACAAAATAAAAAAGAAATGATCAGATATTTAAACTAATTACACCTAATCTAATAGCCCTATCAAAATAAACAATGCCCACCCTAAAATAAAAAAAAAACACTAGCCTAAACTAAATTACCAATAGCCCTTAAAAGGGCCTTTTGTGGGGCATTGCCCCAAAGAAATCAGCTCTTTTACATGTAAAAAAAAAATACAAACAACCCCCAACAGTAAAACCCACTACCACACAACCAGCCCCCCAAATAAAGTCCTAACTAAAAAAACCTAAGCTCCCCATTGCCCTGAAAAGGGCGTTTGTATGGACATTGCCCTTACAAGGGCATTTAGCTCTTTTTCAGCCCAAAAGCCTTAATCTAAAAAAATAACCCACCCAAAAAACCCTTAAAAAAAAACTTACAAAAAACACCCAAAGATCCACTTGCAGTTTTGAAGACCCGACATCCATCCTCAATGAAGCCGGGAGAAATCTTCATCCAAGCGGCAAGAAGTCCTCAACAAAGCTGGCATCCAAGTTGGCAGGTGGTCCTCCAGATGGGCAGAAGTCTTCATCCAGATGGCATCTTCTATCTTCATCCATCCGGCGTGGAGCGGCTCCATCTTCAAGACATCTGGCGCGGAGCATCCTCTTCTTCCGACGACTAACGACGAATGAAGGTTCCTTTAAAGGATGTCATCCAAGATGACGTCCCTTGAATTCCGATTGGCTCATAGAATTCTATCAGCCAATTGGAATTAAAGGTGAAAAAATCCTATTGGCTGATGCAATCAGCCAATAGGATTGAGCTTGCATTCTATTGGCTGTTCCAATCAGCCAATAGAATGCGAGCTCAATCCTATTGGCTGAATCTGAATCCTATTTCATTTTTAATTACGATTGGCTGATAGAATCGGAATTCAAGGGACACCATCTTGGATGACATCATTTAAAGGAACCTTCATTCGTCGTTAGTCGTCCGAAAAAGAGGATGCTCCATGCCGGATGTCTTGAAGATGGACCCACTCCACGCCAGATGGATGACGATAGAACATGCCGTCTGGATGAAGACTTCTGCCGGTTTGGATGAAGACTTCTCCCGGCTTTGTTGAGGACTTCTTGCCGCTTGGATGAAGACTTCTCCTGGCTTCGTTGAGGATGAATGTCCGGTTTTCAAAACTGTAAGTGGATCTTTGGGGGTTAGTGTTTTTTAAGGGTTTCTTGGGTGGGTTTTATTTTTAGATTAGGGCTTTTGGGCTAAAAAAGAGCTAAATGCTCTTTTAAGGAAAAACAGAATTTATGCTTACTTGATAAATTACTTTCTCTTACGGTGTATCCAGTCCACGGTTTCATCCTTACTTGTGGGATATTCTCAATCCCTACAGGAAGTGGCAAAGAGAGCACACAGCAAAGCTGTCCATATAGCTCCCCTCAGGCTCCGCCCCCCCAGTCATTCGACCGACGGTTAGGAGAAAAAGGAGAACCATAGGGTGCAGTGGTGACTGTAGTTATTTTTAAAAAAATTCAATTTGAACCTGACCGAATTATCAGGGCGGGCCGTGGACTGGATACACCGTAAGAGAAAGTAATTTATCAGGTAAGCATAAATTCTGTTTTCTCTTACTTGGTGTATCCAGTCCACGGTTTCATCCTTACTTGTGGGATACCAATACCAAAGCTTTAGGACACGGATGAAGGGAGGGAACAAGTCAGGTAACCTAAATGGAAGGCACCACTTCTTGCAAAACCTTTCTCTTATTTGGTGTATCCAGTCCACGGTTTCATCCTTACTTGTGGGATACCAATACCAAAGCTTTAGGACACGGATGAAGGGAGGGAACAAGTCAGGTAACCTAAATGGAAGGCACCACTGCTTGCAAAACCTTTCTCCCAAAAATAGCCTCCGAAGAAGCAAAAGTATCGAATTTGTAAAATTTGGCGAATGTATGCAGTGAAGACCAAGTCTCTGCCTTACAAATCTGTTCAACAGAAACCTCATTCTTGAAAGCCCATGTGGAAGCCACAGCTCTGGTGGAATGAGCTGTAATTCGTTCAGGAGGCTGCTGTCCAGCAGTCTCATAAGCCAATCGGATGATGCTTTTCAGCCAGAAGGAAAGAGAGGTAGCAGTCGCTTTCTGACCTCTCCTCTTACCAGAATAGACAACAAACAAGGATGATGTTTGTCTGAAGTCTTTAGTTGCTTTTAAATAGAATTTTAAAGCACGAACCACGTCAAGATTGTGTAAAAGTCGTTCCTTCTTAGAAACTGGATTAGGACACAGAGAAGGAACAATGATTTCCTGGTTAATATTCTTATTAGAAACCACTTTTGGAAGGAAACCAGGTTTGGTACGCAAAACAACCTTATCTGCATGGAACACCAGATAGGGTGAATTACACTGCAAAGCAGACAATTCAGAAACTCTTCGAGCAGAAGAAATGGCTACTAAAAACAAAACTTTCCAAGATAATAACTTAATATCTATGGAATGCAAAGGTTCAAACGGAGCCCCTTGAAGAACTGAAAGAACTAAATTTAGACTCCATGGAGGAGCCACAGGCTTGTAAACAGACTTGATTCTAACTAGGGCCTGTGCAAACACCTGAACGTCTGGTACAGCTGCCAGACGCTTATGTAACAGGATAGACAGAGCAGATATCTGTCCCTTTAAGGAACTAGCTGACAGACCTTTCTCCAATCCTTCTTGGAGAAAAGACAATATCCTTGGAATCCTAACCTTACTCCATGAGTAACCCTTGGATTCACACCAACAAAGATATTTTCGCCATATCTTATGGTAAATTTTCCTGGTGACAGGCTTTCTGGCCTGTATTAGAGTATCTATAACTGATTCAGAGAAACCACGCTTAGCTAGGATTAAGCGTTCAATCTCCAAGCAGTCAGTTGCAGAGAAACTAGATTTGGGTGCTTGAAAGGACCTTGAATTAGAAGATCCTGCCTCGATGGCAGTTTCCATGGTGGGACCGATGACATGTCCACTAGGTCTGCATACCAAGTCCTGCGTGGCCACGCAGGTGCTATCAAAATTACCGAAGCCTTCTCCTGTTTGATTCTGGCTATTAGCCGAGGGAGAAGAGGGAACGGTGGAAAGACATAAGCTAGACTGAATGACAAAGGTGCTATTAATGCATCTATCAATGCCGCCTTGGGATCCCTGGATCTGGATCCGTAAAGGGGAAGTTTGGTGTTCGACGGGACGCCATCAGATCCAATTCTGGAATGCCCCATAGCTGGGTCAGCTGAGCAAAAACCTCTGGGTGGAGTTCCCACTCTCCCGGATGGAAAGTCTGATGACTTAGAAAATCCGCCTCCCAGTTGTCTACCCCTGGGATGTGAATTGCAGATAGATGGCAGGAGTGATCCTCCGCCCATTTGATGATCTTGGATACTTCCTTCATCGCTACGGAAATCTTTGTTCCTCCCTGATGATTGATGTACGCTACAGTCGTGATGTTGTCCAACTGAAATCTGATGAATTTGGCCTCCGCTAGTTGAGGCCACGCCTGGAGCATATTGAATATCGCTCTCAGTTCCAAAATGTTTATCAGGAGAAGAGATTCTTCCTGAGACCATAGACCCTGAGCTTTCAGGGAGTCCCAAACCGCACCCCAGCCTAACAGACTGGCATCGGTCGTGACAATGATCCACTCCGGTCTGCGGAAACTCATTCCCTGAGACAGGTGATCCTGAGAAAACCACCAGAGAAGAGAGTCTCTGGTTTTCTAGTCCATTTGTATTTGAGGAGACAAATCTGCATAATCCCCATTCCACTGTTTGAGCATGCACAGTTGCAGTGGTCTGAGATGAATTCGGGCAAAGGGGACTACGTCCATTGCCGCAACCATTAAACCGATTACCTCCATGCACTGAGCCACAGAAAGCCGAGGAATGGAATGAAGAACTCGGCAAGTATTCAACAGTTTTGACTTCCTGACCTCTGTCAGAAAGATTTTCATTTCTACCGAGTCTATTAGTGTCTATTAGTCTATTAGTGTTCCCAGGAAGGGAACCCTTGTGAGCGGGGACAGAGAACTCTTTTCTACGTTCACCTTCCACCCGTGAGACCTTAGAAAGGCCAGGACAATGTCTGTATGAGCCTTGGCTCTGTGAAAAGACGATGCCTGTATTAAGATGTCATCTAGGTAAGGTGCTACTGCAATGCCCTGCGGTCTTAGTACCGCCAGAAGGGACCCTAACACCTTTGTGAAAATTCTGGGAGCAGTGGCCAACCCGAAAGGAAGGGCCACGAACTGGTAATGTTTGTCCAGAAAGGCGAACCTTAGGAACTGATGGTGCTCTTTGTGGATAGGAATATGTAGGTACGCATCCTTTAGATCCACGGTAGTCATATATTGACCTTCCTGGATCATCGGCAAGATTGTCCGATCTTGAAAGACGGAACTCTGAGGAATTTGTTTAGAATTTTTAGATCCAGGATTGGCCTGAAAGTTCCTTCCTTTTTGGGAACTACAAACAGGTTTGAGTAAAAGCCCAGTCCTTGTTCTGCAATTGGAACTGGGTGTATCACTCCCATTTTTAGAAGATCTTCTACACAGCGTAAGAACGCCTGTTTCTTTGTTTGGTCTGAAGACAAACGAGAAATGTGGAACCTTTCCCTTGGGGGCGAATCCTTGAATTCTAGAAGGTACCCCTGAGCAACTATTTCTAAAGCCCAGGGATCTGGAACATCTCTTGCCCAAGCCTGAGCAAAGAGAGAAAGTCTGCCCCCACTAGATCCGATCCCGGATTGGGGGCTACCCCTTCATGCTGTCTTGGTAGCAGGAGCAGGCTTCTTGGCCTGTTTACCCTTATTCCAGCCCTGCAAGGGTTTCCAGGTTGCTTTGGGCTGTGAAGCATTATCTTGCTTTGCGGCAGCAGAGGTTGCAGCAGGTCCGCTCCTGAAGTTGCGAAAGGAGCGAAAATTAGCCTTGTTTTTGGCCTTAAACGGCCTATCTTGTGGAAGGGCATGGCCCTTTCCCCCAGTGATATCCGAAATAATTTCTTTCAGCTCTGGGCCGAATAGGGTCTTCCCCTTGAAAGGAATATTTAATAGTTTCGTTTTGGACGACACATCCGCCGACCACGATTTGAGCCAAAGCGCTCTTCGCGCCATGATGGCAAAACCTGAGTTTTTCGCCGCTAACTTAGTTAATTGGAGAGCAGCATCAGTGATAAAAGAATTAGCCAGATTTAAAGCATGAATTCTATCCATGACCTCGTCGTATGAAGTCTCCCTCTGGAGCGACTCCTCCAGAGCCTCAAACCAAAATGCCGCTGCAGTAGTTACCGGAATAATGCAGGCAATTGAATGAAGCAGAAAACCTTGCTGAACAAAAAATTTCTTCAGCAATCCTTCCAACTTTTTATCCATAGGATCTTTGAAAGCCCAACTGTCCTCTATTGGTATAGTTGTACGCTTAGCAAGTGTTGAAACAGCCCCCTCTACCTTAGGGACCGTCTGCCACGCGTCCCGCCTGGGGTCGTTTATGGGGAACATTTTCTTAAAGATAGGGGGGGGAACAAAGGGTACACCTGGTCTCTCCCACTCCCTAGTCATAATATCCGCCACCCTCTTTGGGATCGTAAATGCCTCAGTGTATACAGGGACCTCTAAAAATCTGTCCATTTTACACAATTTTTCTGGGACCACCATGGGGTCACAATCATCCAGAGTAGCTAAAACCTCCTTAAGCAGGACGCGGAGGTGTTCCAGCTTGAATTTAAACGCTAAGGAATCTGACTCTGCCCGCTGAGAAACTTTTCCTGTATCAGAAATTTCTCCTTCAGACAAACCGTCCCTCACTGCTAATTCTGAGTGTTGTGAGGGTACTACAGATAACTCATCCAAAGCTTCTGATTGCTCATCCTCTGTATTTAAAATTGAGCTATTGGGCTTTTTTGGGAAAACTAGCAGTTTGGATAAAAATGCTGCAAGAGAATTATCCATTACTGCTGCTAATTGTTGTAAGGTAATAGGGGCCAATGCGCTAGAGGTACTAGGCATCGCTTGAGCGGGCGTAACTGGTGTCGACACATGGGGGGAGGAAGAAGGACTATCCTCATTACCCTCTGTTAAAGAATCATATTGGGATACATTTTTAAATGTCACTGCATGGTCTTTAAAATGCTTAGATGTTTTAGCACACTTTAAACACAAATGCAATGGGGGTACCGCCATGGCTTTTAAACATAAAAAACAAGGTCTATCTGAAGACTCAGACATGTTTGACAGACTTAGACAGCACTACAATACAGTAAAATTCACTTTTTGAAAAAACTTTACTGTGCCTTTAAATAATAAAAAGCACCCACTTTTTTACCAAATCACCAAAAAACATCCGATCTTTATAAAATTTTTACCACATGATCCCAATGCTTTGAAATGATTGCACACAAATTCTGAAGTTAATTAACCCCTTATTGCCCAAACCGGAGCCAATTGAAGTAAACTACCGGTTTTACACACTACAGCATGGTGCCACAGTCTTTGCTGTGGCCCTACCTTCCTTTTGGGTTATTTGTAGAAGAATATAAGCCTCCCTGAAGGCCTCCTGCACTCTCAGGACTCTACACGTGAAGCTGCATGAAGATGCCTTGCAAAACAACTGCGCAACTGAGGCGCGAAAATGAGGCCCCCTCCCTCTACATTCCGGAGTTATGGGGCCTTCCTGAATCAGAATAGATGTCTTACAATATGCCAGCGTAATAAAAACCCCAAAAGTGTTCTCAACGTCTAAAACACTTGAACAAACATAAGATTACCCTAATAAAGTAATCGATTTAGCCCATCACAGTGTCTACCAGTATTTTAGCCCTTATCTGAAGCCATCCTTCTATACTGCGTCTCAGAAAATGGCTTACCTTCCCATATGGGGATTTCTATCAGTCTTCTAGCATTACCGGGTCTTGTTAGAAAAAGTGACTGAGCATACCTTAAGCAGTTAAGCCTGCAAACTGTTCCCCCCAACTGAAGTTCTCCGGTACTCAACAGTCCTGTGTGGGAACAGCAGTGGATTTTAGTTACAACATGCTAAAATCTTTTTCCTCTCAGCAGAAATCTTCATCACTTTCTGCCTCAGAGTAAATAGTACAAACCAGCACTATTTTAAAATAACAAACTCTTGATTGAAGAAATAAAAACTACAAATCTAACACCACATACTCTCCCGTGGAGATGCTACTTGTTAGAGCGGCAAAGAGAATGACTGGGGGGGCGGAGCCTGAGGGGAGCTATATGGACAGCTTTGCTGTGTGCTCTCTTTGCCACTTCCTGTAGGGATTGAGAATATCCCACAAGTAAGGATGAAACCGTGGACTGGATACACCAAGTAAGAGAAATGCCCATACAAATGCCATTTTCAGGGCAATGGGGAGCTTAGGATTTTTTAGTTAGGATTTTTTTTGGGGGGTTGGTTGTGTGGGTGGTGGGTTTTACTGTTGGGGGGTTGTTTGTATTTTTTTTACAGGTAAAAGAGCTGATTTCTTTGGGGCAATGCCCCGCAAAAGGCCCTTTTAAGGGCTATTGGTAGTTTAGTTTAGGCTGGGTTTTTTTTTTATTTTGGGGGGGCTTTTTTATTTTGACAGGGCTGTTAGATTAGGTGTAATTAGTTTAAATATCTGATAATTTCTTTTTTATTTTGTGTTTTGTAATTTAGGTAATTGTATTTAATTAATTTAATTTATTTAATTGTAGTGTAATGTTGGGTGTTAGTGTAACTCAGGTTAGGTTTTATTTTACAGGTAAATTTGTATTTATTTTAACTAGGTAGTTAGTAAATAGTTAATAACTATTTAGTAACTATTCTACCTAGTTAAAATAAATACAAACTTGCCTGTAAAATAAAAATGATCCCTAAGTTAGCTACAATGTAACTATTAGTTATATTGTAGCTAGCTTAGGGTTTATTTTACAGGTAAGTATTTAGTTTGTAGTTAGTAGTGGCGGCTATGTCCGTAGTGGCAGATTAGGGGTTAATAAGTATAATGTAGGTGTTGGCGATGTCGGGGGTGGCAGATTAGGGATTAATAGGTGTAAGATTTTGCAGGTGTTATACTTTTTTTCAGCCGGCTCTCCCGATTGATGTCATGGGGAAATCGTGCACAAGCATGTAAAACCAGCTCACCGCAGCTTTCAGCACTGCTGGTATTGGAGTGCGGTATGGAGCTCAATTTTGCTCTACGCTCACTTCTTGCCTGTTAACCCTGGGTTTATGAAAACCTGTAATACCAGTGCTGTAGGAAAGTGAGCAGTGACAATAACGTGCAAGTTATTACTGCACCCTTCATACCGCAAAACTTGTAAACTAGCCGAGTGAATATAACTGTAAGCTTAAGTACATGGAGGATCCTTGATTAGGCAGTTGGCCAGATGAAGGGACCTATGTTTCCTGAAAGCTCACAACTGTATATCAATTCGTTTAGGAGGATGAACGGAATGTTTATATGGCTGTATAATATATAATATGCTAAAAGGGACTGTCTACTTTTTTGTATTTATTGTTTAAAAAGATAGATAACACCTTTACAACCCATTCCCCAGCTTTGCATAACCAACATTGTTATAAAAATATACTTTATAACCTCTACGTTTGCCTTTTTCTAAGCCCCAGCAGGCTGCCTGTTATATCAGTGCTTTTGAGTAATAAAGGGACTATCTATCTTTTTAAACAATAATTATTTTCACCCTTTAAAGAGATATACTAATGCAGAAATCAAATGCCTCAATTAGTTGTATGACATTTCACCTCCATAAAGTGGTCAAAGGGGCATGGTACTCATAGGCCAGAGATTACAAGTGGAACACAACCAATATCACAGGGTGCATTATCCTTAGTGCACCCTATTCTTTGAATGAATAGCGTAGGGTCAGGGCTGGACTGGGGCCACAAATAGGCCTGGGCATGTCAAGGAACAGCAGTCCACTCTTTCCCACAATTTTTGTTTGTTTAACTATACCCTAAAACAGACAAATATAATGTAAAACTTTGATTTACAAAAACATATGAAGTTTGTAACACCCTTCTGTCACAGTATTTTGTAAATGTATTAAATAGTAAAGAATGAAAAGTAGTAAAAAACAATAAAAAAAAGAAGCTAGTGAAGTTCACTTTTAAATAAGGAAAAGCTGCTTATTGCTAATCAGCCTGTGTAGTCAGTTACTCAAAATAACAGTCTCCTGACTACTACACTGTGGCAGCCATATTGGAAATCCAGCCAACATAAAGGCAAGTTTATACACTTTCCTTATTCTGTGTGTCCTCTTTTGCAGAGTGGACAGTGGGTACACAGAATGCCAGACATGATGGAGGTGGAGTCCATCACCGGGCCCCCCTATATGACTTCCACTATTGACTGAGTCCTGGAACTGGCTGACAGGTAAAACTCCCCCAGAAAAAAAGATTAATTATGAAAGAGACACTAAACCCAATTTTTTTCCTTTATGATTCAGATAGACCATGTAATTTTAAGCAACTTTCTAATTTACTCCTATTATCACTTTTTCTTCGTTCTCTTGCTATCTTATTTAAAAAGCAGGAATGTGATCCATAGGAGCCGGCCCATTTTTGGTTGAGAACCTGGGTTATGCTTGCTTATTGGTGGGTAAATGTAAGCCTCCAACAAGCAAGCGCTATCCATAGTGCTGAACCTAAAATGGTCTGGCTGCTAAGATTTATATTCCTGCTTTTAAAATAAAGATAGCAAGAGAACGGAGAAAAACTGATAATAGGAGTAAATTAGAAAGTTGCTTAAAATGTCATGCTCTATCTGAATCATGAAAGAAAAAAATTGGGTTCAGTGTCCCTTTATGCACGGAAATATAAATCACCAATCAGCAAGCGCTATCCAGGGTACTGAACCAAAAATGTGCTGGCTCGTAAGCTTACATTTCTGCTTTTTTAAATAAAGATACCAAAGGAACAAATAAAAATTGATAATAGGAGTATATTAGAAAGTTGCTTAAAATTGCTAACACAGATATACCAGAACACAAAACCACTGTGTCCTAGACTATATCAATAAGAGGTGCTTAACCAGATAAGGATGATAATAAAAAATCAAATAATAACCAGACCAGATTCTCTATGTGCAAATTACAGGAACCAATAGGGCAAAATGTCTCAACAAATAGATCACAAATATAGGAATATCACTAATATAAATAAAATCACACGCAAAGTGATAAAAGATCAGACTGTACAGCACATGATCGTGCTCACAGGAGACAGTCCAGTAATATACTAGAGTCTCTTCAAACCAAGAGAAAGGGTCTCCAACAGCCAAAACAGTACCAGACGGTCAGGCAGCTCTTCTAGAATGTCACGCCAGACAAGGAGATTTCTATGATACAAAAAATAGAATGCGCCTCATGGTACAAATCAGTAGATCCCAAAGCAGGAATAAGAGATTTAATCAGTCCTACTCACATGAAGAAAAGCACTATTAGTGCTCAACAACCAAGCCGGATCCTAAGAGTCGTCCGGCAGACTCACAAACAGCGCAGCAGCAACGGTGATCCTCGTCCAAAAGTCACAGGAGTCCAGGGATCCAGATGGAGCTGGCAGCAGAAATAGACCAGAGGGTCCCAACAGGATTACTCAGATCTTGTGTCCAATTGGAAAATGGAGGCAGCAGCAGGATGAAGTTAAAAAGTTTTATTAAAACTCAATAAAAACAGACGCAACATGTTTATCAGTGACACAGCACCGTTTCCTCAGGCTATCCCAAGACCTAGCCCAAGACTTTCACTCAAACGATAATTTGTTGCTTTCAACTTGTAATATGAGAGCAAAATTAAAAGTGCTATTGATTACAATCAAGAGTTGTTAGCGCACAATAGTGCTAATATTTACGTGCTCAAATTTTAAAGTGATGATAAGTTTATGCATTGTGAATGCTTTTTTACTAATCTATCGGTGTTACATATTAAAACCGCTAATTTTTAATTTAAAATTAAAAACCATCTATTTCCTTTTTTCTTGAGGTTTTTTTTTTTTACAGAGAAAGAGGTCCCACCCCACTCCCTACGTAGACATAAATGCGGCATGGAAATAATAACGTATGCGCAATTATTCTCCGGACGCTCCAATGTAAACAATGAATCACAAGACTCATTGTTTAATTTTGGAGCGGCGAACTATGAATCAGGGCTAGTGTTTCCCCTGCAGAGAGAGCATGATTCCCCAGCATCAACAAGCGATTCAGTTGTCTCTTGCACAGAAAAACAATAACATTAGCGACATGACAAGGAATTTTGTTAACATCCTTACTGCGCATGCGCTATACATGAACACCCACGGAGCTCCAATGTATGTTAGGACTCATAGCACATGCAACACTCTGTTATGGGCCTTTTTTTCAGAAGTGCAGTAGGGCAAACATTTTAATTGGATGCCACAGTTAATTAAAAAACAGGCACTCGACTGAGACACAGCCTGTGGAGCACTCAGAAAAGGAACCAATAATAAAATATATCTTTTGAATAGTGCAACAAAAGTAAGTTTTCATGAATTAAGATTGTACTCAAAACTAACGATTTTTATGTTTTTGAATTGCATAATGACTTAATTTACCATAACTTTAAACTAGCAGACAATTTTCTCTAAGGTATTTAACAATAGTTTTACATGAAAAATGGTAAAATTAAAAGCTGTTTATTTCAAAGTGAAAATAAAAGAAAGTATGCAAATTAGTCCTGGGACTCTACTACTCACTGGCTGACAGGGACAACTCCATCAAAAAAAAAAAAAATATTCAGCACAAAAATATCACCCCCCCCCCCAAACAAAAATACTTCTACATTCGGAAACATTATTTTTTAAGATGAACAGAGAGAGAGTATTTAAGGTCCCATTCAGGATCATTGAGGCACATGAGCATAAAAACTTGCAGCTCCCACACACAAATTTACCTCTGTGTTTAAAAACATTAAACTCAAAATTGTTTTCATGATGCAGGAAGACAACAATTTAAAAAAATCACCTTTCCAGTTTACTTCTGTTACCAAATGTACTTAGTTCTCTTGGAATTCATTGTTGAAAAGCAGGTAGGCAGGCTCAGGAACGTGCATAGGTCTTAAACACTATATGGCATTAGTTTTGCAAGAATGTTTTACAGTATCTACCTACGTCATCAAAGAAAAACGTTGAGTTTTAATTCATTTTGAGAACCTTTGAGGGGAATAAACACATTAAATTCATTAGAGTCAATAGTGCAAAAAAAACAAACATGTTTGTTAAATGAGGCTAATTATTCATTGTGTGTGACAGCATACGCTGTCGGCATTTATAAATGCACAAGCATTTTGAGTGAAATGCTTGTACAATGTCGCCCCCTGCACACTCACGGACAATCAGCCGCTAGCAGGGGGTGTCAGTCATCCCGATTGTATCTGATCAGGAAGATTGCTATCCGCCACCTCGGAGGTGGCAGATGAGTTTAGACGCAGCGGCCCTGCTTCTTAACTTTTGTTTCCGACGAGCCTGAAGGCTCGCGTAGAAACTGCTGAATTCGCACCATGATAAATCGGCCTCCAAGTGTCACAGAGACAAGTGGCAGATAAATGCCACTGTGAAATAGGTAAAGTGCATCATTCTGTAGTATGCCACAGTAAAACAAGACAGATAAACTGTGTATAAAATGGTTATTAAAAATAGAAAGATGATACCATAAATACTACTTTCCTCACCATGTACAAGAGGTTATTTTCCTCTTTTTTTAATTTAAGAAGAACACTAATTGCATATAATTATTCATATCAATGGACTGTATATCTGTGTTTTATGTGTATATTATTCTCTGTTCTCATATTTCCAAACATTAAATTCCGGAAAACATAAAACAAATAGAAGATTCCTATATAGTTACTTCATTAACAAATCTGAGTTATACACATCACACATGATTTCCAATTTTGCTCATGTAAAAGATCACTAATATTTGTGCTACAGTTGGGGTACATAAAAATAAATGTATGCCTACAAGGGTACTTGCTACCAGAAGCTTGAGAAACACTGAACTATATCACCTCGTTCTACTAATGCAGAGTATTTTCACTAAGGAATTGCAGTGCCATGGTAATATGTAGTTTGTTGACAGATTTGATACACGGTATCAACATCTCCTCCCATAACCTTCGCTTCTCTGCATTTCCCTTTTGTTCAAGAGTGATTTTAGAATTATTTGCTGGCATGAGTCATTGGAACAGAAATCGAGCACAAGCTGCTCTATTGTGAATAACTGAGTTACCTTTTTTGAAACAACAGAAATTTACATACAATAGGCGAAAGAAACAAAATCTATAAAGGTTATTGTTAAACAAAGCTCATGAACACATTTTCTTTTAAAAAAATGTAAGAGGCAAAGAATTAATTTGATATGAATTCCAGGTCAATCCAATCTCTTCATTTTCTAGAAAAATAAATGTTGATATCTCAGAACTGATTTCTTTGCCTTTTTGTTTATGTCAAGAGGAAAATGTTTTAACATGTGAACTGGGTAATCTCTGGATTGCATAGTGTGTACTGGGATGAAAAGCATTTGATGTAAATCTATACTATAATCAAGTTTGTAGCGCGTCCATCGCCGTCGCCAGTTGCGCACGCATCCTCAAAGAAATGTTGGCTGTGCAAGGCAGCCAAAAGAATTCACCTGGATGCAGTGGTGAAAGAAGCCACTGGAATACAAAAATTAAAAAAACTCTAAAATAACAGAAAAAAATTGAAAAATGTATCAAAAATAAAAAAATTAAACCTAATGCCTATGAAAATAAAAATCCCCCCCAAAATAAAAACACCCCCTAAACTAAACTAAAAATAGCCCTTAAAAGGGTCTTTTGTACGGCATTGCCTTAGTAAAACAGCTATTTTACATTTAAAAATGACTAAATCCCACTAACAGTAAAATTCCCCGACCCACCAAACCCCCCAAAATAAAAAAAACTAACACTAAAGGGGCATTTGTATGTGCATTGCCCTTAAAAGGGCAATCAGCTCTTTTCCAGCCCATTAAATCCCTAATCTTAAAAATAAAAAAGAATAAAAAGATTAAAAAAAATCCAAACACTAAAAGGTACTCACCGTTCCTGAAGTTCGGTGTCTTCTTCTAGGCGGCTCCTTCAACTTCTATCTTCATCCAGAGCGAAGGTGGCATGGAGGTGCGGAGCTGACTTCCCCGATGTGTGGATCCTCATCGGCGGTCCTCAGCGGCGGCAGTCCTCAGCGGCGTGGAGGCTCCTCTTCATGCGATCATCCCTCGCACACTGAAGATTGAATGCAAGGTACCCCATATTTATCAGGGTACCTTGCATTCCTATTCGCTGAAATTTTGAAATCAGCAGCTCTATTCCTATTGGCTGATTTCAAAATTTAAGCCAATAGCAATCTTTAGTGTACGACGGACATCGGATGAAGAGGAGCTTCCATGCCGTCGAGGGCCACCTCAGCCGAGGACCACCGCCGTTGAGGACCGCCACTGAGGATCAACCGCGTCAGGGAAGACAGCTCTGCACCTCCGGTCTACGCCGCCGGTGAGGACCGCCGCTGAGGATTCTCAGCTCCGCTCCGTGCTGCCTTCGCTCTGGACAAAGATAGAAGATGAAGGAGCCGCCTGAAATAAGAACTTCTCCGTCTGACTTCAGAAACAGTGTGTACCTACAGTATTTGGGGCTTAGTGTTAGGATTTTTATTTTAAGATTAGGGATTTAATGGGCTGGAAAAGAGCTGATTGCCCTTTTAAGGGCAGTAAAAGAGCTGAATGCCCTTTTAAGGGCAGTGCTTATACAAATGCCCCTTTAGGGGCAATGGGTACATTAGTTTTTTTTAGTGTTAGGTTAATTTGATTCTGGGGGGTTTGGTGGTGGGGGGTTTTACTGTTAGGGGGTAATTTGTTTAGGTAAAAGAGCTATTTAACTTATGGCAGCCCTACAAAAGCCCTTTTAAGGGCTATTGGTAGTTTAGTATTAGATTAGGGGGTGTTTTTATTTTGGGGGGATTTTTTATTTATATTTGGGGTATTAGTTTAGGTTTAAATTTTTTATTTTGGATAGCTTTGTTTATTTTTTTCTGTAATTTTAAATTTTTTATTTTTTGTAATTTTAGCTTTGGGGGTTGTAGTTTTTTTTTTTTTTTAAGAGACTGCCC
The DNA here is from genome assembly GCF_027579735.1 of Bombina bombina. Taxonomy (NCBI): domain Eukaryota; kingdom Metazoa; phylum Chordata; class Amphibia; order Anura; family Bombinatoridae; genus Bombina; species Bombina bombina. The sequence continues at coordinate 661,051,599 of NC_069502.1, forward strand.
TCTGGGCAGGCTTAACACCTAGTAAATAATAATTAAAACATTTTTAGTGAATGCAGCTTCTTTTGCTGTAGGAATGAAATACAAATGATATATGTTCTTTTTATGTGCATGTCAAATATTGAAACTTTCAAGACTAGTAAACTTGATTTACCCATTTTTAAATGACAAGTTAAAGGGACAATCTAATTTGTTAAAGTGTGCAATTTTGCATTAGGGCCTTATACTAACTATGGGTTAGATTACGAGTGAAACTCTATTTTGTGTTACCACTCGCATGTTAACTTCGCTAGAGGGAGGATTTTTGTGCATTACATTACACTTGTATTATGAGTTGGAAGTAAAAACACCCATACTCGCACACTAACCTGATCGCATTTATTCAAGTGCGCTTAATCTGACATGAATTATAAATATTTCACATTCCAATGTTCTTCACATACAGAACAATGTACTTTTTATTGTAAATACTGTACATATTGCTATGTATATCTATCTGTACATACATTTAGCTGTATTTCTATTCCTATAGTTTTATATCATTTTTAATTCTTTTGTATGCAGAACAGTACCCTCAGAAAGATAGTAAAGTACTTCCTCAGAAAGGTAATATTTGTTATTTTAAATAAATCTAGACTATTATTTGCATTTTAGAACAAACCAAAGACACATGCAGAGAAGATTGTGACTTACAGATAGGGAAAAATAGTACTTTTTGATTGTTTTAGTTTTTTTAAAAAACATTAAGAGTTTGGATTTCAGACTAAATTGGCATTTTGGAATTTGTACATGTTTAAAAAAATGAAAATGAAATAAATATAAGAAATATGTCTTAATTAACCTATTAATTTTAATAACAGCAAAATATAATAGAAAATCAATAACCATATCTATCAAATAGGAACATCCTTGGTTCATCAGTGGTCTATATCAGTGTTTCTCAACCTTTTAGTAGCAAGTACCCCTGTAGACATTAATTGCATTTCTATGTACCCCAAAAGTAGCACATTATTGATATTTTACATAAGCAAAAATGGAAATTGTGTATCACTTGATTTCACAAGCTTGTATTAGATATGTTAAAGGAATCTGATATTTGTTTTATGTTTTCCTGATTGTAATATTTGGCAATATTACAACAGAGAATAACATAAAACACAGATATATATAGTCCATTGATATTACTAATTAGATGCAATTACTTAGCTTCTTATCTAAAAAAAAGAAGAACATAAACTATTTTATGCATGATGAGGAAAGTAATATTTGTGGTAACATCTTTCTAGTGATTGAGCAGTGTTCCCACTCAGGCAGGGAAATACTCACACTCTGTCCTGTTAGGAGTGATCAAGGGTAGAAATGAGAAACACAGTTTTCTTTGATATGTCATGTTTACAGTAGCTACATCAGAAAAAAAAAATCCCTGTAGTACCCCTTGCCGATGCCCCAAGTACCCCCAAGGGTGCACATACCACAGGTTGATAAACTAGGGTCTATATAATATCAAGTTTTTTTTTTCAGAAAAGATGGAAATTGGCTATATGGCAATTTGTAAGAAAGTGTGTAGACATAAACAAAATGAAATAAGTGGTACAATGTAATTTCACATTAAGGGGGGTATTTATCAAAGTGTCAACTGAAAATACGCTAGAATTCCATGTTGTAATTGTCGCGAGATTGATCCGCGAGCGTCAAGATCGGCAAGTGTTGAAATTTGTGATGTAACATACGATCCCACGATCTCAATCTGACGCAGATCGATGCGAGTTGAAAACCCGTCGAATTCGAGTGGAATCGCGTTCATTCATCGCGGATGCCATAGAACTCAATGGGAGTCGGAAAACACAGAAAGCTTATGTTTGATGCTGCAAGAGAATGAAGTATATTACATAATAAAAGTAAATTAGAAACTTTATTACAATTGTATACCCTTTCTAAATCAAACAATATTAATGCTCCACATTTGGTGCACTAGTAGATATAGGGATAAAAATGAAAAATACATTATTACTTATGGATTATGCTACAACTTTGTCTCTCATTACAAAGCAAGGGGACAATATTATGTCTACATATTTGGCGCAAAGTTTTGCCCCAAAACTTGTTGCACTAATAGATATAGAGATACAAAATGAAATAAATACACAACATAATATAGCTAACTTCCTTTTTATTTTTTGGAAAAATCTATGTGCACCATGTTTAAGCCATGTAATACAAGTTCCACTCTTCACTTTGCACCATATTTGACTCAACACTTTTCGCACCAATTATGGCGCAAACTCCTAAATAACCCACACACTAGTGAATTTTCCACCACTTTTGATTGGAATATGCATAATCACATGATTTATGACATCAGCCTATCTGATTCAAATACACATTATAAACTATCACTAACGACTCAAACTGCTCGATACTTGTGTCATTGATCACTCATCAGAACTTGTGAGTGCCATTTGTTATATTGTGTATTATACTTTGAAAGTATGTATATGTGAAATTAGTATTAAAGATAAACATTGATGCTGACATTAGGACACACATTGTAATATTTTAGACAAGGATTTTAAAATTTGAATTGATGTTTGATTCAATATAATCTTAAGATGATAGCTCAAAGGGCTAGCCCACCTAACTTTAAACTGCCATGATTTAGATACAGCAGAAATTAAAATCACCTCTTTACTGGCATGCTATTTTCAGTGCATTTCTTCCTTCTCCTGAATTTATTTTTCAGTAAGAAATGGCATCTTATATGCCAGCCCATTTTATAACACCTGTGAGGGGGTGGTTTTTAAAAATAGATTACAATCAGGAGGGGTTAGACAGGCGCAGAGAGAAACCTGGCACAGCTCTTACAGGGACAGGAAACCCCAAAATATTATTTCATGATTTGGATAGAACATACAATTTTAAACAACTTTCCAATTTACTTCTATTAACAAATTTGCTTCATTCTCTTGTTATCCTTTGCTGAAGGAACAGCATTGCACTACTGACAGCTAGCTGAACACATCAGCACAAATTTGTCACAAGAGACAAATGTGTGCAGGCACCAATTAGCATCTAGCTCCCACTAGTGCAACTTAAATTTTTACTTTCCTATCCCTTTAAAATATCAATTGATTGCAAATACATACATATGATACTCTGAAAACATGTTATATTCACAATTATTCCTGTTTAGACTAATAATACATTTATAATATATACATATAGTGGTATAAATAAACACAGAGATATGACAGACAACATTGTTTAGAACAAAAAAGGAACTTAGGGACATGTAAATATGCTTGTAAAAGATTTCTGACATAACACACACACACATAAATATATATATATATATATATATATTTATATATTTATATATATGTGTGTATATATACATACTAAAATATGTATGTACAATAGTAAAAATAATTAGAATAATTCACTATCCACTTTGCACCAAATATGTCGCTACCTGCTATATTCGCAATTAGTCCTGCTCAGAAAAACAATACATTTACACTATATACAATAATGTGCTAAAGAGAAATGTGCTTGTTCGTGGACAGTAATGAAATTATATAAATAAAGTTGGGAAAAACCTGAATTGCCGCGACATCGATGAATGTTAGTTAACATCAGTCCGATGCTCTTCGTATCATACTTGACACGCGTGTTTTTGAAGGCTTTTTTTAGAAATAAGGAGAGAGTATTCAGATCCGCGGCCACAATGCTTGGCAATGTGTGTTGACGCTTGATAAATAGGCCCCTAAATGTGGTTGATTTACCTACCATAAAAAGAACAGGAATACTATTTATGTCAAAGTACAAAATAGCACTAATGGTTAATTTTCTATCAGGTTAAAAATTTGAGGAAGTAAATATGTTTATTTCCTCTTAAAAGTCAATTTCGGCTTTAGAAACTACCTAGACATCCGTGACTGCTATAAATCATTCTAGATGTGATATACATGTTGAAAACATAAAGACTGAACATGTTTGCAATTATTTTTACACACCTATCTGAAAATAAAATATGCATTGCTTGATGAGTTCTGCTCAGAAGCTGCAACTTACATAACTTACCAGCCAGAAACATCAGGTGACATAAAGTGTAAACTTGGCTATTTCATCAGACCCTTTTTTTTTTTAAACAAATTCTCTTTTGTAGCATTTAACCCTTAGAATGCTTAAGCTGTACTCCTGGCATATCCCTCAATAATAGCAATGTAATGTTCCTTGACACACATTTCTCTGCAACAGTGAAATACTGAAGAAAAAAAAAGAGTATGTGCTAAAAGGGACATATAATAGTAAAAAAAAGAAAATGCTCTCATTTCATAGACTACATATCACTATGGGCTAGATTACTAGTGGAGATATATTTATCGCTCCCACTCGTGCAAAATTTTTGCATGAACGATAAACCAACACACACAAAAAGCCAGTTAGAATATTGCAAGCTTTAATGTAATTCCCCCATAGAAGTCAAGAAAAGTGGAAAAACACTCTATTCATGCGTAAACCTAATCACATTTTCTCAAGTGCACTAACCCGACATGAAAATATGAATATTTCACATTCCAATATTCGTCACATAGCAGAATATGTTCTATTTATTCATAAATAAATATTTCTAGATATATCTGATCTTCGTTTTTTTAAAATATATATCTATAACTATATGTATATAGAGATAATTATATATTGGTATAGATACAGTATATACATATATATGTAGGAATATATATTTAAAAATACGTCTCTGACGGCATCAGAACAAGGCTCCCATCGGAGCCTATGGAAGCACACTCTCGTAATGCTTCCTAGCAATGCAAATGCGAGCTTGCGTTCGCATTGCAATTTACTTGTAATACCAGAGCACATTAGTGTGCGCTGGTATTACAAAGTGGAGTGCTAATATCGCTTGCATACAAGGTAAATTTAGTGCTCCACTTGTAATTTAACCCTAAGTAAGCAAACAGCAAGCGGCATATGTGTGTAGCCACAAATCAGCAGCTAGCTTGCAGTAGTGCATTGCTGCTCCTCAGCATATCTAGGTATGCTTTCCAAAAGAATACCAAGAGAACAAAGTAAATCTAAGTCAAGAAATAAATTAAAAAGTCTCTTAAAATTGCATTGTCTACCTGAGCTATAAAATTTTTATTTTGACTCTCATGTCCCTTTTTACAAACTACCACTTAGGGCCAGATTTGACAAAGACCGGCCAGAATTGGGTGTACATCTTCTCCCCTCTCCACCCGGCATCATTTCTAGTGGACAGCAATAGGCTTCCAGTATCTATCATTGCACACAATGGCTAGTGAGCAATCACCGACCCCCACTCGTGAGCAGCCAATCGTGTGCTTGCAAAAGCTGTCAATCTCCACAGTTAGAAAAGTCCAGGGGGATTGGGATATGCCACATAACAGGTGACAAAGTGGGTCTCGGCTGCAGGTGCTCCGAAGCTCATATTGGAGCTTCATAAATGTAGCCCTTAGAGTTGAAGGTCTCTAGGCAGCAGGACTATCTTAATACTTCTATCTCAGTCTGTCTATCCCTGTCTTTTCTATATCTTGTACAGTTCTGCAGAATCTATTGGCACACAATAACAACAATATTAATAGGGCCCTACTAAGGGCTAGATTACAAGTGGAGCGCTAATTTATTGTGCGCCCGCAAACTGGCAAATTTGTCCGTTTGAGGGTGCACAATAAATAGAATGGGAAATATATAGGGAAAGGAGCACTAGAAAGCAAATATCAAATCATGGATAGTAAAATAATTTTATGTGCAGAATCCACCACATTCTACGATAGTACACCATCGACCAAAACAATTAGAGGCTAAGTAAACATTTAGGGGCCCATTTATCAAGCTCCGAACGGAGCTTGTGGGCTGGTGTCTAAAGACCGCTGCTCCATAACCCTGTCCATCTGCTCTGATGAGGCGGACAGGAATCGCCGGAAATCAACCCGATCGAGTATGATCAGGTTGATTGACACTCCCCTGCTGGCAGCCGATTGGCCGCGAGTCTGCAGGGGGCGGCGTTGCACCAGCAGCTCTTTTGAGCTGCTGGTGCAATGCTGAATACGGAGAGCATATTGCTCTCCGCATTCAGCGAGGTCTTGCGGACCTGATCCGCACTGTCAGATCAGGTCCACAAGACCTTTGATAAATAGGCCCCTTAATATATAGTGATATAAAGAAAATAAAAAACACACTGTGAGACTCCCAGATAAGCACATAGAGTAATACTTTTAAAATAAACCTATTAAAAAACAGTTGGCCAACCTAAAAAATAAGAATCTACTATCGATATCTCAAAGACGTGCATATAAAAACAATCGTATACAGTCTGAAAAGTATGAGTTCAGTCTTAACAGTTCCAAACAAGGAAAGCTAATGAAGCAAAAGGAGACATTCAATATTCGTGACCCGAACAACTTCATTTACTTATTGTCAAAACATGTGCCATTAGAAACTTCTAACATGGTCTAATATCCTTACTTCCACTTCAAATACCAATCCTAGAGCCTCCGCAATAGAAGTAAATGCTTTGGCATGTTCCGTGACGCCGTTGATCCTTCCAGCGGTAATGTGACTTGTCTCGGCTCTACGGTTCTTAGGAAGTTTGGATCCCTTGATTTCCACAGGAATTCAGTTCTGTACTTTACCCAAAAAGAAACAAGGGCGCGCGATAAATAACTAGCAATTACAAGTGGCTGGTTATTGCTACCACGAGCTGGCGGTAGCAATTAGCACTCATAAAATTAACCAGAGATCAGATCTCTGGTCAATTTATAAATGTCCCCCAATTGGCCACAAAATTAGGAATAGAGTTGCTTCAATGAAAAATTAAAAAAAGTAGCATCTTTTTTTTTTTTAAATAACTGCACTAGGCAGTTTTTGGGACTAAAGTTGGCACTGAAAAGTGCCTTTACATTGCGGTCTTTGGGAACTGTGTGTTCCTAGTAAATACATATGTATATGCTTATATACATATATATTTTTGTGTTAATATGTGAATATACACATATAAACACATAAATATATATGTATATATTCATATTTATTTACAATCTAATGCTTATCGCTGCGTGACTTACTCCCTTTGCTGTGCTGGTTTTTATGCAGTGTCTCAGAAAAAGATATAATATTTGAAAATATTATACTGCCCCCATATGGGTACTTCATAATACCAACCGGCTGGCAAAACTTTCTCTGAAGAACACTATTATTCCATCCTGGAATACTGACAAACATGTAGAAAAGTCTAGCTTTGCACTTTATCAGCACTCTTTCTGTGTTGCACTTGATGTGTACAATTTAGTGCCAAAATAATGTGCAAAGCCCATGATAGGGATTGTGGTCATCAAGAGCATTGCTGTCCATCCATTGTGTGATTTTCCTGCTATCTGACTGGATCCAATCTGAACTTTTCCCAATATGGAAATGTTGTTATCCCTTTGATTGTGATCTTGAAAAAACAAAATTTATGCTTACCTGATAAATTTCTTTCTCTTGTGGTGTATCCAGTCCACGGGTTCATCCATTACTTGTGGGATATTCTCCTTCCCAATAGGAAGTTGCAAAGAGGACACCCACAGCAGAGCTGTCTATATAGCTCCTCCCCTAACCCCCACCTCCAGTCATTCGACCGAAGACAAGTAAGAAAAAGGAGAAACTATTGGGTGCAGTGGTGACTGTAGTTTTAAAATAAAAACACCTGCCTTAAAGTGACAGGGCGGGCCGTGGACTGGATACCCCACAAGAGAAAGAAATTTATCAGGTAAGCATAAATTTTGTTTTCTCTTGTAAGGTGTATCCAGTCCACGGGTTCATCCATTACTTGTGGGATACCAATACCAAAGCTTTAGGACACGGATGAAGGGAGGGACAAGGCAGGAACTTAAACGGAAGGCACCACTGCCTGCAAGACCTTTCTCCCAAAAATAGCCTCCGAGGAAGCAAAAGTATCAAATTTGTAGAATTTAGAAAAAGTATGAAGCGAAGACCAAGTCGCCGCCTTACAAATCTGTTCAACAGAGGCCTCATGTTTAAAAGCCCAAGTGGAAGCTACCACTCTAGTAGAATGAGCTGTAATTCTTTCAGGAGGCTGCTGGCCAGCAGTCTCATAAGATAACCGGATTATGCTTCTCAGCCAAAAAGAAAGAGAAGTTGCCGAAGCCTTTTGGCCTCTCCTCCTCCCAGAGTAGACAACAAACAATGCAGATGTTTGACGAAAATCCTTAGTAGCTTGTAAATAAAACTTTAAAGCACAAACCACGTCAAGATTGTGTAACAGACGTTCCTTCTTTGAAGAAGGATTAGGACACAGTGACGGAACAACAATTTCCTGATTGATATTCTTATTAGATACTACCTTAGGAAGAAACCCAGGTTTGGTACGCAAAACTACCTTATCTGCATGGAAGATCAGATAAGGGGAATCACACTGTAAGGCAGATAGCTCAGAAACTCTTCGAGCCGAAGAGATAGCTACTAAGAACAGAACTTTCCAAGATAAAAGCTTGATATCTATGGAATGCAAAGGTTCAAACGGAACCCCTTTAAGAACTTTAAGAACTAAATTTAAACTCCATGGCGGAGCAACAGGTTTAAACACAGGCTTGATTCTAACTAAAGCCTGACAAAATGCCTGAACGTCTGGAACATCTGCCAGACGCTTGTGCAAAAGAATAGACAGAGCAGAGATCTGTCCCTTTAAGGAACTAGCTGATAATCCCTTTTCCAATCCTTCTTGGAGAAAAGATAAAATCCTAGGAATCCTGACCTTACTCCATGAGTAACCCTTGGATTCACACCAATGAAGATATTTACACCATATCTTATGATAGATTTTCCTGGTGACAGGCTTTCGAGCCTGAATCAAGGTATCAATGACTGACTCAGAGAAACCACATTTTGATAAAATCAAACTTTCAATCTCCAAGCAGTCAGACGCAGAGAAATTAGATTTGGATGTTTGAATGGACCTTGGAGTAGAAGGTCCTGCCTCAGCGGCAGAGTCCATGGTGGAAAGGATGACATGTCCACCAGATCTGCATACCAAATCCTGCGTGGCCACGCAGGTGCTATCAAAATCACTGAAGCTCTCTCCTGCTTGATCTTGGCAATCAGACGAGGGAGGATAGGAAATGGTGGAAACACATAAGCCAGGCTGAAGGACCAGGGCACTGCTAGAGCATCTATCAGTGCTGCCTGGGGATCCCTTGACCTGGACCCGTAACAAGGAAGCTTGGCGTTCTGACGAGACGCCATCAGATCCAGTTCTGGTTTGCCCCATAGTTAAATCAGCTGGTCAAATACCTCCGGATGGAGTTCCCACTCCCCCGGATGAAAGGTCTGACGACTTAGAAAATCCGCCTCCCAGTTCTCTACTCCTGGGATATGGATAGCTGAGAGATGGCAAGAGTGAACCTCTGCCCATAGAATTATCTTGGAAACCTCCATCATTGCCATGGGACTCCTTGTTCCCCCCTGATGGTTGATATAGGCTACAGTCGTGATATTGTCCGACTGAAATCTGGTGAATCTGACCACAGCTAGCTGAGGCCAAGCATGAAGAGCATTGAATATCGCTCTGAGCTCCAGAATGTTTATCGGAAGGAGGACTTCCTCCTGAGTCCACGAACCCTGAGCCTTCAGGGAGTTCCAGACTGCGCCCCAGCCCAGAAGGCTGGCATCTGTCATCACTATAGTCCATTCTGGCCTGCGGAAACTCATTCCCCTGGACAGATGGACCCGAGATAACCACCAGAGAAGAGAATCCCTGGTCTCTTGATCCAGATTTAACAGAGGAGACAAATCTGTTTAGTCCCCATTCCACTTATTGAGCATGCAAAGTTGCAGTGGTCTGAGATGTAGGCGGGCAAACGGAACTATGTCCATTGCCGCTACCATTAGGCCGATCATTTCCATACACTGAGCCAGAAGTGGAATGAAGAACACGGCAGGAAGTTAGAAGCTTTGATATCCTGAAAGCTAATCTACTGAATCTATCAGAGTTCCTAGGAAGGAAACTCTTGTGAGAGGATAGAGAGAACTCTTTTCTTTGTTCACTTTCCACCCGTGAGACCTCAGAAAGGCCAGAACAATGTCCGTATGGGACTTGGCAATTTGAAAAGTCGACGCCTGGATCAGAATGTCGTCTAGGTAAGGAGCCACCGCTATGCCCCGCGGCCTTAGAACCACCAGAAGGGACCCTAGAACTTTCGTAAAGACTCTTGGTGCCGTGGCTAACCCGAAGGGAAGAGCCACAAACTGGTAATGCCTGTCTAGGAAGGCGAACCTGAGGAACTGATGATGCTCTCTGTGAATTGGAATGTGGAGATAAGCATCCTTTATGTCCACGGTAGTCATATATTGACCCTCCTGGATCATAGGGAGGATGGTTCGGATTGTCTCCATCTTGAAGGATGGGACCCTGAGAAATATGTTTAGGATCTTGAGATCCAAGATTGGTCTGAAAGTTCCCTCTTTTTAGGGAACTATAAACAGGTTTGAATAGAAACCCTGCTCCTGTTCCTCTCTTGGAACTGGGTGGATCACTCCCATAACCAGTAGGTCTTGAACGCAACGTAAGAATGCCTCTCTCTTTATCTGGTTTGCAGATAGTTGTGAGAGATGAAATCTCCCCTTTGGAAATGAACCTTTGAATTCCAGAAGATATCCCCGGTAAACAATCTCTAGTGCCCAGGGATCCTGGATGTCTCTTGCCCAAGCCTGGGCGAAGAGAGAAAGTCTGCCCCTGACTAGATCCAGTCCCGGATCGGGGGCTACCCCTTCATGCTGTCTTAAAGGCAGCAGCAGGCTTTTTGGCCTGCTTCCCTTTGTTCCAAGTCTGTTTAGGTCTCCAGACTGGTTTGGACTGGGCGAAATTTCCCTCTTGTTTTGCATTAGAGGAAGCCTGAAGTTTCGAAAGGAACGAAAATTATTCTGTTTGGTCCTTAATTTATTGGACCTATCCTGAGGAAGGGCGTGACCTTTTCCTCCGGTAATGTCAGAGATGATCTCCTTCAGGCCAGGCCGAATAGGGTCTGTCCTTTGAAGGGGATGTTAAGAAGCTTAGACTTTGAATTAACGTCTGCTGACCCGGACTTAAGCCATAGCGCCCTACGCGCCAGAATGGCAAAACCTGAATTCGTAGCCGTTAGCTTAGTTAAATGAAAAACGGCATCAGAAATAAAGGAATTAGCTAACTTAAGAGCTTTAATCCTATCTAATATGTCATCTAACGGGGTCTCCACCTGTAGAGCCTCCTCAAGAGACTCAAATCAAAAAGCCGCTGCAGCAGTAACTGGAGCAATGCATGCAAGAGGCTGGAGAATAAAACCTTGATGAATAAAAATTTTCTTAAGGAGACCCTCCAATTTTTTATCCATAGGATCTAGGAAAGCACAACTGTCCTCGACAGGGATAGTTGTACGCTCAGCTAGGGTAGAAACAGCTCCCTCCACCTTAGGGACCGTCTGCCACGAGTCCCATATGGCGACATCTATGGGAAACATCTTTTTAAAAGCAGGAGGGGGAGAGAACGTCACACATGGTCTATCCCATTCCTTAGTAATAATTTCCGAAAACTTCTTAGGGACTGGAAAAACATCAGTGTAAACAGGCACTGCAAAGTATTTGTCCATTTTACACAATTTCTCTGGAACCACAATGGGGTCACAGTCATCCAGAGTCGCTAAAACCTCCCTGAGGAATAAGCGGAGGTGTTCGAGCTTAAATTTAAACGCTGTCATTTCAGAATCGGACTGAAGTAAAGCCTTCCCTGAATCTGAAATGTCACCCTCAGATAGAAACTCCCTTGCACCGGCTTCTGAGCCTAGTGAGGGTATATGGGACACAGCTATTAAAGCATCAGAAAGCTCTGTATTTGTTCTAGCCCCAGAGCTGTCTCGCTTTCCTTGTAACCCTGGCAGTTTGGACAATACCTCTGTGAGGGTAGAATTCATAACTGCCGCCATGTCCTGTAAGGTAAAAGAATTAGACGCGCTAGATGTACTTGGCGTCACTTGGGCAGGAGTTATAGGTTCTGACACATGGGGAGAGATAGATAGCATAACCTCCCTTTTTTTCAGTCTGAGAATTCTCTGGTGATAAATCTTTAAAAGCCATAATATGGTCTTTATAGTTTATAGATACTTCAGTACATTTGGTACACATTCTAAGAGGGGGTTCCACAATGGCTTCTAAACATATTGAACAAGGAGTTTCCTCTATGTCAGACATGTTTAACAGACTAGTAATGACACCAGCAAGCTTGGAAAACACTTTAATAAATGTGAAACAGCAATTAAACAAAAACGGTACTGTGCCTTTAAGAGGAAAAAAATGACACTTAAATTGCAAAACAGTGTTAAAATGTAGTAAAGACTTCGAAATTTTTACAGTGTGAGTAAGGGACTAAAGCAACATTGCACCCACTTGCAAATGGATGATTAACCCCTTAGCCCCCAAACCGGATTTAAAAAACGTCATCCACCGGTAAAAGACAGTTAAGCACCTTGCCACAGCTCTGCTGTGGCTCTTACCTACCCTCAAATACGATTAATGAAGAAATAAGCCCTCTATAGTGGTCCTCAGATGCAAGAGGACTCCTCTAGGGAAGCTGGATGTCTCAGTCTGAAAGAAACTGCGCAATTAAAGCGCGAAAATAGGCCCCTCCCACCATGTACTCGATGTCAGAGGGGCCTTAAGGAAATACTCCTAGGAGTATCTGACTATGCCATGTGGAAAACTAGGCCCCAACTAAAGACTTATCACCCTCAGAGAAAAAAAACGTCCAATTTATGAAACATGTAAATGTTTTGTCACTAATTAATATGAGTATTAACATGAGTATTACCCCACTTTGTAAGCATGATCCCAGTTGTTGCAAAATCACTGCATCTAGCTTACCTCAATATACACAAGGTTCTGTCAGCATTTTCTAGAACTTATCCTTTCTCTAGAAATAAAAGTACTGAACATACCTCAAAGCAGGTAATCTGAGGACTGTTCCCCCAACTCTTCAGTTATGTGTGAGAACAGCAATGGACCTTAGTTACAAACCGCTAAGATCATCAACCTCCAGGCAGAACTCTTCTTCTAATTTCTGCCTGAGAGTAAAACAGTACAACGCCGGTACCGTTTAAAAATAACAAACTCTTGATTGAAGGCAAAACTACACTAAATCACCACATATCTCTTTATACTTCCTATCTTGTCGAGAGTTGCAAAGAGAATGACTGGGGGTGGGGGTTAGGGGAGGAGCTATATAGACAGCTCTGCTGTGGGTGTCCTCTTTGCAACTTCCTGTTGGGAAGGAGAATATCCCACAAGTAATGGATGAACCCGTGGACTGGATACACCTTACAAGAGAAAAACTGATTGGGAGCTGAAAAAATGCAGATACATGTGATCAGAAAGATTGGAATCTACCCCAAATTGACAGTTTTAAGTGTTTAAAAACATTTACTTTGCATTCAGATCTTTTGCAATGCAGTGAATTATTCCAGATACATATATAAAAAATGTCTTTAATGTTCCTTTAAATCCTGAAATGCTTTCCGAGCGATAGCCTATAATGATTAGAATGTAAAGTGTTGTCTATAAGGTAATATACTGAGAGTTATGTGTATACTGCAACTGTAGAATGTTTTGTAAGACCACAGTTAAAAACTTGCTGTTGATATCTCAGACAATTTATCATATGGAAACATTTCTTCCACATTACTGATAATATTTATCTTGCTGGCTGCCTTTATCTATTTTTTTGCCTGTGAAATGAAAACACTTTATATATAGTGCCCTTCACTATTATTGGCACTCTTGGTAAATATGAGCAAAGAAAGTTGTGAAAAATTGCCTTATTGTTTAACCTTTTGATCTTTTGTTCAAAATTCACAAAAATACTATGCTCTCATGGATAACAAACAATTGCAAATACAACACAGGTTTATGCAAAAAATAATAATATTTTTTATATATATGTGTGGCACAATTATTGGCACTCCTATGAATTCAAATGAGAAAAATATATTTGAAGTATATTTCCATTGACATTTTACATGTTTTAGTACACCTGGGTGTGTAGGAACAGGAAATTGTTCAACCATGACTTCCTGTTTCACAGGGGTATAAATATGAGGTAAAAACATAGGCCATATTCCCTTAGTCATTCATCACAATGGGTAAGACCAACGTATATAGCTGTGATTTGTGGCAAAAGGTTGTTGAGCTTCACAAATTGGGAAGTGGCTATAAGAAAATAGCAAAACCAAGCAATAATTAACTATATTCTCGCACTGTGAAGAGGATCGTTAGAGTGGCCAAAATATCTCCAAGTACTACAGCTGGAGAATTGCATAAGTTAGCTGCGTCTTGGGGCCAGAAAGTCTCCAGAACTACAATCCGTTGTTACCTACATCACCACAAGTTGTTTGGAAAGGGTTTCAAGAAAAAAGCCTCTACTCTCATCTAAAACAAACTCAAGCATCTTCTGTTTGCAGACACTACTGGAACTTCAAATGGGATCAGGTTATATGGTCAGATGAAACCAAAATAGAGCTTTTTTGGCAATAAACACCAGAGGTGAGTTTGGCACACACAGAGAGGTAGCCATATGGAAAAGTACCTCATGTCGGTTGCTATTTGGGGCTGTTTTTCTGCCAGAGGACCTGGAAATTTTGTAAGAATAAATGACATGGACTCTATCAAATATCAACAGATATTAAATGAACATGTGACTGCCTCTGCCAGAATGATTAAAAAGGGCCATGGTTGGATCTTCCAGCAGGACAATGATCCAAAACAAAATTCAAAATCAACACAAAAATGGTTTACTGACCCAGAAAAAATCAAATTCCTGCCATGGCCATTCCTGTCCCCTGAATTGAACCCCATAGAAAACCTGTGGGGTGAACTGAAGAAGAGAGTTCACCAGTGTCAACCCCGAAATTTGAAGGATCTGGAGAGACTCTGTATGGAGGAATGGTCTCAGATCCCTTGCCATGTATTCTCCAACCTCATCAGGCATTAAAGCAGAAGATTTAGAGCTATTATCTTGGCAAAGGGAGGTAGCACAAAGTAGTGACTAAAAGGGTGCAGTATATATATATTTTTTTTTTGGATAAACCTGTGTTTTGTTTACAGTTGTTTGATATCCATGAGAACAGATAATGTTTGTGTATTTTTTGAACAAATGATCAAAAGGTTAAACAATAAAGACAATGTATCACTGCCTTCTTTGCTCATATTTATCAAGGGTGCAAATATTAGTGGAGGGCACTGCATATGAATCCCAGGACTACCAAAAAATCTTTCTGTTCATTGTTTTTTTATTTAATGGGACAATCAAATGAAAATTAAACTTTCATGATTCAGATAGGGCATGCAATTTTTTTTTTTTTTTTTTCAATTTCTTTTTTTATTGGTATTTCAATTTTGGGTACAGAAAGGAAAAAAAGGAGGGGGACATTTTCTTTGTATTTACATGTTTGGCGATTATCTACAAAACCATTTTTATCATACATACCTCAATTCCCCAAAAGAAAAAAGTGAAATCAACATCTTAACATTTTGCTCAGTCAGAACTTTATATTAGTTGCCCTAATAGCTCCCCTATCCTGAATGACCAACTTTTTCTGCTTCACCCAGAAAAAGAAATAATAAAAAAAAGAAAGAAAAAAAAAGAAAAAGAAAAAGAAAGAAAAGGGAAAGGAAAAAAAAAAAAGGGGGGGAGAAGGACATAAGAATTACATCCAATTACCATATTCCTAATAAAATTAATTCCGTATTTCTAAATGGGTGTATTAGATATTCAGTCTCACTATCAGGGAGAGTTTTTATGAATATAGACCATTTTGAAAAGAACCTCTTCACATCTTAATCATTTTGTAGATCAGTGTCCACCTGTTCGATAATACATTGTTTCTTTAAGCAATTTTTAACTTCTTTTATACTCGGAACTGCTTTGGTTTTCCATTTCTTCAAGTTTAAATATCTGCCAGCCAAAATAATCAAATTAATAATTTTAACGTTATTAGGGGATAGGCCTTTATCGTGGGCAAAGAATACTAACTTGGAGAAAGAGACAGAGAGGGAACGCCTAGCATATTATTTAACCAATACTGTGCCTTCAGCCAAAAATGTCTTACTTTTGGGCACTCCCATAACATATGCAGTAGGCTAGCCGAGGGTAGAGAGCATTTTGGGCACTTGTTGAATCTAACATTCTGACACTGCAAGCCTTTTTTCGGTGTAAAGTAAGACATATGCAAAAGCTTGACATGCGACACCCTACAAAATGTTGAGAAAGTTACCCGGGAAACCTCTTGTACTGAGAGAGTGAGTACAGTAAGATCGAGAGAATCTTGTCTTAACATATCAGCCCATTTGTGTCGAATTTTTTCCAATGTCTCTGGGCCTTTAATCTAAGCCAAGATTTGATAAATATAGGAAATTGATGTGAGTCCATTCTTTACAAAAAGAAGCCAATTTTCAATACTTCCGAGGGACCAATCCCATCCAAAGTCAGTAATTAGCTTAGTAGCGTAGTGTCTTGCTTGTAAATAAGCAAAGAAATTTTTATTAGGGATATGGAATTCTTCTTTGAAAGAGTTAAAGGTCCTGATACATCTGCTTTCAAGGTCTATTAATTGATGGACCTGACCCAGACCTTGAGTCTGCCACTGTGCAAAAAGAGTCGATTGCATTCTATGGATAATAAGTTACAAACCCTCTTCCACATTTGAATTGGGTTATAAATTGATCTTATTTTTTTTAGTTCAAGAGGATAAAGATTATTGTTGCAATGTATTAAGGCCCTCAACGCAATTGGATGTGTTATGTCAGAATCCAGTTCGAGATTCGTAATATAATTACTTTGGTTAACCAATCTACTACAATACGAGCTAGGAATACCTGATTATATATACGTAAGTCAGGGAGAGATAGTCCTCCTGATTTCAAAGGTAATGTTAGTTTGGCTAGTGAGATTCTAGTTTTTTTGTTTTGCCATATGAATGAGGGTAGAGCTACATTAAATTATAAAATATCTTTCCTTTTAAGGATCAATGGAGTGTTCTGTACTATGTACAGTATTTTCGGGAGAAGAGTCATCTTATATAAAGATATACGTCCTGATAGAGAGAGAGGGAGCTTCTGCCAATTTTTGAAGGCTTCTTTTACACTCTTAAGTACTGGAAGAATATTCAAGGTATACCACAGGGCATGCAATTTTAAATAACTTTCCAATTTACTTTTGTCATCAACTTTGCCTTGTTCTCTTGGCATTCTTTTTTGAAAGCTAAACCTAGGTAGGCTTAAACTGATTGCTAAGCCATTAAAGGGAGTCTTTTATCTCAATGCATTTTGACAGCTTTTCACAGTTAGACAGCGCTCGTTCATGTGTGTCATACAGATAGCATTTTGCTCACTCCCATGGAGTTATTTATGAGTCAGAACTCATTTGCTAAAATGCAAGTCTATCAAAAAAACTGAGCTCAGGGGGCAGTAGGCTTAGATACAAGGTAATGACGGAGGTAATAAGTGTATTAATACAACATTGTTGGATATGCAACAATGAGGAATGGGTAATAAAGGGAAACATCTTTTTAAAAGCAGGAGGGGGAGAGAACGTCACACATGGTCTATCCCATTCCTTAGTAATAATTTCCGAAAACTTCTTAGGGACTGGAAAAACATCAGTGTAAACAGGCACTGCAAAGTATTTGTCCATTTTACACAATTTCTCTGGAACCACAATGGGGTCACAGTCATCCAGAGTCGCTAAAACCTCCCTGAGGAATAAGCGGAGGTGTTCGAGCTTAAATTTAAACGCTGTCATTTCAGAATCGGACTGAAGTAAAGCCTTCCCTGAATCTGAAATGTCACCCTCAGATAGAAACTCCCTTGCACCGGCTTCTGAGCCTAGTGAGGGTATATGGGACACAGCTATTAAAGCATCAGAAAGCTCTGTATTTGTTCTAGCCCCAGAGCTGTCTCGCTTTCCTTGTAACCCTGGCAGTTTGGACAATACCTCTGTGAGGGTAGAATTCATAACTGCCGCCATGTCCTGTAAGGTAAAAGAATTAGACGCGCTAGATGTACTTGGCGTCACTTGGGCAGGAGTTATAGGTTCTGACACATGGGGAGAGATAGATAGCATAACCTCCCTTTTTTTCAGTCTGAGAATTCTCTGGTGATAAATCTTTAAAAGCCATAATATGGTCTTTATAGTTTATAGATACTTCAGTACATTTGGTACACATTCTAAGAGGGGGTTCCACAATGGCTTCTAAACATATTGAACAAGGAGTTTCCTCTATGTCAGACATGTTTAACAGACTAGTAATGACACCAGCAAGCTTGGAAAACACTTTAATAAATGTGAAACAGCAATTAAACAAAAACGGTACTGTGCCTTTAAGAGGAAAAAAATGACACTTAAATTGCAAAACAGTGTTAAAATGTAGTAAAGACTTCGAAATTTTTACAGTGTGAGTAAGGGACTAAAGCAACATTGCACCCACTTGCAAATGGATGATTAACCCCTTAGCCCCCAAACCGGATTTAAAAAACGTCATCCACCGGTAAAAGACAGTTAAGCACCTTGCCACAGCTCTGCTGTGGCTCTTACCTACCCTCAAATACGATTAATGAAGAAATAAGCCCTCTATAGTGGTCCTCAGATGCAAGAGGACTCCTCTAGGGAAGCTGGATGTCTCAGTCTGAAAGAAACTGCGCAATTAAAGCGCGAAAATAGGCCCCTCCCACCATGTACTCGATGTCAGAGGGGCCTTAAGGAAATACTCCTAGGAGTATCTGACTATGCCATGTGGAAAACTAGGCCCCAACTAAAGACTTATCACCCTCAGAGAAAAAAAACGTCCCATTTATGAAACATGTAAATGTTTTGTCACTAATTAATATGAGTATTAACATGAGTATTACCCCACTTTGTAAGCATGATCCCAGTTGTTGCAAAATCACTGCATCTAGCTTACCTCAATATACACAAGGTTCTGTCAGCATTTTCTAGAACTTATCCTTTCTCTAGAAATAAAAGTACTGAACATACCTCAAAGCAGGTAATCTGAGGACTGTTCCCCCAACTCTTCAGTTATGTGTGAGAACAGCAATGGACCTTAGTTACAAACCGCTAAGATCATCAACCTCCAGGCAGAACTCTTCTTCTAATTTCTGCCTGAGAGTAAAACAGTACAACGCCGGTACCGTTTAAAAATAACAAACTCTTGATTGAAGGCAAAACTACACTAAATCACCACATATCTCTTTATACTTCCTATCTTGTCGAGAGTTGCAAAGAGAATGACTGGGGGTGGGGGTTAGGGGAGGAGCTATATAGACAGCTCTGCTGTGGGTGTCCTCTTTGCAACTTCCTGTTGGGAAGGAGAATATCCCACAAGTAATGGATGAACCCGTGGACTGGATACACCTTACAAGAGAAAAACTGATTGGGAGCTGAAAAAATGCAGATACATGTGATCAGAAAGATTGGAATCTACCCCAAATTGACAGTTTTAAGTGTTTAAAAACATTTACTTTGCATTCAGATCTTTTGCAATGCAGTGAATTATTCCAGATACATATATAAAAAATGTCTTTAATGTTCCTTTAAATCCTGAAATGCTTTCCGAGCGATAGCCTATAATGATTAGAATGTAAAGTGTTGTCTATAAGGTAATATACTGAGAGTTATGTGTATACTGCAACTGTAGAATGTTTTGTAAGACCACAGTTAAAAACTTGCTGTTGATATCTCAGACAATTTATCATATGGAAACATTTCTTCCACATTACTGATAATATTTATCTTGCTGGCTGCCTTTATCTATTTTTTTGCCTGTGAAATGAAAACACTTTATATATAGTGCCCTTCACTATTATTGGCACTCTTGGTAAATATGAGCAAAGAAAGTTGTGAAAAATTGCCTTATTGTTTAACCTTTTGATCTTTTGTTCAAAATTCACAAAAATACTATGCTCTCATGGATAACAAACAATTGCAAATACAACACAGGTTTATGCAAAAAATAATAATATTTTTTATATATATGTGTGGCACAATTATTGGCACTCCTATGAATTCAAATGAGAAAAATATATTTGAAGTATATTTCCATTGACATTTTACATGTTTTAGTACACCTGGGTGTGTAGGAACAGGAAATTGTTCAACCATGACTTCCTGTTTCACAGGGGTATAAATATGAGGTAAAAACATAGGCCATATTCCCTTAGTCATTCATCACAATGGGTAAGACCAACGTATATAGCTGTGATTTGTGGCAAAAGGTTGTTGAGCTTCACAAATTGGGAAGTGGCTATAAGAAAATAGCAAAACCAAGCAATAATTAACTATATTCTCGCACTGTGAAGAGGATCGTTAGAGTGGCCAAAATATCTCCAAGTACTACAGCTGGAGAATTGCATAAGTTAGCTGCGTCTTGGGGCCAGAAAGTCTCCAGAACTACAATCCGTTGTTACCTACATCACCACAAGTTGTTTGGAAAGGGTTTCAAGAAAAAAGCCTCTACTCTCATCTAAAACAAACTCAAGCATCTTCTGTTTGCAGACACTACTGGAACTTCAAATGGGATCAGGTTATATGGTCAGATGAAACCAAAATAGAGCTTTTTTGGCAATAAACACCAGAGGTGAGTTTGGCACACACAGAGAGGTAGCCATATGGAAAAGTACCTCATGTCGGTTGCTATTTGGGGCTGTTTTTCTGCCAGAGGACCTGGAAATTTTGTAAGAATAAATGACATGGACTCTATCAAATATCAACAGATATTAAATGAACATGTGACTGCCTCTGCCAGAATGATTAAAAAGGGCCATGGTTGGATCTTCCAGCAGGACAATGATCCAAAACAAAATTCAAAATCAACACAAAAATGGTTTACTGACCCAGAAAAAATCAAATTCCTGCCATGGCCATTCCTGTCCCCTGAATTGAACCCCATAGAAAACCTGTGGGGTGAACTGAAGAAGAGAGTTCACCAGTGTCAACCCCGAAATTTGAAGGATCTGGAGAGACTCTGTATGGAGGAATGGTCTCAGATCCCTTGCCATGTATTCTCCAACCTCATCAGGCATTAAAGCAGAAGATTTAGAGCTATTATCTTGGCAAAGGGAGGTAGCACAAAGTAGTGACTAAAAGGGTGCAGTATATATATATTTTTTTTTTGGATAAACCTGTGTTTTGTTTACAGTTGTTTGATATCCATGAGAACAGATAATGTTTGTGTATTTTTTGAACAAATGATCAAAAGGTTAAACAATAAAGACAATGTATCACTGCCTTCTTTGCTCATATTTATCAAGGGTGCAAATATTAGTGGAGGGCACTGCATATGAATCCCAGGACTACCAAAAAATCTTTCTGTTCATTGTTTTTTTATTTAATGGGACAATCAAATGAAAATTAAACTTTCATGATTCAGATAGGGCATGCAATTTTTTTTTTTTTTTTTCAATTTCTTTTTTTATTGGTATTTCAATTTTGGGTACAGAAAGGAAAAAAAGGAGGGGGACATTTTCTTTGTATTTACATGTTTGGCGATTATCTACAAAACCATTTTTATCATACATACCTCAATTCCCCAAAAGAAAAAAGTGAAATCAACATCTTAACATTTTGCTCAGTCAGAACTTTATATTAGTTGCCCTAATAGCTCCCCTATCCTGAATGACCAACTTTTTCTGCTTCACCCAGAAAAAGAAATAATAAAAAAAGAAAGAAAAAAAAAGAAAAAGAAAAAGAAAGAAAAGGGAAAGGAAAAAAAAAAAAGGGGGGGAGAAGGACATAAGAATTACATCCAATTACCATATTCCTAATAAAATTAATTCCGTATTTCTAAATGGGTGTATTAGATATTCAGTCTCACTATCAGGGAGAGTTTTTATGAATATAGACCATTTTGAAAAGAACCTCTTCACATCTTAATCATTTTGTAGATCAGTGTCCACCTGTTCGATAATACATTGTTTCTTTAAGCAATTTTTAACTTCTTTTATACTCGGAACTGCTTTGGTTTTCCATTTCTTCAAGTTTAAATATCTGCCAGCCAAAATAATCAAATTAATAATTTTAACGTTATTAGGGGATAGGCCTTTATCGTGGGCAAAGAATACTAACTTGGAGAAAGAGACAGAGAGGGAACGCCTAGCATATTATTTAACCAATACTGTGCCTTCAGCCAAAAATGTCTTACTTTTGGGCACTCCCATAACATATGCAGTAGGCTAGCCGAGGGTAGAGAGCATTTTGGGCACTTGTTGAATCTAACATTCTGACACTGCAAGCCTTTTTTCGGTGTAAAGTAAGACATATGCAAAAGCTTGACATGCGACACCCTACAAAATGTTGAGAAAGTTACCCGGGAAACCTCTTGTACTGAGAGAGTGAGTACAGTAAGATCGAGAGAATCTTGTCTTAACATATCAGCCCATTTGTGTCGAATTTTTTCCAATGTCTCTGGGCCTTTAATCGAAGCCAAGATTTGATAAATATAGGAAATTGATGTGAGTCCATTCTTTACAAAAAGAAGCCAATTTTCAATACTTCCGAGGGACCAATCCCATCCAAAGTCAGTAATTAGCTTAGTAGCGTAGTGTCTTGCTTGTAAATAAGCAAAGAAATTTTTATTAGGGATATGGAATTCTTCTTTGAAAGAGTTAAAGGTCCTGATACATCTGCTTTCAAGGTCTATTAATTGATGGACCTGACCCAGACCTTGAGTCTGCCACTGTGCAAAAAGAGTCGATTGCATTCTATGGATAATAAGTTACAAACCCTCTTCCACATTTGAATTGGGTTATAAATTGATCTTATTTTTTTTAGTTCAAGAGGATAAAGATTATTGTTGCAATGTATTAAGGCCCTCAACGCAATTGGATGTGTTATGTCAGAATCCAGTTCGAGATTCGTAATATAATTACTTTGGTTAACCAATCTACTACAATACGAGCTAGGAATACCTGATTATATATACGTAAGTCAGGGAGAGATAGTCCTCCTGATTTCAAAGGTAATGTTAGTTTGGCTAGTGAGATTCTAGTTTTTTTGTTTTGCCATATGAATGAGGGTAGAGCTACATTAAATTATAAAATATCTTTCCTTTTAA
This sequence comes from Bombina bombina, assembly GCF_027579735.1. NCBI lineage: Eukaryota > Metazoa > Chordata > Amphibia > Anura > Bombinatoridae > Bombina > Bombina bombina. Next base: position 661,074,758 of record NC_069502.1, read on the forward strand.
GGATCAATGGAGTGTTCTGTACTATGTACAGTATTTTCGGGAGAAGAGTCATCTTATATAAAGATATACGTCCTGATAGAGAGAGAGGGAGCTTCTGCCAATTTTTGAAGGCTTCTTTTACACTCTTAAGTACTGGAAGAATATTCAAGGTATACCACAGGGCATGCAATTTTAAATAACTTTCCAATTTACTTTTGTCATCAACTTTGCCTTGTTCTCTTGGCATTCTTTTTTGAAAGCTAAACCTAGGTAGGCTTAAACTGATTGCTAAGCCATTAAAGGGAGTCTTTTATCTCAATGCATTTTGACAGCTTTTCACAGTTAGACAGCGCTCGTTCATGTGTGTCATACAGATAGCATTTTGCTCACTCCCATGGAGTTATTTATGAGTCAGAACTCATTTGCTAAAATGCAAGTCTATCAAAAAAACTGAGCTCAGGGGGCAGTAGGCTTAGATACAAGGTAATGACGGAGGTAATAAGTGTATTAATACAACATTGTTGGTTATGCAACAATGAGGAATGGGTAATAAAGGGATTATCTATCTATTTAAAAAATAACAATTTTCAAGTAGACTGTCCCTTTAAGTGTTCAGATAGTTAGAGCATATCCATCCAATTCCTATATTTCTTTGTGGAATTATGTTTCTTTGTGGAGTCACTAATAATTACCTTTAGTGAATGATCAAGGTAATAATATATACGTGTAGATCAGGACAGAATTTTGTGCAATTTTCTGAATTCTTAGACAATCTAGATCAGTGTTTTTCAACCAGTGTGCCGTGGCACACTAGTGTGCCGTGAGAGATCCTCAGGTGTGCCGCGGCTGACAACAGTGCGGGGGTGTCCCTCTTACAAATTTTGAAATATTGGGAGGTATGTGACAGGCTCATCAGGCATCATTTACAACCATGAAATATTGACATTCATTCACAGACAATCATTATGATTGATTGTTTGTGAATGAGTGACAATATGTCATGTATAGTTTGTAGGAGGCATGGCATGACAGCATAGTACAGTGTGTGTGTGTGTATATATATATATATGTGTGTGTATATATATATATATATATATATATATATATATATATATATATATATATATATATATATATATATATATATATATATATATATATATATATATATATATATATATATATATATATATATATATATATATATCCTGTATTAGGCTACAATGTGTGATTTTGTAAAATTTTGGGATGGTGGTGTGCCACAGGATTTTTTAATGTAAAAAAGTGTGCCACGGCAAAAAAAAGGTTGCAAATCACTGATCTAGATCACTGTGTATTTTATGTTAAGAAGTCTTTTAATAGTTTCAAAATTTGAAATAAAATATCTGCAAATCCCATAGCAAAGCTTGCCCTCTGGATAAACAGGGTGGACAGGAAAAACAGAACAGATACTGAGCAAGCTGAAGAACGCTATTCTGCATACTCCTGCAAGAACACTTAATGGATGATGTGAATGGCAGAGGGTACACCTTGGCTGTCAGCCATAGTCCATAATTCCACTGGAACTGACCAGGGTTAATACATTGAAATGTACAGGGGTGCCTGCAAGATCACTGGCATAAGGTTTGGAACAGCTGTACCACTGAAATAGTAAGCATGCTGCTTTGAAACAATGCAAACCTTTATTTTAGATAAGAGCTTTACTGCAAAAAAAGGAAAATAAACATTGGACTCTGCAAGCAGAGGGTGTATATAAAGTGATGTACCCCCTCTGAGACTTCTAGAAGATCTCTCTACCTAATCCAGCAGTCAGAGGCCATATATCAACCAGTAATGATATAGCTCTACAAGAGTGTGAGAAAAACTCCTAGTCTAGCTGATATATTTCACCATAAAAACTATGAAGGTATAATATAAAATGCAAGGAAACTAATGCGAAGCAATTAAATAAAATCAACCTTGTCTGTTAAAGCTTCCCTTTTTTACTTCCACCTGAAAGTTATAACTGTGGTCATAAACAATAAAATAAAAAGGAAGCAGAGAAAGAGAGAGAGAAGGAAAGAAAGAAAGAAAGACAATAGGGAATATCTAATAATAAAAAGGTTTAAAAAAAAGCACATTTTCCAGTAACAACAAAAAAAGGCAACACTTCAAAATTCTTTCTTTATATTTGGATATCCAACTCTTATCCCGGGGAAAAGGTTTTGTACATCTAAATATTATTATTTAGAAATGCATACAAATCACTACAACAGATTTAACTTATTAACTTAATATCAGTAATCATTAAGATTGACTATTGCAATATCATAAAGAAGTTTAAAGGGAGATTAAGATTGACTACAACAATATCTTAAAGAGGCTTAAAGGGAGAGAACCTTTTTTTATCCCAAGATTAAAATGTATAAACACATTCACAAAGGCACAATATTGTCTAATAATAATAATAATAATAATAGAGGCAGTTTATATAAATGTAGACTGACATTTAGGTTCAAACTCCAGGGACAATTTGCAGATAAGTGGGTGGGTGGGCATAATCATTTTTAATCATTTATACTAAATGTATCTATTTCTTAAAGAAAGCCAAGCCAAAATTACAAAAAGCTGGCAAAATCGAGTTTTTCATTTAAACCCTCAGGCTGTAATGAAGAGAGCCTAAATATCCATCTAGGCTCCTTCTGTAATAAACAATTATCTTGATCCCCACCACGACCATTTGTAATCTCTTTATCAACTCCTATGAACCTTAGTGTGTCAGGTTCTGCCTCATACTCTTTAAAAAGCCTTGCTACACTGCTGGTCATAGCTTTGTCCACAATATCATCCCTATGCTCTTTAATCCTATCTTTGAACAGTCGTTTAGTTTTACCAACATAAAACCTGGGACAAGAGCAGTGTAGGAGGTACATTACACCCTCTGTATAGCAATTAACAAAATGTCTAATTGTAAAGCTTTCACATACTGCTTTCATAAAGCAGTATTACTATATGTATGCAGTAGACATATGCATTTGTTTTCGATTGAATGCACATTATCACGAAAATTAAAATAATTGCATCAACTAGAATGAAAGAAAACGGAAAAATAGTGACAAAATGTGTCAGTATTCATTTGTTTCCTCTAAAAATAATTAAGGGTTAAATACTTAATGCACTTGATAGCGTGCTAACCCGATCTTCTCCTTGCCAGAAACCCGGCCGCACTAACAGAAGGCTTAGCGCACTAGGTTCCCAGGATCTGCACTAAAGTTAGTGCAGGTCCTCCTGGGAACTGAGAGCATTAAGACAGGTGTTAACGCGGCTGGGGCTCTGGCAAGAAGAGGATCGGGTTAGCGCTCTCTGCAGAGCGCATTAAGATCAGCGTTTTTAGCTACAGTTAAACTTTTCACCTTTCAAAACATTTACATTTGTTTAACGAAAATGAATGTTAATGTTAAACTAAAATTACATTTTTGTTTTGTTTTTTAAAAAAACAAAAAAACGAATAGTGCAGGCAACAAATATTCAGGGAAACAAATATCCTTGAATTTCTGAAACAAAAATTTTGTCTGAAATGTTTTTTACATTTTAAAGCAGGGATGGGGAACCTTGGCCCTCCTGTTGTTTCAGAACTGCATTGCCGATGATGCTTAGGCACTCTGAAGTCCAGTTGAGCATCATGGGAAATGTAGTTCTGAAACATCTGGAGGACTAAGGTTCCCCATCCCTCTTTTAAAGGGACAGTAAAAATCTTGAGATTTTAATATAAAATGTTTAGTTCTGAATAGTAAAACAAATTTGCAATACAATTCAATTATTTATTTTGCTCACTTCATGTCAGTTAGCTCTGAAAATTGTGTCTTTTCTAATTTTCAGAACTGAAACAGCAACCTGCTGACTTCTCAAGGCTACACGTGTTTCCATCATTGGCTTTAATAGATAAGAACTGCAAAACAATGCACTTTATACTAACATAGGGTTGGAATACAAGTGGTGCACTATTGGAAGCTTTCGATCGCGCTAACTCAACTCAAATTAAAATTTTAACATGGTGCGCATATTACAAGTTGAAAGTAAAAAGTTAGCATGCAAGTGAAACCCAATGCACGCTAACTTCAGGGCTTCGGATGTTGCGACCGCGTTAACCTTTTATCCCATGGAGCATTCCCATAATCTAGCCCATAATGATTGTGTCTATTTAGTCAGCTGCAGACTCAAGCCCAGGTTGTCTCTTCCAAATAAGGAAGGTAGTTGGTGGAGTTTGGCTATGGAACACATTTCTGCAAATGAGATGTTAATTTGTTTTAAAAATGTTTAAACTTGGCTAATATGCTATTCTATAGCAAGTCAATATAATTGTATTGTAATTACACAGTGGTTTTTGTCTCTTTAACAGAATTATTTCTTAGCAAAGAAATCAATTTAGCAAAATGATTCATGCAACTTTAATGCTTCAACACTACAAGCAACTGAAAAGCATATATATTAGTCTACATGATTATAATAAATCAAATAAAAACTACCTGTAAGGTATTAACAAATATATACTTGCAGTTTCATGTATTCTTAGTTTTAATAATGCTGTCTAAGTGATATTTCTTAAAAATACATTTAAGTAAACATACACAGAAACTCCACCTTTATGTGAAACAGTTTGTTAAGGTTGTGCTGACGGGGAAAAAATCTAGCTACTATATTTACATACAGCAGATGGTATTTCTGTCTAAAAATGTAAAATACTTGTAAATCAGAACAAAAAAAAAATGGAAGATACTGATTTTTTACAATAACGCTGTTTAAGATGTGATAGCTCACTGCAACATGCAACACTGCACTGCTCACTGCAACATGATGAAGACATTCCAATACAATGAGATCGATTTAGCAAGTTACGACAGACGGGGCGAACATACGTGCCCCTGTCCACAGCAGCTGGCCTCTGATGGGCTGAATTCTATTGCCGGAATTCAGCATTGCACAAGAACGCAATTTTGCACTCTTGTGCAACGCCGCCCCCTGCCCATGCACAGCCAATAACGCGACAATACCGGGGAGATTCAAATTCGCCACCTAAGAGATGGCGAAGAGTTAGGGAAGCAGGGATCTGATGACCGCTGCTTGATAAATACGGACTGCAGGTTCTCTTGTGAGAACCTGCAGTCGTAGGGGTGCAAATCCTTTGATAAACCGACCCCTATGTATGTATCAGTGGGGGAAACCTGTACCACATGGTCATATAAAGCGTGACTAAGAAAAGCCAATTTGTTGGTTGGAAAGTAATTGATATGTTACACAAAGAGAGCTAGGAACAGTATTTTAAATTTAAATCTTGAGAGAAGGCATATATATAGGGTTGGACTTATGTTGGATCTCTGTGGGACTAGAGGACCCTGGAAGCACTAAACCAGGGGCAGCATATGGAAAGAGTATGGGTTCTTTAAATATTATAAAAGTGCCCAAGTCACTTGTATATTACCATGTATCCCTTTCCCCTTCATGATGCCTTAATACAATGCTATGGTTGGATTTTAATGGATAAAGAGTTGGGGAGGGGGCTCATTTTATTCTCATACCCCGAGAACATATCAGTATAAATTTTTCTTTGTTCTTTTGCTATCTTTATTTAAAAAGCAGGAATGTAAAGCTTAGGATCCAGCCCATTTGAGGTTCAGAACCCTGGATAGCGCTTGCTTATTGGTGGCTACATTTATACAGCAATTTTGCTGTTATGCAAACATACAAAAGATAAGAGAAATTTCCACCAACCGAAGGCTTGAGTTCTAATTACACTTTATCTCCAAACTGTTTCACACAGACACTTCTGCATTTATTGTTCTGCTAGATATTTTATAAAATCATTGCCAATACTTTCTCGATATTGTACAATAACTGACAATTATTTTTATATTAGCTGTTACTTGGGTGCTATAATAGGAACTAATCGTATATTCACACTGGTAGCATTAGTCTAATGTAGCATATATTTGCTAATTACCGATTACTCGCCACAATTATTTTAGTATTGCTGGTTCCTATATTATGTTGTTGGTTCACTTTTGCATTTTCATTTTTGATTCTCTTTATTTTTTAATTATTGTAATTTGGGAGCACATGCTAAAGACTGATACTGTATGTGTTTATTCTAAATTTCATTTGCACAGTATTACTATTTTGTAGGCACTATTTTCATCACAGAAAGCTGCATAAAACTATTTATAACAATATACCAATTGAACCACAAAAACAAATAAAGAAAGGACTCACATGCTAGAAAGCTATCGCCTAGATTACAAGTTTTGTGGTAAGAGCTGCTCGGTGCTAGCTTGTAAATTATTGTCACCACTCACCTCCCTATAGCGCTGCTATTACAAGTTTTCATAAACCCGGCGTTAGCAGGCAATATGTGAGCGTTGAGCAAAATTGAGCTCCATAACGCACTCCAATACCAGCACTGCTTTGAGCTGGTTTTACGTGCTCGAGCACGATTTCCCCCTTAGACATCAATGGGGAATGCCGGCTGAAAAAAAGCCTAACACCTGCAATAAAGGCGCATAAAGCTCCGTAACACAGTCCCATTGATTCCTATTGGGAAACAAAGGTTATGTTTACACCTAACACCCTAACATAAACCCCGAGTATAAACACGCCTAATCTGCTGCCCCCGACATCACCGCCACCAACATTACACTTATTAACCCCTAATCTGCTGCCCCCGACACTGCCGCCACCAACCTACACTTATTAACCCCTAATCTGCTGCCCCCGACACCGCTGCCACCTACCTATACTTATTAACCCCTAATCTGCTGCCCCCAATGTCCCCGCCACCCACCTACACTTAACCCCTAATCTGCTGCCCCCAATGTTGTCGCCACCTACATAAATTTAATAACCCCTAATCTGCCACCCACGACACCGCCGCCACCTACATTATACTTATTAACCCCTAATCTGCCACCCCTAACATCGCCGCCACCTACATTATACTTATTAACCCCTAATCTGACGCCCTTAATGTTGCCGCCACCTACATAAATTTAATAACCCCTAATCTGCCGCCCCCAACGTCGCTGCCACTATACTAAAGTTATAAACCTAACTTTAATATAATTAAAATAAATCTAAATAAAAATTACTATTATTAACTAAATAATTCCTATTTAAAACTAAATACTTACCTATAAAATAAACCCTAAGATAGCTACAATATAACTAATAGTTACATTGTAGCTATCTTAGGTTTTATTTTTATTTCACAGGCAAGTTTGTATTTATTTTAACTAGGTAGAATAGTTACTAAATAATTATTAACTATTTACTAACTACCTAGTAAAAATAAATACAAATTTACCTGTAAAATAAAACCTAACATGAGTTACACTAACACCTAACCTTACACTACAATAAAATAAATTACATTAATTAAATACAATTAACTAAATTTAAAAAAACAAAGCACTAAATTACACAAAATAATTACACAAAATAATAAAGAAATGATCAAATATTTAAACTAATTACACCTAATCTAATAGCCCTATCAAAATAAAAAAGCCCCCCCAAAATAAATAAAAAAACCTAGCCTAAACTAAGCTGCCAATAGCCCTTAAAAGGGACTTTTGCGGGGCATTGCCCCAAATAAATCAGCTCTTTTACCTGTAAAAAAAAAATACAAACAACCCCCCAACAGTAAAGCCCACCACCCACACAACCAAACCCCCCAAATAAAATCCTAACTAAAAAAACCTAAGCTCCCCATTGCCCTGAAAAGGGCATTTGTATGGGCATTGCCCTTAAAATGGCATTTAGCTTTTTTTCCGCCCAAACCCTAAGCTAAAAATAAAACCCACCCAATAAACCCTTTAACAAAACCTAACACTAACCTCCAAAGACCCACTTACAGTTTTTGAAGACCCGACATCCATCCTCAACGAAGCGGCAGAAGTCCTCATCGAAGCCGGGAGAAGTCTTCATCCAAGCGGGCCAAAGTCTTCATCAAAGCCGGCAGAAGTCTTCATCCAGATGGCATCTTCTATCTTCATCCATCCGGCGTGGAGCGGCTCCATCTTCAAGACATCCGGTGCGGAGCATCCTCTTCAATCGACGTCTCTTCCAGAATGAAGGTTTCTTTAAGGGACGTCATCCAAGATGGCGTCCCTTGAATTCCGATTGGCTGATAGAATTCTATCAGCCAATCGGAATTAAAGGTGAAAAAATACTATTGGCTGATGCAATCAGCCAATAGGATTGAGCTTGCATTCTATTGGCTGATTGGAACAGCCAATAGATTGCAAACTCAATCCTATTGGCTGATTGGATCAGCCAATAGGATTGAAGCTCAATCCTATTGACTGATTGCATCAGCCAATAGGATTTTTTACCCTTTAATTCCGATTGGCTGATAGAATTCTATCAGCCAATCGGAATTCAAGGGACGCCATCTTGGATGACGATAGAAGATGCTGTCTGGATGAAGACTTCTGCTGACTTGGAAGAAGACTTCGGCCCGCTTGGATGAAGACTTCTGCTGGCTTTGATGAGGACTTATGTTGCTTCATTGAGGATGGATGTTGGGTCTTCAAAAACTGTAAGTGGATCTTCGGGGGTTAGTGTTAGGTTTTTTAAGGGTTTATTGGGTGGGTTTTATTTTCAGCTTAGGGTTTGGGGGGAAAAAGAGCTAAATACCCTTTTAAGGGCAATGCCCATCCAAATGCCCTTTTCAGGGCAATGGGGAGCTTTGTTTTTTTTAGATAGGAATTATTTAGTTAATGATAGTAATTTTTATTTACATTTATTTTAATTATATTAAAATTAGGGGTGTTAGGATTAGATTTAGGGGTTAATAATTTAGCATAGTGGCGGCGATGTTAGGGACAGCAAATTAGGGGTTAATAACAGTAATGTAGGTTGTGGCGATGTTAGGGACAGCAGATTAGGGATTAATAGTATTTAACTAGTGTTTACGATGTGGGAGTGCGGCGGTTTAGGGGTTAATATGTTTATTATAGTGGCAGCGATGTCCGGAGCGGCAGATTAGGGGTTAATTATTTTATTTTATTGTTTGCAATGCAGGAGGGCCTCGGTTTAGGGGTTAATAGGTAGTTTAATGGTATTAGTGTACTTTTTAGCACTTTAGTTATGAGTTTTATGTTACGGCGTTGTAGCATAAAACCCATAACTACTGACTTTCAGTTTACGGTATGGATCTTGTCGGTATAGGCTGTACCACTCACTTTTTGGCCTCCCAGACAAACTCATAATACCGGCGCTATGAAAGTCCCATTGAAAAAGGACTTTTGGAAAGCTGCGGTAGTTACGTTGCATTACGGCCAAAAAAGTGTGCAGTGCAGTTAAACCTGCAAGACTCGTAATACCAGCGGTAGTGAAAAAGAGCCATAACGCTGCTTTTTCCCTCATACCGCAAAACTCGTAATCTAGCCGTATGTTAGCCATATGATACACAGGGCTCCATTTAAAAGCACCGGGCAAACAAGAGCAGACAACTCCGAACATCTCTACCAGGCATCTGTGGGTGAATGAAAACTGTCAGCTCAGATCTGGCATATACTGTAGGTTAGGAATCAGCTATATAATTACAGCTGCTTCTTAAAGGGACAGTAAAGTCATAATTAGACATGATTCAGATAAAACATGCAATTTTAAACAACATTCCAATTTACTTCTATGATTTAATTTGCTTCCTTCTCTTGTTATCCTTTGCTGAAAGGTTTATCTAGGTAAGCTTAGGAGCAGCAAAGAACCTAGGTTCTAGCTGCTGATTGGTGGCTACATATATTTACCAATTGTCATTGGCTCACCCATGTGTTCAGTTAGAAACCAGTAGTGCATTGCTGCTCCTTCAACAAATGCTACCAAGAGAATCAAACACATTTTATAATAAAAGTAAACTGGAAAGTTGTTTAAAATGGTATGTTCTACCTAAATCATGAAAGAAAAATGTTGGGTTTCATGTCCCTTTAACTAATCAGCTGCAGGCACACATGAGGAGGCACTCCTACAGCTTGTTAAATGGAGCCTACAGTCTCTACAAGTATCCTGGATACAAACGAAAACCCGGATCCATTGGAATATTTATTAAAGGCATATACAACATTAAAACCAAAGCAAGCACATGTACAACGGTTTTAATTTTAAAGGGCTTAAGATGACAATAATTGCAGTACTTCACAGTGTGGTTTGAGCAATTTAAAACTCACTTGCCTACACAAGATATTTGGTCTGTGAAACCAGCTTCAGCTTGTGCTGTATAGACTACAAAGCCCTTCCTTGTCTCACAGTAGAATTTGGCTTTCTTTTCACATTGATATTTTTTGCTAAAGTTCAGTTTACATTTTAATAAACAGCTGTTTTCTGGAACGTTATGTTTTCACTAGGCTATCCCTTTAACCATTTTCATGTCAAATATATTTTAACATAATTGCTCCACTTTTATGTGCATTGTACAGAATATTGGAATGCTGAAAAAAGATATTATCGGATTTACACACAAAGCTTTTGAATAAAAATGATATTACTTTTTGAAAGTAATAATTATGTAAATGTGACAACAACATTTTCTGAATATCTCTTTATACAGATGCACAACATATGAAAATGTCAATGGGGCACAAAGCTATGAAAGATCATTATTCAAACATGCTTTTTAACATTTTACACAAATACAAGTTCAAGTTCAAGTTGTTTATTTTTATGTTCAAATTAACAGTAACGGCAGCTAGACCTTAGGGACTGATTGCTCACTGCCTGATAAGCAGATTTCCTATTACTTTATTGATGGACAGAGACACTTGACATATATACAGGGCTCAAAATTTCAACTCGCCCACTAGTCAATGGCGAGTGGAAATTTAACGATGGCGAGTAAAAGTTAGTGAGTGAATGTCGAATCAACATTCACTCACTTTCCGAAGTCTGATGGCATCTTGTAAGTAGCAAAGTTAGGGCATTGTCTAGTTGATGTTGCTAACTGCTATGCACTTATTTTTGTTAATTTATTACTGTATGTAGCATTATTTACTTTTAAAACAATATAAAAAAATTACTGCACAATAAAGTGTTTCACAATGGCTAAACATATGCAAAGAGGGGGTGAAGTAGTAGTGTGGTGTGGGATCAGAAGTAGCGAGTAATATTTTGGCCTGACTAGTAGCTTAGGACCTGAAATTGTGAGCCCTATATATATATATATATATACTGTATATATATATATATATATATATATATATATATATATATATATATATATATATATATATATATATATATATATATATATATATCGTTCGTGGGAAACGGCACTCGCCAGCTAATCATCCACCAGGTGCTCGGCAAAGTAAATACATATAGTAGAGAAGAACTGGATCCAACGGACGGCCTCCGTTGTTAGATGTGATCCAAGAACAGCCGGCACACAGGAAAAAATTTTAAACTCCGATTTATTCACAAAAAAGAGAAACCAAACGTTTCGGCTCTATCGTGAGCCTTTTTCAATGGTATACAGACCGGATAGTGTGAACCTACATCCTCCACCCCTAAATACCAACCCAACACATAGTGATAGCCAATCAGCTTGCAAAGTGGAGCCGCTCCCTCCCGCGTACCTCAAACACACCTGGACATCCAAAACCAGCTGATTCCCAACACGCGCGTCACGACGTCATCACGGCATAGCGCGCTGTGTGGGAATGTCTGTGTCACAGGTATCCATGGCAAGCACCGTGTAAACACATACCTCCGGTTGTCATGGTGATGCGTACGAGACGTCGCAGCAGCAGCAAAACATCTGATGGGCGTAAATGTACAGTGACATAGTGGTAAACAAAAACAAGAGCCCAAGATAAGAGCCCCATACAAACATAAGTGCAGCAACTTATGACATAAAAACAGGTATCTATAATACTGGTAATTAGCCACAATTTGTAGACAATAACTAATCAAGCTACAAAAACCAATGATTCAACATATATCACAGCCCTCTATACCCAATCTGGTATCAGGGCTTGTGGGCTGTAGCTGAAAACTCGAAGCTAAAAACGCTAAAGAGATTCATTAACATAGTATTGGCATCGTACTCCAAAGGCGTAGGTAGAAACATATTGTAACCGGATGACTCCCCTAGTGTCCATGGTTATTTGTAACAGCAGCCAAAGTCTATATTGGCATTCAATCCTCGGGGTGTTACTGTGTCCAAGGTGAAAATCCACCGGGCCTCCAGTTTCAGCAGTGCTCGTCCTCTGTCCCCCCCTCGCCTATGACGAGGGACATGATCAATAAGAATTACTCGTAGTGAAGCAACACTGTGGCCAGCTTCCAAAAAGTGGCGTGCCACCGGCTGTTCTGACCGTCCCTTATCGATGGCCTGACGGATCGCCTCACAACAACAAGAGGTATAAAATTAAATATAGACTCACCTGCTCCACGGATTTTGTGATTTACGCTATCATTTGCCCATGTTCCAAATATTACATTGGAAAAACCGTGACACCATTCAAGGAACGTCTGGCCAACCACAAGACGGCGATCCGTCAGGCCATCGATAAGGGACGGTCAGAACAGCCGGTGGCACGCCACTTTTTGGAAGCTGGCCACAGTGTTGCTTCACTACGAGTAATTCTTATTGATCATGTCCCTCGTCATAGGCGAGGGGGGGGACAGAGGACGAGCACTGCTGAAACTGGAGGCCCGGTGGATTTTCACCTTGGACACAGTAACACCCCGAGGATTGAATGCCAATATAGACTTTGGCTGCTGTTACAAATAACCATGGACACTAGGGGAGTCATCCGGTTACAATATGTTTCTACCTACGCCTTTGGAGTACGATGCCAATACTATGTTAATGAATCTCTTTAGCGTTTTTAGCTTCGAGTTTTCAGCTACAGCCCACAAGCCCTGATACCAGATTGGGTATAGAGGGCTGTGATATATGTTGAATCATTGGTTTTTGTAGCTTGATTAGTTATTGTCTACAAATTGTGGCTAATTACCAGTATTATAGATACCTGTTTTTATGTCATAAGTTGCTGCACTTATGTTTGTATGGGGCTCTTATCTTGGGCTCTTGTTTTTGTTTACCACTATGTCACTGTACATTTACGCCCATCAGATGTTTTGCTGCTGCTGCGACGTCTCGTACGCATCACCATGACAACCGGAGGTATGTGTTTACCCGGTGCTTGCCATGGATACCTGTGACACAGACATTCCCACACAGCGCGCTATGCCGTGATGACGTCGTGACGCGCGTGTTGGGAATCAGCTGGTTTTGGATGTCCAGGTGTGTTTGAGGTACGCGGGAGGGAGCGGCTCCACTTTGCAAGCTGATTGGCTATCACTATGTGTTGGGTTGGTATTTAGGGGTGGAGGATGTAGGTTCACACTATCCGGTCTGTATACCATTGAAAAAGGCTCACGATAGAGCCGAAACGTTTGGTTTCTCTTTTTTGTGAATAAATCGGAGTTTGTGTGCCGGCTGTTCTTGGATCACATCTAACAACGGAGGCCGTCCGTTGGATCCAGTTCTTCTCTAATATATATATATATATATATATATATATATATATATATATATATATATATATATAGTATAAAGTAGATCCGCACTCACTGGACTTTGAAAAAACTAAACGTGGTTTATTGTTGTGACGTTTCGGAGATCAAACCATCCCCTTCATCACCTTTGGTCTGATGAAGGGGATGGTTTGATCTCTGAAACGTCACAAGAATAAACCATGTTTAGTTTTTTCAAAGTCCAGTGAGTGCGGATCTACTTTATACTATAAATAACCACTGTTCCTGTCACCCTGGCCATTTACTGAGGAGGAGGGGAGAGTGATTATCCCACAACTATCATTATATATATATATATATATTATAGGGTGACCATATTGCCGCTTTAAAAAGGGACACATGATATATATTTACTGTATATATATATATATATATATATATATATATATATATATATATATATATATATATATATATATATATATTCTAAAATCACCTTTTTTTGTGTAGGTAAAAAGTTTGCAATATAATTTCATTATTTATTTTGCCCCTTTTTCTTCTAATTTAAAGGGAAGTCAAGTCCAAAAAAAACCTTTTCATGTTTTCAAATAGGGTATGCAATTTTAAACTACTTTCCAATTTACTTTTATGACCAATTGTGCTTTGTTCTCTTGGTATTCTTAGTTGAAAGCTAAACCTAGGAAGGCTCATATGATAATTTCTAAGCCTTTGAAGGCCGCCTCTTATCACATGCCTGTATGACTGTGATAGATGCAGTCATACTCACTGGCAACGGCTGATTACCTAATAATAGGTGGTATGATCGGAACAGCCAATAGAATGCGAGCTCAATCTGATTGGCTGATTGGATCAGCCAATCGGATTGAACTTCAATCTGATTGGCTGATTGAATCAGCCAATCAGATTTTTCCTACCTTAATTCCGATTGGCTGATAGAATCCTATCAGTCAATCGGAATTCGAGGGACGCCATCTTGGATGACGTCACTTAAAGGAATATTCATTCGGCGAGTAGGCGTCGGTGAAGAAGGATGGATCCGCGTCGGCTGCTTTGAAGATGGCTCCGCTCCGCTCCGGATGGATGAAGATTGAAGACGCCGCCTGGATGAAGACTTCTTTCGGATGGAAGACCTCTTCAGCGCCCCTTGGATGAAGACTTCTATCGGATGGAAGACATCTTCAGCGCCCCTTGGATGAAGACTTCGGCCCGGCTGGGTGAACAAGACTCAAGGTAGGGAGATCTTCAGGGGGGTAGTGTTAGGTTTATTTAAGGGGGGTTTGGGTGGGTTAGAGTAGGGGTATGTGGGTGGTGGGTTTTAATATTGGGGGGGGGTTGTATTTTTTTTTACAGGCAAAAGAGCTGATTACTTTGGGGCATGCCCCGCAAAAAGCCCTTTTAAGGGCTGGTAAAAGAGCTGGTTACTTTGTAATGTAGTATAGGGTAGGAACTTTTATTATTTTGTTTTTTTTTATTTTATTAGGGGGCTTAGATTAGGTGTAATTAGTTTAAAATTCTTGTAATCTTTTTTTATTTTCTGTAATTTAGTGTTTATTTTTTTGTACTTTAGTTAGTTTATTTAATTGTATTTAATTGTAGCTACTTGTAGTTAATTAATTTAATTTATTTAATGATAGTGTAGTGTTAGATTTAATTGTAACTTAGGTTAGGATTTATTTTACAGGTAATTTTGGATTTATTTTAGCTAGGTAGTTATTAAATAGTTAATAACTATTTAATAGCTATTGTACCTAGTTAAAATAAATACAAAGTTGCCTGTAAAATAAATATAAATCCTAAGATAGCTACAATGTAACTATTAGTTATATTGTAGCTATCTTAGGGTTTATTTTACAGGTAAGTATTTAGTTTTAAATAGGAATCATTTATTTAATGATAGTGTAGTGTTAGGTGTAGTTGTAACTGAGGTTAGTTTTTATTTTACAGGTAAATTTGTCTTTATTTTATCTAGGTAGCTATTAAATAGTTAATAACTATTTAATAGCTATTGTACCTAGTTAAAATAAATTTAAATTTGCCTGTAAAATAAAAATAAATCCTTAAATAGCTACAATATAATTATTAGTTATATTGTAGCTATATTAGGGTTTATTTTATAGGTAAGTATTTCGTTTTAAATAGGATTAATTTAGTTAATAAGAGTAATTTTTATTTAGATTTATTAAAATAATATTTAAGTAAGGGGGGTGTTAGGGTTAGTGTTAGACTTAGGTTTCGGGGTTAATTAGTTTAATATAGATGGCGGCGGTATAGGGGGGCAGATTAGGGGTTAATAAGTTTAATATAGGTGGCAGCGGGGTCCGGGAGTGGCGGTTAAGGGGTTAAACAATTTATTTAGTTGCGGAGGGGTACGGGATCCGCAGGATAGGGGTTAATAAATTTATTATAGGTGGCTGCGGTATAGGGGGGGCAGGATAGGGGTTAATAGGTATTATGTAGGTGGCGGCGGTTTAGGGGTTAATAAGTTTATTAGAGTGGCGGTGGGCTCCGGGAGCGGCGGTTTAGTGGTTAACATGTTTAATATAGTTGCGGCGGGGTCTAGGAGCGGCGGTTTAGGGGTTAATAACTTTATTTAGTTGCGGGGGGCTCCGGGGGC
This sequence comes from Bombina bombina, assembly GCF_027579735.1. Taxonomy (NCBI): domain Eukaryota; kingdom Metazoa; phylum Chordata; class Amphibia; order Anura; family Bombinatoridae; genus Bombina; species Bombina bombina. The sequence continues at coordinate 661,090,884 of NC_069502.1, forward strand.
GCTGGTATAGGGGGTCGAACAGTATAGTATAGTGTGAGTGCTTAGTGACAGGGGTATCAATAAAGCTGTAGAAAAGCCGAAGAGCAGCGAGATCGGATGAGTGATAACTATCACAGTCCGCTGCTCATCGCCCCGTACTTGGTGCGCAGCTTTTTGACAGCTTTTTTGATAACTTTGGAGAGCGTATTCAGGTCCGCGGCGGCGATGTGAGGCGAGCTTAGGCGGGCGTATTGGGGCCGGCGAAGGCAGGTACGTACGGAGCTTGATAACTAGAGGCCTATATATCGATCCACATTGGCATAATGTTTGCTGTACTAATCGTTGCAAACATTATCTAAATAAGTAGGAACATTTTTTAGGTTGACTGTCCCTTTAATATTCCCCTTATCATTCCTGCTAATCTCAATTAAAAAAGAGATAAAACAGGCAATAAAGAGAATATCCAAACAAAGCTGTGTGGAAAACAGGATTATCTAAATAGGTTTCCATATATCCTTGCTTGAACAAATGAAATAAATAGAAAACTGGTTCAAACACGGGGGGCACTCATTACTTTATAAAAACTGAAGTAGTTTATTGAAACTAAATAATTACACTTCTATTTTCAATATTTAAACAACTAATATAATTGTACATATTATTTTAAGGCTAATCTTTGCTTCAAATACATCATTATATCTAGCATGTATATACTGCTTAATGTCCCTTTTAAATGGATAGTCTAGTCAAAATTAAACTTTCAGGATGCAGATAAAGCAGGCAATTTTAAGCATCTTTCTAATTTACTCCTATTATCAATTTTTCTTCATTCTCTTGGTATCTTTATTTGAATGTAAGCATAAGAGCCGGCCCATTTTTGGTTCAGATCCTGGGTAGCACTTGCTGATTGGTGGCTACATTTAGACACCAATCAGAAAGTGGTACCCAGGTGCTGAACCAAAAATGGGCCGGCTCCTAAGTTTACATTTCTTCTTTTTCAAATAAAGATACCAAGAGAACGAAGAAAAATTGATAATAGGAGTAAATTAGGAAGTTGCTTAAAATTACATACTCTGGGGCCTATATAACAAAGGTCTGTTGGACCTGATTCTACAGTGCGGATCAGGTCCAACAGACCTCGCTGAATGCGGAGAGCAATATGCTCTCCGTATTCAGCATTGTACCAGCAGCTCTTGCGAGATGCTGGTGCAAAGCCACCCCCTGCAGATTTGCGGCTAATCGGCCGCCAGCAGGGAGGTGTCAATCAACCCGATCCTACTCGATCAGGTTGAATTGCAGCGATGTCTGTCCGCCTGCTCAGAGCAGGCGGACAGGTTATGGAGCAGCGGTCTTTAGGTTCGCCAGAAACACGGGCCCTCAAGCTCCATCCGGAGCTTGATAAATGGGCCCCTCTGTCTGAATCATGACAGTTTAATTTTAACTAGACTATCCCTTTAACTGTACAACATAGGTAAGGTATCATATGTAGTTTTTACAGAATGTTTTGTCTATAGTAATGCATTGCAAATATGTTAATATTTATTTCCTTAATCATTTAAAGTATATTTTTGGATTTACTTTTGAATGAACATGAATAATAGTAAAACCACAAAGAATGCAGATTGCTGATCCAGGTTATTCTTAGAATATTCTGACTGTCTGATCTAGATAAATACTGCAGTCAGACAAAGCTAATTTAGGTTTCCTTTGTGGCTACATTAAATGTAGGGTAGAATTGCAATGTGGAAACAAACATGCCAGGAATTAACAGATGTTATGACTTATCTTGCAAGTATGAGCATGTGTTTATATGTACATGAACAAGACATTTCCCTCATAAACAAACAGCCTTTTATGTTGTTTGTTCATGAAGTTATTGTTCAGGGCCCAGGCAAGTTATACTGTGCTGTAGTGTGAGGGTGGATTCCTATAGTGATTGTGTGTGGGGCTGTGTGAGTGCGTAGGTGTAGGGGTGTGCGTGTGTAGGTGTTTGTGTGAGTGCAGGTGTGTTTGTGTGTGTAGGTATGTTTGTGTAAGTGCATGTGTATTTGCGTGTGTAGGTGTGTGTGTATGAGTGCAGGTGTGTTTGTGTGTGAGTGCAGGTGTGTGTGTGAGTGTAGCTGTGTTTGTGTGTGTAGGGGTGTGTGAGTTTAGGTTTGTGTGAGTGCAGGTGTGCGTGTGTGTAGGTGTGTATGTGAGTGCAGGTGTGTTTAAGTGTATAGGTGTGTATGTGAGTGTAGGTGTGTGTATGTGTGTTTGTGTAGGTGTATGTGTGAGTGTAGATGTGTGTGTAGGTGTGTGAGTGTAAGTGTGTGTGTAGGTGTGTTTGTGTATGTAGGTGTGCATGTAGGTGTGTGTGTGAGTGTAGGTGTGTGTGTGAGTGTAGGTGTGCATGTAGGTGTGTGTGTGAGTGCAGGTGTGTGTGCATGTGTAGGTGTGCGTGTGAGTATAAGTGTCTGTGTGAGTGTAGGTGTGTGTGTGTAGGTGCGCATGTGAGTGTAGTTGTGTTTATGTGTGTCGGTGTGTGTGTAGGCGTGCTTGTGAGTGTAGGTGTGTTTGTGTGTGTAGGTGTGTGTGTTTAGGTGTGTTTGTGTAGGTGTATGACTTTAAGTTCACCAGGGTGTTTATCTGCCTTCCTATCTATCTATCTATATGTCTGCCTGCCTGTCATCTATCTATCTATCTATCTATCTATCTATCTGCCTATCTGTCTATTATCTATCTGTCTGCCTGCCTATCTTTCTATCTATCTATCTATCTATCTATCTATATCTATCTATCTATGGCATGGATTTGCTTAATCAGAGTTGAGGATGGATTTGGATTACAATAGGTTAATGTCACACACATAAAGTGGTTACTTGGGTAGACATTTACTGTAAAAGAGGTATTGAGGTAGATTTATCACAGTGCGAGCAGACATGATACGATGTAGCGTATCATGTCTGCTGCACATCGATAAATGCCGACAGCGTATCATTGCACCAGCAGTTCTTGTGAACTGCTGGTGCAATGCCGCCCCCTGCAGATTCGCGCCCAATCGGCCGCTAGCAGGGGGTGTAAATGAACCCGACCTTATTAGATCGGGTTGCTTTCTGTCCGCGGCCTCAGAGCAGGCGGACAAGTTATGGAGCAGCGGTCTTTAGACTGCTGCTTCATAACTGCTGTTTCCGGCGAAAACAGGGACATCAAGCTTGATAAATCGGCCCCATTGTTTCAGTTTCAGGTGATCTCCCAGTTTCTATCTCAAAACATGTATTTTGCACACATAAAAGCCTTTCCGGGATTTTTTCTGTTGAAATGGGATTCGCAGCTGCAGCATTTAAAAAAATAAATAAATAATAATAATTTTGTATAGTGATCACCTGAGAAACTTGACGACCAATTCGGGCAGAAAGTAAAGATGCAATTCAGTAGCAAATCTACAATATATTGTAATCGACACCCATGTGTTTAACCACTGAAAAGTGTTTAAATACATAGATAAAGTCAGCACCAGAGCTGCAATTCACTAGTGGGCCACACATCTGGCGAGCTAATGACAAAAGATATATGTGAATAGCCAGAAGCCATCAGCTATCTCTCAGTAGTGTACAGCCTGCTTCTGAGTCTACCTAGATTGATAAGAAAGATTGATAATACACGTAAATTGAAAAGTCTCTTAAAATAAAATGCTCTATCTGAACCATGAGATTTTAATATTGACTTTCAAGTCCTTTTAAAAAATGTCTTACCAAAACAAGGTTAGCAACAGCTGGACCTATATAGTGTGCATTACAGAGTCTACATCACTTCACAGAAGAGCAACAAAGGCTTTTTTTTATTGAAGAGCCCTATTACTTTGTGTATCTTTAAAGGGATACATAATTCAAAATTAAAGTGCCAGTAAACCTAAAAAATAATGTTATATAATTCTGCGCATAGTGCAGAATTATATAAAATTATTTTAGTGCTATAGTTATTAAAACCTTTTTTTCCCTTTGCTTTTTTTAAAATATACCCGTTTTACAGACCCGCTCTCTGCTGAGCGGGTCTGTTTTTTTTACACAGCGCATCAGGCCAGCTGTATAGTCATAGCCCGGCCTGACCGCGCCATAATATTAAGTGCAGCTCGCTCCTGCTGTCAGACGTGAACACTATGGGCCAGATTATGAATGGCGCGTTAACAGTTAAAAGATAAAAGGGGTTTATCACAAGTGTTTGCCCTCATCAGGTTTAGAGTTCGTATTACAAGTTGAAAGTAAACACTCGTTTGAGCCAAATCGCAATTTATGCTAGAATGATTACTCCGTCCTCAGAGCTTTGGTTAGCTGTTTAGCTAAACAAAAAAGTTTCACAAAACACATTAAAAATACATTGCAAAGTATAAGTTACACTCATGATAACACTATCTAATAAAAATTGTAAAACAAAAATTGCACAAAAAAGTTGTAAGTGCTCAAAGATATAAGTTCTCAGGTGTTAGAAAAAAAAAAGGCAGGCAAAGGGCTTTAACATAGAGATTCTTCTCTCTCTCTCTCTCTCTCTCTCTCTCTCTCCCTCCCTTCTTTCCTTGCCCTCCCTTTTCTCACCTGCCCTTCTTTTCTCTCCCTTCTCTCAGGGATAAAATGGTATGAGGTGCATGCAATTCAACCAACCTGTATGCAAGTGTTTTGCTAGCCCATTTTCTTTTGAATTGTTATGAAAAAACAAACAAAAAACATTTTACACACTGACCCAAAAAAATATTAAGGGGAAAAAAGGCCTAAAACCTTGGGGGGGCAGCAGAATTTTGAGTGCCTAGGGCAGCACAATACCTAAATACGCCACTGCTCCAGACACAAGCATGCTACCTACCTAGGTATTACTAATACAGACTATGATTATACAAAATGACTTTACTATCCCTTTAAAGACAGGAGCACCTGTTTTTATTTTTCAAGTAACAAAATAAACTAGTTTATATGTGCAATTTACTGTTTTGAGTCACCTCTTCCACCCCTGATCCCCAGATAAGATTAAAAAAAACTAACAGATTTCCACCAACTGTCTGCAGTAAAGACTTATGTTAATATTAGCAGCTGTGTATGTGTGCAAAGGGCCCATTACACTTATAGGGATACACTGCCAGAGCTCTTTCTAAGCACAGGGATGGAGAAGGGTAAGTTAATTGTAATACTCTTTTACCTATTATTATATATATAGTTCAGGTGTTACAGCCACACCCATTGCTAGCATGTACATACAATCCAACACCTAACCATAAAATCTCCATGCACAAATATTGGCACTACAATTGGTTGTACTGAAGAGCTCAGTGACTTTAAATGTGGCACTGTCACAGGATTCTACCTTTGCCCACATCTGTTTTTCTGCCCTTCTAGATCTTCCCTCGGTCAACTGTAAGTGCTATTATTGTGATGTGGAAGTGTCTAGGATCAACAGCAGCCCAGTCACAAACTAACAGAGCTGGGCTGCTGAAGTCTGTCACATGTAAAAATTGCCTAGCATCAGTAGCATCACACACTACAGCAACATCAACACAAGAACTGTCAGGAGTTTCATAAAATGGGTTTCCATGGCTGAGCAGCTGTACACATGTCCTCACATCAACAAGCACAATACCAACCATCAGCTGGGGTGGCATAAAGAACTCTGCCACTGCACTCTGGAGCAGTAAAAACATGCTCTCTGGAGTGATGAATCATACATCACTACCTGGCAGCCTGATGGAAGTATCTGTGTGTGGCAGATGCCATGAGAAAGCTACCTAAATGCATAGGGCTCCATGTACGAAGCAGCGTAATCTGCTCCGGAGCCCTTGCGAAGCAGGTTCGCACATGTGAGCCTGCTTCCCGCAATATAAGAAGCAGTGGTCATTAGAACGCTGCATTTTACACTCTTCTCCAACTTGCTCACTCTCTGTGATTGACAGTCCCTTCACTAGGGGCGGGCAGTACACACTCACCAGAGTGTGTAATGATACATACGGGCCAGGGGACGAACAGGTCTGCTTCCCGTATGCAGCAAAGGTGGGTGGACAGCTACAGAAGTTGAGAAGCTGTCCGCTCGCCTTTTAATACATGGGGCCAATAGTGCCTACTGAAATGCTTGGTGGAAAAGGAACAATGATATGGGCTATAGGGTAATTTTACTGCTACAGGATACAAATACATTTTAGATAGGGTGCTCCCAGCTTTGTGGGAACAGGGTTACTGTTCCAGTATGACTATGACCTAATGCACAAAGCATGGTCTATGAAAATATGGTTTGATGAGTTAGGTGAGGAATTTAAGTTGTCTGCACAGAGCCCTGACCTCAACCCCAGTGGACCCTTTTGGGATTGATTGGAATGCCAATTGCAAGCCAGACTTTCTCATTCAACATCAGTTACCTAACCTCACAAATACTGGTGGCTGCTATAGCCGCCAAGGGGGGTGGGGCAACTCCATATTAATGCCCATGGTTTTGGAATTTGGGATGTCCAAAGAACTCATATAGGTGTGTGTATACTATATACAGTATATATATATATATATATATATATATACAGTGGCGGCTGGTGACTTTTGAAGATGGGGGAGCACTAGCCCCGCCCCTCAGATGGCCCCGCCCATTTTATTGTGTGTGTATGTGTATATATATATATATATATATATATATATATATATATATATATATATACATACACACACATACATACATACACACACACACACTATGCCAGTTACCTTAACACATTCTTGTACAAGGTGAGGGCAGTGTGTTATGTGTATTACTGTGTGTTGTATGTACATAACTAACCTGAAAGACAAGAGCACCACATACACACATACACCCTGCAGTTACTATATATATATATATATATATATATATATATATATATATATACTGGGTACTTGAGTCCTGTCACTGGGGCAGTATAAGGACTTTATAAATATATATATATATATATATATATATATATATATATATATATATATATATATATATGTCCTTATACTGCCCCAGTGACAGGACTCAAGTACCCAGTATATATATATATACACCCAGAGACAAGCAGAATACACTTTTTAATAATGTTTAATACACACACTGTCTGACACTAAAGTAAAGGGGCATTTAATTTATATAGGTATCATTGTTATACCTACTATAAGGGGATCCACTGACATACATACATAGAGATACACACATACATACATACATAGTTACACAGAGATGCACAAACTTATACATACACAGAGATACACACATACATTCATGCAGAGATACACACACACAGATAGGCACCAACACATGCACACACTTACAGGGACAGTCACATGCATGGTAATATTATTTTTACAATACTCTTGGGACTTTTTCTTATTCTAAACTTGAGTTCCAGTCCAGCTCATTTAAATGTTCATAACATACAGCAGTGGTAGTGTATTAATAATCTGAGCTGAGGCTGAGCTAACCTTCTTTGTGCCACAGTACATACAGTATATTAAGTATTTTAGAGCATAAAACTTTAGCAACTAACTCACAGACTGACCTCTATCACATAGTTGCTGCTTCAAGTGCCGTGCAGAAGACAGAGTTGTAAATTTAAACTGGAGCTGTCCTCTCCCTCATGACCTCCTGCCCTGCAGCATGCATAGGAAAACACTGATTCACAATTTAACCCCATGGCTACCAAAAAGGGCTGCAATACACTGCTTAGGAATAAACTGCAGTCCTTTCTGGCAGCCAGGGAGTTAAATTGTGTTCAGCATGTTACGGAGTCTTTTTTTCTATTAGGTATTGGTAATTCAAATGTCAAGGGTGAAGTGTTTACCGGGTGGGTCCCACATTTAAGTACATGATCACAACACTTTCCCTGACAGGCTCAGAAATGATCCGTCAGGTAGGAGGAAGAGACAGACTTAGTAGAACAACAACAAGTAAGGGGACGCAGCACATATTCCACAGCACAGCCATGACTTACCTCCTTCCTTCCACTTTCTGCATTTGCCGACAGAGCGCTCATACCCCCAGCTCTCCACAGCACACTTGAGCGCGCTCCCGCCCCTCACCTTAAAAAAGTTACAGCTTCAGCCAAGCGTCATCACTCACAGTCACGTGATGATGCTCTACTTTGTCACTGGCTGCTGCCTTTCTCTGTGAATAACACCTCCCACAGATCGCACAGTCTGAAGTGTGCGATACACAAAGTATAGGGATGGGGAGGCTGGGAGCTGCGCAGGCTGCAAATTTAAGATGCGCATAGCACACTGCCATATATCTAGCTACCGCACGTGCGGTTAGTGTATAAATGATAGAATAAAAAATAAAAAATAAATTTTTTCCTTCTTAAACAAACTGTTTGAATTTTTTGGGGGACAAAAAAAAAATATAATTTTTACAGTAGGGGGCTATTGGAAAAATTATATTTTTTTTCTTCTGTTTTTTCTTTCTATCTTCTGGGCTTCTTCTGGGCTTCTGAGGGGGGCACGTGCGATTGTGCTCAAATGGAGGAGCCTCCACTGTATATATATATATATACATACACACACACACACACACACACATATTTTTATTTATATAGAGGATTTATATTTAAACATACTGTATACACATATTTACATACAAATATATATATTAAATTGGACATTGGACACCTCTGGCTTTTTGTTGCTTGTTCCAAAATCTGTAACCTAGATTTTCAAAATACTTCTGCAGTGAACATGAGACATAGCACAGTTTTTACACAAAAGTAACATGTGTTTAATGTCCTTTTAAGGTTTTTAATGTCCCTTTATCACAGAAGAAGAAAACAATTAGCTACATTTGCAGGGCTTCTTACAGAAACACTGAGTGGACTAGAGGGATTTTTTTGCCAACAGAGGCTAAAAGAGTCATGAAAAATGTTTCAATTTGTTTTGTATTTCAAATAGAATAGGAATCCTTGTTGGAGCTGTTCCTCCCCATTAAAGGGACAGTCTAGTCAAAAATAAAGTTTCATGATTCAGATAGGGCATGTGATTTTTTATTTTTTTTAGAAAGCAACCGTAGTCATTTATTGGAAATAAAAACAGAATTTACAAAGAGTGTGTCAGAAAGAAAACAAAAACAATGCAATTAATCAGTTTGTAGTCCATGAAAAAAAAAATATCACTTCAAGAGTTTACAACATAAGGGAAATATAGCATGGCGATTGCTTTGAGGTAATGCTTTTAAATAACGTATTTATTTGAAACGAAAATATGAGGAATCACCTTGAGCCAAAAGATTAGAAAATGTAGATTTAGATGGAAGCAATGCGTTTCATGCTTTGAATTAGTATTTTGTCTGATTTTCTTTGAAGTTGGGATGTTTGAACTAGTTTACAAGTTCACATCGATGACAAAAATAAAAAAAAAAAAAAAAAAAAAATCCCCAATTTAAAAACATAACTCCGTAAATTAAAGTTGCACCAAGAACAAAAATCGAAGATATACAGAATGTATTTAAAGTTGTCATGGTAACTGTTAAGTGATGAAAGATCCTCTTCAGGTAAGGCTCAAGCGATTTCGGTATCCAAAGTATAAATGTGTATCAGATCACATATGATGTTGTTGATTAACATAAGTGTGACATCTTCACTAAAAACCTGCCACCACGGAGTCTCTGCGGTGTCATTACTGGGCACATCTACACCATAACATTGTAGGGCAAAATACAATACTGCTACAGCTATATGTTGTGCTTCATATCGCAGACACAGGTCACCATGGTAGTTATCCCTGAGAAGTGCCCAGGAAGCTGTTGCAATAGGCGTCCGGTCCCAGCTGTGCCGATTCATCCAGTTTTTTAAAGAAATAAGATAATGTAGAAGATATTTGTGTGGATGCTGAAAAGAGACTCGGAAATTTAACAGTCTAAGCATCAGTAACTCAAGCTGTACAATACTGTCTCTCAGTTCCCAAAACTGTGTGTCCACTTCCAAAGGCTCACTCTCTGGATTTAAATACCTATGGCATACATTTATGATATCTCGTGTCCTCAGGTGCTGTTCCACCACCTTCCCAGCCAGGTAAATAGCAGACATGCCCACCAAGTATGGGTCATAGTTATCCAAGCTGGTTTCGTGGAAAAACTTGTGGTAAATTGTACATGCTGTTGCTATAGGGATTGATTGCATCCCGAGCTTAATGCCTGCTTCCATGATAAACTTAGTCATTTTAAAATGGATTTTTATTCTTTTGTCTCTTTCAGACTGGTCTGTACTACCGGATTCCATTATAATTCCTTATTTCTTCCACTCTCTGTGGTCTTATCTGTATTATGGCATCTATTTATCATGGTTCATAGTTCTGTCGTGCGCCTCCATGATGCTCCTGGCTCAGCACAGCATCCCTTCAGCTCCTGATCTTTTTACCTCATCCATGATACTGAAGTATCACCATGAATTGCCACCCATCGAATAGTTTTTTTTCTCTCTCACATTACCAGCAGTATACGTGTGGTAGCAGCTAGATTCCTGGGGCATGTGAATTTTAAACAACTTTCCAATTTATGTTTATCATCAATTTTGTTTTTTCTCTTAGTATTCTTAGTTGAATGTTAAACCTAGGTAGGTCATAAGCTAATTTCTTAGCCTTTGAAGGCCGCCTCTTATCTGAATGCATTTTGACAGTTTTCACAACTAGAGGGCGTTAGTTCATGTGTGCCATATAGATAACATTGTGCTCATGCATGTGGAGTTACCTAGGAGACAGCACTGATTGGCTGAAATGCATGTCTTTCAAAAGAACTGAAATAAGGGGCTGTCAAAAGATGCTTGGATACAAGTTAATCACAGAGGAAAAAAGTATATTAATATAACTGTGTTGGTTATGCAAAACTGGGGAATGAGTAATAAAGGGATTATCTATCTTTTTAATTAATAAACATTCTGGTGTAGACTGTCCCTTTAATGAGCAACTATACTACAGTATTGGGTTATACAAGTATGTATCATTTGTTAACTTTAGTATACATTTAATCAACTCTGAATAAAAATGATTGTAACTGTTAGATTACTGGAAAGTGGCAAAATATATAAAGTTTATTGCAATGTTTTTTTATTCAGCATTTCATATTGCAATCTCAGTGTGTTGGTCCTTTATGTGCTGCTGTTCTTTCATAAGCAGTGTAGAAATGTTATGCATTTTATGTCCCCAGGCTGGTCCTGTATTATTCTTAAAATCCATCAAATTAATAAAATAACAAATATGATTTGTGCATCATCATAATGCGCTATTGCTACGGCATTAAAGGGGCAAAAAAAGGGCAAAAAGAAAATGTTTTTATGTGTTGGTAAGCGACACCTGGCTCTCACTAACCATACGCATTTCCCATAGAATTTAATCGCTTGCGCGCTAACCCAACAGGAGTTATTCATGTTTTACATTCCAATATTCTTTACATACAGAAACAAAATATTTTTATTGTAAATATATATAGATTTATATATCTGTATATACCTACACCTATAAATCTATTCCTATAGATATATAGGTATAGATGTCTATTTTACTTTATCATATATATATAGAAATATATATTTAATAATACAAATTAAAAAATGTCTATGTGAAGAACAGGAATGTAAAATATGCATAATACGATTTGTTTCTTACTCTTTAGGTCTAACGTGGTACACATGGAGCGCACATGGAGAATTACAAGTCTCAAAACACAATATTAAAAAAGATTAACAATAATTTTTAATAATTATAATACATACTGTAAACAATATATATATATATATATATATATATATATATATATATATATATATATATATATATATATATATATATATATATATATATAGATAGATACAGTATCTAAAAAAGTGAGTAAACCCCTCATATTTTTGTAAATATTTTATTATATCTTTTCATGTGACAACACTGAAGAAATGACACGTTACTACAATGTAAACTAGTGAGTTTACAGCCTGCATAACAGTGTAAATTTGCTGTTCCCTCTAAATAACTCAACACACAGCCATTAATGTCTAAACCGCTGGCAACAAAAGTGAGTACACCCCTAAGTGAAAATGTCCAAATTGGGCCCAAAGTGTCAATATTTTGTGTGGCCACCATTATTTTCCAGCACTGCCTTAACCCTCTTGGGCATGGAGTTCACCAGAGCTTCACAGGTTGCCACTGGAGTCATCTTCCACTCCTCCATGAAGACATCACAGAGCTGGTGGATGTTAGAGACCTTGCACTCCCCCACCTTCTGTTTGAGGATGCCCCACAGATGCTCAATAGGGTTTAGGTCTGGAGACATGCTTGGTCAGTCCATCACCTTTACCCTCAGCTTCTTTAGCAAGGCAGTGGTAGTCTTGGAGGTGTGTTTGGGGTCGTTATCATGTTGGAATACTGCCCTGCGGCCAAGTCTCCGAAGGGAGGGGATCATGCTCTGCTTCAGTATGTCACAGTACATGTTGGCATTCATGGCTCCCTCAATGAACTGTAGCTCCTCAGTGCTGGCAGCACTCATGCAGACCCAGACCATGACACTCCCACCACCATGCTTGACTGTAGGCAAGACATCTTGTCTTTCTACTCTTCACCTGGTTGCCGCCACACACGCTTCACAACATCTGAACCAAATAAGTTATCATTGGACCACAGGACATGGTTCCAGTAATTCATGTCCTTAGTCTACTTGTCTTCAGCAAACTGTTTGCAGACTTTCTTGTGCATCATCTTTAGAAGAGGCTTCCTTCTGGGACGACAACCATGCAGACCAATTTGATGCAGTGTGCAGCATATAGTCTGAGCACTGACAGACTCACCCCTCACCCCTTCAACCTCTGCAGCAATGCTCGCAGCACTCATACATATATTCCTCAAAGACAACCTCTGGATATGACGCTGAGCACGTGCACTTAACTTCTTTGGTCGACCATGGCAAGGCCTGTTCTGAGTGGAATCTGTCCTGTGAAACCGCTGTATGGTCTTGCCCACCATGCTGCAGCTTAGTTTCAGGTTCTTGGCAATCTTCTTATAGCCTAGGCCATCTTTATGAAGAGCAACAATTATTATTTTCAGATCCTCAGAGAGTTCTTTGACATGAGGTGCCATGTTGAACTTCCAGTGGCCAGTATGAGAGTGTGAGAGCGATAACACCAAATTTAACACACCTGATCCCCATTCACACCTGAGACCTTGTAACACTAACGAGTCACATGACACCGGGGAGGGAAAATGGCTAATTGGGCCCAATTTGGACATTTCCACTTAGGGGTGTACTCACTTTTGTTGCCAACGGTTTAGACATTAATGGCTGTGTGATGAGTTATTTTGAGGGGACAGCAAATTTACACTGTTATATAGGCTGTACACTCACTACTTTACATTGTAGCAAAGTGTCATTTCCCTGAGTGGCACTGGCCTTGTGGACAAGTACGGAAGTTTTTCTAGCTTTTGTTCTGTCTCAGTGAGTGCATCTCTCAGTTCTCTTGTTTTTATGTAAAATACTCTTAGGTCTCGCTAAGAGTAAAAGGGGGAAACCAAATATGGACTCCTTGCACACATGCCCTAGAGATATGCAATTGCACCTCACTGACGAGGCCCAAGGGAGGTCGAAACGTACATCTGGGGTTTGTTGTTTTGTCTTGTTCAGAGAAGAATTGCCTGGTATTTCGGCGCTGGACTGTCATTGGGCAGGATCAGACTGATATACTACAGGATATTTTTTCTCTGTGAAAAGGCATGATGTGCAAAAAGAGACTGCACCCTGAGTGGCACTGGCCTTGTGGACAAGCACAGAAGTTTTTCTAGCTTTTGTTCTGTCTCAGTGAGTGCGTCTCTCAGTTCTCTTGATTTCTTCAGTGTTGTCATGTGAAAAGATATAATAAAATATTTACAAAAATGTGAGGGTTGTACTCACTTTTGTGAGATACTGTATATATACAATCGTATGCAAAAGTTTAGGCACCCCTGACAATTTCCATGATTTTCATTCATAAATAATTGGGTGTTTGGATAAGCAATTTCATTTTGCTCTATCAAATAACTGAAGCACACAGTAATATTTCAGTAGTGAAATTAGGTTTATTAGATTAACAGAAAATGTGCAATATGAATCCAAACGAAATTAGAGAGGTGCATAATTTTGGGCACCTTAACAGAAATATTGCATCAATATTTAGTAGAGCCTCCTTTAGCAAAAATAACAGCCTCTAGACACTTCCTATAGCCTATAATGAGTGTCTGGATTCTGGATGAAGGTATTTTGGACCATTCCTCCTTGCAAAACATCTCCAGTTCAGTTAGGTTTGATGGTTGCCGAGCATGGACAGCCCGCTTCAAATCACCCCACAGATTTTCAATGATATTCAGGTCTGGGGACTGGGATGGCCATTCCAGAACCTTGTACTTCTTCCTCTGCATAAATGCCAGAGTAGATTTTGAGCAGTGTTTTGGGTCGTTGTCTTGTTGAAATATCCAGCCAAGGCGTAACTTAAACTTTGTGACTGATTTCTCAACATTATTCCCAAGTATCTGCTGATATTGAGTGGAAGCCATGCGACCCTCAACTTTAACAAGATTCCCAGTACCGGCACTGGCCACACAGCCCCACAGCATGATGAAACATCCACCAAATTTTACTGTGAGTAGCAAGTGTTTGTCTTGGAACGATGTGTTCTTTTGCCACCATGCATAACGCCCCTTATTACGACCAAATAAGTCATCAGTCCACAGCACCTTCTTCCAAACTGAAGCTAGCTTGTCCAAATGTGAGTTTGCATACCTCAAGTGACTCTGTTTGTGGCGTGTGTGCAGAAAAGGTTTCTTCCGCATCACTCTACCATACAACTTCTCCTTGTGCAAAGTGCGCTGAATTGTTGAACGATGCACAGTGACACCATCTGCAGCAGGATGATGTTGTTCTCACCATCCTTTGCCTCTCCGATATTTTACTTGGCCTGCCACTTCTAACCTTAACAAGAACTGTGCCTGTGGTCTTCCATTTCCTCACTATGTTCCTCTCAGTGGACACTGACAGCTTAAATCTCTGCAATAGCTTTTTGTATCCTTCCCCTAAACCATAATGTTGAACAATCTTTGTTTTCAGGTCATTTGAGAGTTGTTTTGAGGCCCCCATGTTGCCACTCTTCCGAGGAGAGTCAAAAAGAACAACAACTTGCAATTGGCCACCTTAAATACCTTTTCTCATGATTGGATGCACCTGTCTATGAAGTTCAAGGCTTAATGGGCTTACCAAACCAATTGTGAGTTCCAATTAATCAGTGTTAGGTAGTTGCAGGTATTCAAATCAACAAAATGACAAGGGTGCCCAAATTTATGCACCTGTCTAATTTCGTTTGGATGCATATTGCACATTTTCTGTTAATCCAATAAAGCTCATTTCACTACTGAAATATTACTGTGTCCTTCAGTTATTTGATAGATCAAAATGAAATTGCTGATCCAAACACCCAATCATGGAAATTGTCAGAGGTGCCTAAACTTTTGCATACAACCGTATATTCATACTATATATATATATATATATATATATATATATATATATATATATATATATATATATATATATATATATATATATATATATTTATACACAGTCATGTGAAAAAGAAAAAGCACCCTCTTTGACCTCCTTAGCAGGTCTTAAAATTAGGTAAATACAACCTCAGATGAACAACAGCACATGACATATTACACCATGTCATGATTTATTTACCAACAATAAAGCTAAAATGGAGAAGCCATGTGTAAAAAACTAAGTGCAACTTATGATTCAATAGCTTGGAGAACCATATTTAACAGCAATAACTTGAAGTAATCCTTTTCTGTATGACTATCAGTGTCTCACATCGTTGTGGAGGAATTTTAGCCCACTCTTTTAAACAGCGTTGCTTTAGTTCATTGAGGTTTGCAGGCATTTGTTTATGCACAGCTCTCTTAGGGACCCCGCCACAGAATTTCAATTGGGTTGAGGTCTGGGCCATTGCAACACCTTGATTCTTTTCTTTTTGCATGACCCAATTTCGGCTTTAGCTGTGGGACAGATGGCCTCCAATTTGACTCTAGAATACTTTGGTAAACAGAGGAGTTTATAGTTGATCCAATGACTGCAAGGTGCCCAGGTCCTGTGGCTGCAAAACAAGCCCAAATCATCACCCACCATCACCGTGCTTGACAGTTGGTATAAGGTGTTTGTGCTGATATGCTGTGTTTGGTTTTCACCAAACGTGGCGCTGTGCATTATGGCCAAACATCTCTACTTTGATCTCGTCTATCCAAAGGACATTGTTGCAGAAGTCTTGTGGTTTGTACAGATGCAACTTTGCAAACCTAAGCCATGCTACCATGTTCTTTTTAGTGAAAAGAGTCTTTCTCCTGGCAACCCTTCCATACAAACCATACTTGTTCAGTCTTTTTCTAATTGTTTTGTCATGAACTTTAACATGCTAACTAGGGCCTGTAGAGTAACTCTTGGTTTTTATGCAATTTCTCTGAGCATTGCAAAGAATGATTTTGGGGTGAATTTGCTGGGACGTCCACTCCTGGAAAGATTAGCAACAGTCTTGAATGTTTTTCACTTGTGAATAATCTTTCTCACTATAGAATGATGGACTTTAAATTGTTTGGAAATGGCCTTATAACCCTTCCCAGATTGAAGGGGAACAACAATTGCTTCTCTAAGATCATTGCTGATGTCTTTCCTCCTTGGCATTAAGTTTACACACACCTGAAGGCCCCAGACCAGCAAACTGCTAAAACTTCAGCTTTTATAGAGATGGTCACACTTGCTGATGATCAATTAATCAAGGGTATTTAATTAGCAGCACCTGGTTGCTTCTTAGCCTCTTAATTCCTATAGTAGCAGTAAGGGTGTACTTCGTTTTTTACACATGGCTTCTCCATTTTGGCTTTATTTTTGTTAAATAAATCATGACACAGTGTAAAATGTCATGTGTTGTGGCAGAGTCACATTAGGCTAAGAGTAAATTGGGATAGGCTAGAGCTAGATGAGCTGTGAACAGAGGGTTTGGCATTATGTGGGCAGAGCTGTATTGTTGGGGATGTGACTAGACACTCCCCCAGCAAACCAGAACATGTATATGGTAGAGAGAGAGTTGCTGGAAGGAGTGCAGGCTGAGATCTAAAACAAAAATCTTCCCACAAAATGCAGCACAGTTGGAAACATTGTATAGAGGACTCTTATTTAGCATGCAACAAAGGAGTGTACTATTATTCCATGTATTGTCTTCTAGTTGAAGCATTCTCTATTAATCTGAATACTGTATGTTGTTTGTCATCTAAAAGAAATTTGATAGCACTGTAGAGACAGAATCTAAATGCAATGGGATACATTCTAGCTGAGAACATTTTTTTTTTTTTTAAAGTTTCCAATTTACTTGTATTATCAAATTTGCTTTTTCCCCATGATATTCTGTGTTGAAGAGATACCTAGGTAGGCATCTAAAGCACTACATGACAGGAAATAGTGCTGCCCTCTAGTGCTCTTGCTATTGTATGATTGGAAAACTGCTCCAGAAATGAGCCAGCTCCTAGGCATACATCCATGCTTTTCAAAAAAAGATGCCAAGAGAACAAAGAAAAAAATGGTAATAGAAGTAAATAAGAAAGTTGTTTAAAATTGTACGCTCTATTTAAATCATAAAAGAAAAATTTGGGGTTTCATGTCCCTTTAAATTAGAGGGGGGGGGGAAATGAAAATAAATTATAAAGAAAAGTAATTGTTTTATATTTTTCTTCTTTATTTGCATTTTTCTTTTCTCTAGATCTTGGCAGGTGTGTTGCTAAGGGGTATTACTTGGAGCTAAAGCCCTTACTGTTCTCTATTCATACCCCAAGTGACCTTAGGGCTAGTTATCAATTGGTTATGTATAACTTTATAACGGCTAACTGTTTAACGGCTCTCTGTATGTGGAACTGCAGGGTTTATAACAGCTGCATCTTGGTGGGGCTACACACTATTGCTATTAGCTCTAGAATATAGTGTTATCTAAAAGTTGTACTGTACTGTATATGTTATTCCTCTTAATGAGTTGCTTTGTTATACCAGAAGCATAGTATTACATGTATTGGAAATTGCTTCTTTAGGTTTATTCATGTTATTTAAATGGCTGTTTTTGCTCATTGAAACTACCACTTACAATAAAAATTCCAGTATTGACCTTTATGTGCTAAGAAAGAGGTTTGTACTTTCTGCATGCTCAACCCATTTGAATGGACATGCTCTTTAGCACAATGGTGGTGGTAGTCTGTAGCTGGTATAAGTAATTGGAATAAGAACAAAGGGAACACATTTCACAGTAAAAATGCCACTTTAAGGGGAATCTACAAAATGTTTGGGGCTCAACCAGGTTAGATTGCATTAAGTTTTTTTTTTTTTCTAGTGGTAGCTCCACTTCTTAAAGGGACACTAAACCCCAAAAAAATATTTCATGATTGAAGTAGAGAATACAATTATAAACAACATTCCAATTTACTTCTATTATCTAATTTGCTTCAATCTTTAGATATCCTTTGTTGAATAAATAGCAATGCACATGAGTGAGCCAATCACATAAAGGCATCTATGTGCAGCAGCCAATCAGCAGCTACTGAGCCTATCTAGATATGCTTTTCAGCAAAGTATATCAAGAGAACGAAGCAAGTTAGATAATAGAAGTAAATTAGAAAGTTGTTTAAAATTGCATGCTCCTTCTAAATCATAATAGAAAAAATTTGGCTTTCATGTCCCTTTAATATAGCCTAGAAATGTATCCGCATACAGGAGCATAATTTGTGTGATTTTGCTAGCATAATATTGTTTGCTTTTGGCATTCAAAGCTCAGTTCATCATTCAGCTTCATTACTCAATGTGTCCACAACAAAAAGCAAAACATACTGAGATACGCGGAAAACAGAGAAATAAAAGCACACAGCACTGCCCTCTGCCTTGAGGATGATTTTCATGTAAGAAAACAATAAAACTATTCTGTGAATTTTAATAACAAACAAATTAAGCTCTCTTTGATACAGTACTGTAAATTAAAATGCGTTCAGTCTTTATTTACTACTTTCTGGTTGTATCCAACTCTCTTTGACTTAGAGCCTGATATTCAAAAACTCGCGGCATGGAGAAAAATCACACAAAGGGGCATATTTATCAAGCTCCAAATGGAGCTTGATGCCCCGTGTTTCTGGCGAGCCTGCAGGCTCGCCAGAAACAGCAGTTATTTAGCAGCGGTCACAAAGACCACTGCTCCATAACCTGTCCACCTGCTCAGAGCAGGCGGACAGACATCGCCGGAAATCAACCCGATCGAGTACGATCGGGTTGATTGACACCCCCTGCTGGTGGCCCATTGGCCGCGAGTCTGCAGGGGGCGGCGTTGCACCAGCAGCTCTTGTGAGCTGCTGGTGCAATGCTGAATACGGCGAGCGTATTGCTCGCCATATTCAGCGAGTTCTGGCGGACCTGATCCGCACTGTCGGATCAGGTCCGCCAGACTTTGATAAATTGGGGCCAATATCTTTGGGGGGGGGGTTTAGACCTTGTATTGTAATGTATAGAGACTCTGTTTGACATAAAGAACACTATATAGCAACACAAACATTTCTCAAGATAAAATTTGTGTTTCTAATTTTGTTTAAGGGCCTCTCACTATACCAACAAGACTACTTAAATCATCTCACCTGAGCGGTGAGGTATTGAACATCAGGAACATAGATTTATTAAAGCTCCCAGGGACTGCAAGTTGAGGCACATATTTGTCAAGTCTGTGATGTCACTTATTAGTCACATTAATAAATATTTGTGGGATCTATCCCAGTCCATTAGAAGCAACATCATAAGTGATTTTTCTTCACAGGGTTATCAGATTTAAAGCTAATTCATCTGAAAACTAATTTTTCAGATAATTTGCTATTTATTTTCCACTACAGAAATCTCACCAATTCTATTCTAATCAATTTAATTTTTTTTAATACTTATCTAGTTTAGCCTTGACCAATTGCAAACACATTTAGCAAGACATAGCTTGGATGTTTGCAGGTTGTTTCATGTTTAACACAAATGTTCAGTTCACAGGTTATTAAAAACAAATATTTCTTAGTTTCTTAAAAAAAAGTAAAACATATAGATTCAATCTCACTTTTAAAACAAGAAACTAAAATACAAACATCAGAATGTTCTTATGATTGCAATTAACTTTCATGGTTCATACAGTGCATGAGATTTTACATTTTTCCACTTGATCAAAGTTACATCATTAGCCTGGTATCCTTTGTTGAAAAGCATACATAGGTAGGCTCAGGAGCTGGGATGCATTACTGGTAGTTGGCTGGTAATTGGTTGCTACACACATACAGTATGTCTCTTGTTAGACTAAAGGGCAAATCTTTACGATCACTGAGCTTGAGGGGACTCCTTAGCATCCTCTTACCTGCTTGTGCCCCCTATGTTAAACCCAGTACCCCCTTCCATCTCTCATGTTTATAAGTGCCCCCCTCAGTAATCCCACCTCCCACTTTGGAAACCAATAAGATAAAATATGTCATTTTAAACAACTTTTCATTTTACTTCTATTATCTAATTTGCTTTGTTCTCTTTGTTGAAAAAGCATACCTAGGTAGGCTCATGGGCAACAATACACTACTGGGAGCTAGTTGGAGGCTGCACATATATGCCCCTTTTCATTGGCTCATTCAATGGATTCAGCAAGCTCCCAGTAGTGCATTGCTGCTCCTTCAACAAAGGATATCAAGAAAATGAAGCAAATTTGATAACAGAAGTAAAATTGAAGGTTGTTTAAAATTGTATGTTCTACCTAAATCATGAAGAAAAACATAATTTATGTAAGAACTTACTTGATAAATTAATTTATTTCATATTGGCAAGAGTCCATGAGCTAGTGACGTATGGGATATACAATCCTACCAGGAGGGGGCAAAGCTTCCCAAACCTCAAAATGCCTATAAATACACCCCTGACCACACCCACAATTCAGTTTAACGAATAGTCAAGTAGTGGGGTGGAAAAAAAGGAGTAAAAATCATCAACAAAGGAATTTTGAAATAATTGTGCTTTATACAAAAAAATCATAACCACCATAAAAAGGGTGGGCCTCATGGACTATTGCCAATATGAAAGAAATGAATTTATCAGGTAAGTTCTTACATAAATTATGTTTTCTTTCATGTAATTGGCAAGAGACCATGAGCTAGTGATGTATGGGATAGCAATACCCAAGATGTGGAACTCCACGCAAGAGTCACTAGAGAGGGAGGGATAAAATAAAAACAGCCATTTTTTCGCTGAAGAAAATTAATCCACAACCCAAAATATAAGTTTATTCTCATAAATGAAAAGAAAAAAATTAAAACATAAGCAGAAGAATCAAACTGAAACAGCTGCCTGAAGAACTTTTCTACCAAAAACTGCTTCCGAAGAAGCAAATATATAAAAACAGTAGAATTTAGTAAATGTATGCAAAGAAGACCAAGTTGCTGATTTGCAAATCTGATCAATTGAAGCTTCATTCCTAAAAGCCCACAAAGTGGAGACTGATCTAGTAGAATGAGCTGTAATTCTCTGAGGCGGGGCTTGATCCGACTTCAAATAAGCTTGATGAATAAAAAGCTTTAACCATGATGCCAAGGAAACGGCAGAAGCCTTCTGACCTTTCCTAGGACCAGAAAAGATAACAGATAGACTAGAAGTCTTCCTGAAATCTTTAGTAGCTTCAACATAATATTTCAGCGCTCTCACCACATCCAAAGAATGTAAAGATCTCTTTAAATAATTCTTAGGATTAGGACACAAGGAAGGGACAAAAAATTCTCTATTAATGTTGTTAGAATTCACAACCTTAGGTAAGAGATTAAATGAAGTCCGCAACACTGCCTTATCCTGATGAAAAATCAGAAAAGGTGATTCACAAGAGAGAGCAGATAATTCAGAAACTCTTCTAGCAGAAGAGATGGCAAAAAGGAACAACACTTTCCAAGAAAGTAGTTTAATGTCCAAAGAATGCATAGACTCAAATGGAGGAGTCTATAAAGCCTTTACAATCAAATTAAGACTCCAAGGAGGAGAGATTGATTTAATGACAGGTTTGATACGAACCAAAGCCTGCACAAAACAGTGAATATCAGGAAGCTTAGCAATCTTTCTGTGAAATAAAACAGAAAGAGCAAAGATTTGTCCCTTCAAGGAAATTGCAGACAAACCCTTATGCAAACCATCCTGAATAAACTGTAAAATTCTAGGAATTCTAAAAAAATGCCAAGACAATTTATGAGAGGAACACCATGAAATTTAAGTCTTCCAAACTCGATAATAAATCTTTCTAGAGACAGATTTACGAACCTGCAACATAGTATTAATCACAGAATCAGAGAAACCTCTATGACTAAGCACTAAGCGTTCAATTTCCATACCTTCAAATTTAATGATTTGAGATCTTGATGGAAAAATGGGCCTTGAGACAGAAGGTCTGGCCTTAATGGAAGTGGCCAAGGTTGGCAACTGGACATCCGAACAAGATCCGCATACCAAAACCTGTGAGGCCATGCTGGAGACACCCGCAGCACAAACGATCGCTCCATGATGATTTTGGAGATCACTCTTGGAAGACGAACTAAAGGCGGGAAAATATAAGCAGGTTGATAACACCAAGGAAGTGTCAATGCAGTCACTGCTTCCACCTGAGGATCCCTGGACCTGGACAGGTACCTGGGAAGTTTCTCAGATCTGAACAATCTGAGAAAACACATCTGGATGGAGGGGCCACTCCCCCGGATGTAAAGTCTGACAACTGAGATAATCCGCTTCCCAATTGTCTATACCTGGGATATGAACCACAGAAATTAGACAGGAGCTGGATTCCGCCCAAGTAAGTATCCGGGATACTTCTTTCATAGCTTGGGGACTGTGAGTCCCACCCTGATGATTGACATATGCCACAGCTGTGATATTGAATGTCTGAAAACAAATGAACGGTTCTCTCTTCAACAGAGGCCAAATCTGAAGAGCCCTGAAAATCGCAGGGAGTTCTAATATATTGATTGGTAATCTCACCAGAGATCCCCAAACAGCTCCCCAACCTGAAACACTCGCATCTGTTGTGATCACAGTCCAGGTTGGACAAACAAAAGAGACCCCTAGAACTATACGATGGTGATCTAAACACCAAGTCAGAGATAGTCAAACATTGGGATTTAAGGATATTAATTGTGATATCCTTGTAAAATCCCTGCACCATTGGTTCAGCATACACAGCTGGAGAGGTCTCATATGAAAACGAACAAAGGGGATCGCGCCCAATGCTGCAGTCATGAGACCTACAACTTCCATGCACATAGCTACTGAAGGGAATGACTGAGACTGAAGGATCCGACAGGCTGCAACCAATTTTAAACGTCTCTTGTCTGTTAGAGACAGAGTCATGGACAATGAATCTATCTGTTAACCTAAAAAGGTTACCCTTGTCTGAGGAATCAAAGAACTTTTTGGTAAATTGATCCTCCAACCATGTTTTCGAAGAAACAACACTAGTTGATTCATGTGAGATTCTGCAGAACGTAAAGACTGAGCTAGTACCAAGATATCGTCCAAATAAGGAAACACTGTAATACCCTGCTCTCTGATTACAGAGATTAGGGCACAGAGAACCTTTGAAAAGATTCTTGGAGCTGTCGCTAGGCCAAAAGGAAGAGCGACAAATTGGTAATGCTTGTCTAGAAAAGAGAATCTCAGAAACTGATAATGATCTAGATGAATCGGAATATGAAGATATGCATCCTGTAAGTCTATTGTGGACATATAATGCCCTTGCTGAACAAAAGGCAGAATAGTCCTTATAGTCCCCATTTTGAAAGTTGGTACTCTTACATAACGATTCAAAATTTTCAGATCCAGAACTGGTCTGAATGAATTTTCTTTCTTTGGGACAATGAATAGATTTGAATAAAACCCCAGACCCTGTTCCTGAAACGGAACTGGCATGATTACCCCCGAAAACTCCAGGTCTGAAAAACACTTTGGGAAAGCCTGAGCCTTTACTGGATTTGCTGGGATGCGTGAGAGAAAATATCTTCTCACAGGAGGTCTTACTCTGAATCCTATTTGGCACCCCTGAGAGACAATATTTAGAATCCATTGATTTTGGACAGAATTTGTCCAAACATCATTGAAAAATCTTAATCTGCCCCCTACCAGCTGAGCTGGAATGAGGGCCACACCTTCATGTGGACTTGGGGGCTGGCTTTGGTTTCTTAAATGGCTTGGATTTATTCCAATTTGAAGAAAGTTTCCAATTGGAAACAGATTCCTTGGGGAAAGGTATAGGTTTCTGTTCCTTATTTTTTTGAAAGGAACAAAAATAGTTAGAAGCTTTAGATTTACCCTTAGTTTTTTTATCCTGAGGCAATAAAACTCCCTTCCCTCCAGTGACAGTTGAAATAATTGAATCCAACTAAGAACCAAATAACTTATTACCTTGGAAAGAAAGAGATAGCAATCTAGACTAAGATGTCATGTCAGCATTCCAAGATTTAAGCCACAAAGCTCTTCTAGCTAAAATAGCTAAAGACATAGATTTAACATCGATTTTGATGATATCAAAAATGGCATCACAAATAAAATGATTAGCATGTTGAAGCAAGCAAACAATGCTAGACAAATCAGAATTCAATTCTTGTTGCGCTAAATTTTCCAACCAAAAACTTGCAACATCAGCAGGCCTGAGAAGATGACCCAAATATAAATAGGCCTTCCTTAGATAAGATTCAAGTTTCCTATCTAAAGGATCTTTAAAAGAAGTACTATCTTCCATAGGAATAGTAGTACGTTTAGCAAGAGTAGAGATAGCCCCATCAACTTTGGGGATCTTTTCCCAAAACTCCAATGTAACTGCTAGCAAAGGATACAATTTTTTAAACCTTGAAGAAGGAATAAAAGAAGTACCAGGCCTATCCCATTCCTTAGAAATCATATCAGAAATAGCATCAGATACTGGAAAAACCTCTGGAGTAACCACAGGAGGTTTATAAACAGAATTTTATCATATCAGAAATAGCATCAGGCACTGGAAAAACCTCTGGAGTAACCACAGGAGGTTTATAAACAGAATTTAAACGTTTACAAGTTTTAATATCAAGAGGACTAGTTTCCTCAATATCCAATGTAATCAACACTTCTTTTAACAAAGAACGAATATACTCCATTTTAAATAAATAAGTAGATTTGTCAGTATCAATATCTGAGGAAGGATCTTCTGAATCAGATAGATCCTCATCAGAGGAGGATAATTCAGTATGTTGTTAGTCATTTGAAATTTCATCAACTTTATGAGAAGTTTTAAAAGACCTTTTACATTTATTAGAAGGCGGGATGGCAGACAAAGCCTTCTGAGTAGAATCAGCAATAAATTCTTTTAAATTCACAGGTATATCTTGTACATTAGATGTTGAAGGAACAGCAACAGGCAATGTACTATTACTGATGGATACATCTGCATGTAAACGTTTATCATGACAAATATTACAAACCACAGCTGGAGATATAATCTCCACAAGTTTACAACAAATGCACTTAGTTTTGGTAGAACTGTTATCAGGCAGCAGGGTTCCAACAGTGATTTCTTAGACAGGATCAGATTGAGACATCTTGCAAATGTAAGAGAAAAAAATTATCAATTTCCTTATATGGCAGTTTCAGGAATGGAGAAAAAAGCAAACAGCATAGCCCTCTGATAGAGAAAAAAAGGCAAGAGGCATATAGGAATGGGGTCTTAAATAATGAAAATATTTGGCATCAAGTATGACACACAACAAACAGAAAAAAAAAATTTGGCGCTAACAACATCCGGAAATCACACACTCGCGTCAATGAAGACGCAACCTTGTGAAAGGACTCGGCGTCAACTAAGATGCCGGAAGTGACGAATTTGCGTAATCGAACGTAACATTGTGTCAAAAAAAATCTTGCGCCAAAAATATACTTTGGCATTTTGCGCCCTCGCGAGCCTAATTCTGCCCGCGAATTTAAAATGACAGTCAATTGAATAAAAGACTATACCCCAGGTAAGAAATAAATTTTTCCTAAAAATGCATTTCTCAGATATGAAACTGACAGTCTGCAAAAGGAAATATACTGAAAACCTGAATCATGGGAAATATAAGTACAATACATATATTTAGAACTTTATATAAATACATAAAGTGCCAAACCATAGCTGAGAGTGTCTTAAGTAATGAAAACATACTTACTGTTGAAAATAATAAGCAATATCTGTCTCTATTTTTTGCAGTGCCTTGTGAGGTCTGAATGGGTTAATTTGTATGTGGGCATTATTAGTCAGGAGGGCCACTCTGGTTAATGGGACCATAAAATATAGCTAGTTCTGAGAGTGTCTGTTTATTTTTTCTAAATCTAATCTCTTTCTATCATTGTTTAAGTCCTTGCATTCCAGCTAGTATCAGTAAAAACTTAAGTTTCCTGGTAATCTTGATATGCCAAATATATGAATGTATGTACACAACTCATTGTAAACCTTGGGAATGTATCTAGTTCATCCCTGACCTTTGTTTTTTTTTGTATTGTCAAAACACAGTAAAACCTACAATTCTGAAGTGTAGAACTATTATTTACTTATGTTGTAACCATATTTGTTAAAACCCTTGCATTTTTTAGCTAGCTAATCATAAACTGTAAATAGCCTAGATGTGGAATGTATAAATACCTGGGAAGGGGACTGACCCCTTCAGAGAAAACTTTGTATTGTTTCTCTCCATACTGCAGTGTGTAATCAATAAACAAACTCTTTTTAACCTTGGTCTGAAGAAACTATTCAGTCCAGGGTGATTATATCACCAACATTACCAAAAGACACCCATCCCCATATAGCAGATAGCCAAACCAGTACTGAAATGGTTATCAGTAGAGGTAATGAAATATGAGAATATATCGTCGATATGAAAAGGGAGGTAGGAGATGAATCTCTACGACCGATAACAGAGAACCTATGAAATAGATCTCCCGTGAGGAAAACCATTGCATTCAATAGGTGATACTCCCTTCACATCCCTCTGACATTCACTGTACTCTGAGAGGAATCAGGCTTCAAATTGCTGAGAAGCGCATATCAACGTAGAAATCTTAGCACAAACTTACTTCACCACCTCCATAGGAGGCAAAGTTTGTAAAACTGAATTGTGGGTGTGGTGAGGGGTGTATTTATAGGCATTTTGAGGTTTGGGAAACTTTGCCCCTCCTGGTAGGATTGTATATCCTATACGTCACTAGCTCATATAGCCAGTTATATGAAAGAAATGTTTGCATTTCATATCCCTTTAAGCTGTGCAATGTGCAACTGCAATGTGTGTTCTTACAAGGTTTCACAATACAATATATATACTGGTCTGATGTATCATGAGAATTACCACAATAATTTGTATAAAAAAACTCTTTAGAAAGGTCAAATTGAAATGTCCCTGTGTGAATTTCAGTTTTAAATAACAGTGATAACTTTTATTGGAAGCATTTTTGCTAATGGAAGTGTATTGCAAAACTGCTTCCAATAAAAGTTATTACCATTGTTCAGCAGCATATGCACATAGGCTGTGAGGGCCCGTGCACCAGCATTCAAGCTAAAAGCTAGCGGTGGTGTATTGCGCCTGTGAAGACTTCATTTGTCTCATATAAGCTTCTGCTGACTCTCTGAGAAGGTGTAGTGTTTGAATACTGGTGCTCAGGCCCTCACAGGATATGTGCATATGCCACTTTAAAACAGAAATAACTTTTAATAGAAGCGTTTTCCCTAATGAAAGTATAATGCATAAAATACTTGTATTTAAAATGTATTGCACCCATGCACATTTAAATTTACATCTTTCTATACCTTTAGGAATCTAAAAATATAATTTGGAGTCATAAATGACATAAATCTATTTAAAAAGGTACTGGTGTAGCAATATTGGTAAAAGGTAAAGATAAAGATTACAAATCAAAGACAATTGATAGTGCAGAGTACATTATATTTTTAATAGCGCACAATCCAATCTGCACCTATCGGCTTACAGTTCAAATGATAAGCGATATGAATTAATCACACCCTCGCTATCCAACTTGCAGATTTAAGCGCACACTAGGCTGTCACTCAAATAATAAACTTAGCTTAACATTAGCACAAAAATAGGAGCGTTGTTAAAGCACAATAGCACTAATATTTTAGTACTCTAATTGTAATCTAGACTAATATGAGTAGCTATTAGCTATTGTATTAACATTTAAAAGTCATGTTAGGAGAACATTTCTCAAGCTCATGACTTTTTCTAAAAAAAATATTAAAAAAAACAACAAACAGACATGCAAGAACGAAAGGGGGGAGGGGAGGAATTGCGAGGGAGTGGTTAAAGGAATAGTCTAGTCAAAATTAAACTTTCATGATTCAAATAGGGCATTTCAATTTAACTTTCCAATTTACTTTTATCATCAAAATTGCTTTGTTCTCTTGGTATTCTTAGTTGAAAGCTAAGCCTAGGTAGGCTCATATGCTAATTGCTAAGCCCTTGAAGGCCGCCTTTTATCTGAATGCATTTGACAGTTTTCACAGCTAGAGGGCATTAGTTCATGTGTGCCATATAGATAAAACTGTGCTCACGCACGTAGAGTTACTTAGAGGGCACTGATTGGCTAAAATGCAAGTCTGTCAAAAGAACTGAAATAAGGGGGCAGTTTGCAGATGCTCAGATACAAGGTAATGACAGAGGTAAAAAGTGTATTAATATAACTGTGTTGGTTATACAAAACTGGGGAATGGCTAATAAAGGGATTATCAATCTTTTTAAACAATAACAATTCTGGAGTAGACTGTCCCTTTAAGTGGTACCTTTGCTCCTTGTGTGTCAGCTACCCCTTGTCTGCACATGTGTAAAAGGTCATCCCACCCACACTCCAAAATTCTGTTCTACAAATGCTGCTGGGTTTTGTATTTTGGTTTTAATTTTTTGGGTTTTCTTCACAACAGGAGTTATAACAGGGAAGCATACACAGGTATAGAATTCTTGGCCAAGTTAGTGCTCTGTCAGGCCTGATATGGCTTATGTGTGGGAGCAGGATTCTTGAATGTATCTTGGATACCGATCACTGTGCATTACTAATAGGATCAAGAAGAATCTAACTGACAACAAGCACATATGTAATACATTATCTTGGGTTATACCAGTATTTATAGTTACACTTTAAGTACTTGTAATTTGCTAAGTTGTTGCATTGTGATACAATTAACTTCTATAATCTAAAATCTATGTGTGTGTCAATTTGTCCAATTTGCAACTTTGAGGAAATATTTGTGTATTGCATATATATATATATATATATATATATATATATATATATATATATATATATATATATATGTATGCAAAAGTTCAAAAGGTATATCCACTCTCACCACTGTCCTACAACTGCCAGGGTGCTCTTAAAAAATATAAGCAAAAGGAGTAAAGTGAAGCACTCACTGGACTTCGGATATCTGTGTAATAAAGTTATTTATTTGTGACGTTTTGGGACCTCAAACGTCCCTTCTTCTGACAACCCGAACATACAAATGAACAGACTAATAAAGGCCTGTAAGACCCTCCCCCACTGCAGTCACCAATCCCTGGAGACCGTGTGCAAGTGTATATCGCTGGATGTTTGCACCAGAAGAGAGAAGAAATCTTAGACCTAGGAGGGAGAGAAGATACACTAAGAAAACCGTCAATATGGTGGACACCAGCTCGGGTGACAGCTCTGGCCAAGAGGGCTCTACGAATCCTGAAACACACTTTTTTAGGGGTATCACAACCAGATCAAGAGGAAGCAGTAATCCAACACAATGGGACAATACCCAGGAAGAGGGTTTTATACGACCACCTCTTGCCCCATATTCAACATCCAATCATTTTTTAGGACAAGGACCCGGCCACACACGAGGCGGGAGGGCATGGTCCGCCACCCCCCAATCCAAAGAAGATAGAGAATAATGTTTTTAACATCAGTACGAGACCACTGAATGATGCAGAAACATCACTAATCAATAAGGGATTGTCATTTGTACCAACTATAAAGATGAGCTCTTTCAACTCTTTTATTAATATACAGAAATTTGGAAGATCATTACGTCTAAAAGAATTCTTTAGAAGTAACGTGGAGGAGAGGTCAAGATTCGGCACAACAGAGACATTTGACCTCACTTCTAACAATTCCTCCATCACCTCGTACACAAACTACCTGACACGACTAAGTCAAGAACCTATTACCACCACAAGACGCAATGACAACCTATCTAGGGAGGAGAGACAAGCGCTGAGGACACTCAGTGAAGATGCAACAATAGTGATACGTCCTGGTGGTGGTGGCGTAGTGGTGATGGATGTGGTTGATTACAAGAAAGAGATCCTCCTCCAGTTGTCTGACAGCACAACCTATAGAGTCTTGCATGGTGATCCCACCACAGCATTAAAGTGTGAAATTGATAACAGAATATCCAAATGGAAGGAGAACGCAGTGATCTTTGAACAGGAAGCACGCTTCCTCCAAAGGGATTTCCCAATTACACCAATTCTGTACACATTGCCGAAAAATCCACAAAGATATGAGGTGTCCACCCGGAAGACCAATTGTTTCAGCCAGAGGATCGCTTCTACAGCCTTTGGCTGAATTCATTGATTACTTTCTGCAACCTATGGTCAAGCACATGAAGTCTTATATACAGGATTCATCTACTTTTATCCAACACATTGTCCATCTGAGTGACATCAGTGAGTTTGATATACTGGTTACTATGGATGTCTCAAGCCTCTATGCAGTAATTCCTCACGCAGCAGGCATTTCAGCAGTCACCAAGTGCTTGAGACAGACGCCATACATTGGTCCACCCGAAGATGTCCTGATAGAAAATTTTGACGATCTTTCTACACAAGAATTTTTTCCGCTTTGAGAATAAGTTCTATCTCCAAATAGCAGGCACGGCGATGGGGTCCAATGTGGCCCCATCGCTGGCGAATCTCTACATGTCTGAATATGAAACTCTACACATGAAGGTGTATGAAACAGCGTCTATTAAGTTCTATCGCAGATACATAGACAATCTGTTCCTGATTTGGCAAGATGATATGAAGTCATTGGAGACCTGGATTGAGGCTTTGAACTCACTTGAGAGTACCATCAGATTTCAGTATGTGGCGGATATGAACTCTGTTAATTATTTGGATGTGAGAATATTCAAAACCAATGGGTCACTTGGGACCACTCTTTTCAGAAAGAGCACGGACCGCAATTCTATCCTTCATGCAAGCAGTTGTCAACAACCAGCCCTGATCCGGAACATACCTAAGGCCCAGTTCCAAAGAGTGGTACGAAATAACACAGATCCAGCACAGTGTGAAATCCAATTAATTGAAATGGTGGAGAGATTCACACAACGCGGATATAAAAGGCCACATTTACAAGCTATGTGCGATCAGGTAACCAAGGTAGACACTGAAGATGAGCAGGCCACACAAGATAACGTTCCACAACTTACATTTGTGACAACTTACACTCCGGACCAGCACCGAATCTCAAAAGCCATCAAAGAAGAATGGAAGCTGATCCAGTCAGACCCCTCATATTATTAATGGGGAACACTCCGACTGGCATACAGGAGAGGTAAGAGCCTGAAGGATCGCCTAATGAAGACAGATCTAGTAACACCTACTGATAAAAAGAGGTGGCTGAAGCGAAAATGCGGCTGCTTTAAATGCATGGGTTGCGTGACCTGCAATAGCATGCATACTGGGAATATGTTCCAGCATCCTGAGAAAAAGAAGAAATATAAGATCAAATACTTCCTCAAATGTACGACAACTCATATCATCTACCACCTCAATTGTCCATGTGGGCTTTTCTACATTGGGAAAACTATCGATGATGCCCGGACCCGTATGGCTAACCACCGATCAAGTATAAGGACTACCCTGAAGAATGGAAAGTCAACCGGTAGTCCGACACTTTTTGGATAGAGGGTATACGGTTACGGACTTGAGATTCCGTATAATAGATCATGTTCCGGCACCGAGAAGAGGGGGCAATAGAGCCAAGATCCTGCTACAAAAAGAAGCCAGATGGATACATGAACTTGGCACCCTGGCGCCCAGGGGTCGTAATGTCCAAACTGGGTGGCAGGCGTTCTTATGATGGGTGCTTTCCTCTTGATAAGACAACATATGAGGCCCTATGAGAGTCCGTGATCACATTCTAGTATGAGAGTACACGATTCAAACTTATAGTGTTCCAGAATATTTGCCTGCTAATATTTATTTATATTAATATTTATTTATATTAATGAATATCAATTAATCTAGATGTTATCATGCTGGTTAAGGTATTGTCCATCTGTTTGTTACAACACTGCAGGATCCATTGTTAGTGGATCCTGGTGGAGATGTAAGTTGTTTATAAAAGAAGTGAATATTTTTTCATTATGTAACTCCATCCATCCATTGTAACACTTTAGGATCCAATAATAGTGGAACCCAGTGTTGGAACCATGTAGGATATTTTGGATTTATCGTGAGGCTTTTTTTGGTCTCAATTTATAATTAATGTTTGATTTTCACTTCACTCACTTTATGTTTGTTTATATCCATCGTGGACGTGGTCCCACTTCTCCTTTCCCAGATCTGATAGGGGCTTAGCTCTTGCTGTGCTATAGGGGTGTTTGAGTGCACATTAGGATGGGTCGGTGATATATACTTACTTTTTGATGTTTATGAATAGCCCTCTAGGTATGTTTCACTATACTTTAATAGGCTCACCCTCGCCTATTATAGGTCTTTTTTGGAGATTCGTATTGTCAGTTCTTCTAGATGTATTTCGTCACAGTCAGTCTGATAGATGGGGTTCATTTTTAGTGACAGAAGTTGTGGATTGAGTATTGCACGTTGATATTTTGTGGTTGGTCGATTGCTCTGACCGCGCATATAATCTATATAGTTCTTTATATAAGTTTTTTTCATACAAGCTTTTTACATATGTTTCTTATTTGGATAAGTTTGTGATATAAATTTTATCAATATGGGGATTGGTTTTGCGTTACCTATTGTGACTCACTGTTTGTATAATGGAGTGCTGTGGACGATTATAATCGTGAATTGCGTTTATGTAAAGTTGGGCAAATTTTTTCATTTTTATTAGTTATTATCATTTATTTTTATTTTTATAGATTCACATAACGGGAAGTGTTGATGGAGTTGGTCTGGCAATCACTAGAGTCCGACAAGAGAGACATGCATTATGCTGTGGCTTATGTTGGTAATATAAAAAGCTATATGAAACGTTGGGTATCGTTCTCCTCTGCTTGACCGGAGACACATTGACACCTTCTGGAGGTGTGTTGTCATTTTTAGTTATCTTGTAGCCATTGGTATGGTCAGTACCTTCCTAACCTATAGGAAGAGAGGTGTGTCTGCGATGCACCTATCGTGACCGGGGTGAGGTATCCCTGAGCAGTCTGTGCGAGTGTGTGCTCTGTGTCTCGGCGGGGACAGCTGATATCGAAACCGGGCGGCTGCTGCATCAGGGTCTATCTGAGTATATCAACAGAGGTATGTATCAGGGCTGGGTGGTAATAGCCTCTGTGACCGCTATGAAGTGAGTTCTACTCGGAGGGCTTTACATTGTACACATAGGGAGGTGCACTACTCCTGGTTGGGCTGTTTTTGTTTACGGTGGTTACTATAACTACCACAGAGGGTGATGCAGTTTATTTTTAGCCAATAGGATGCTTTAGGAAGTGGATTGTTCCATGTTTGTTAGCCCTTGGGGACCCATCGATTTAGGGAGCATGAAGAGAGTGGGATCTCGCACCACGGTTTAGAGATACACACGGTTGTTTTTGTTCAACATCTTAGTTTATTTTATTTGATTGTATTAACACATAGGTCAGTTTGCTACATATGATGAGTTGTATTAAAGTGTCATGATTCACATTTGGGTTATCTATATGGTATAGCCCCTTGTTTCTTTGCACACGGTCTCCAGGGATTGGTGACCACAGTGGGGGAGGGTCTTACAGGCCTTTATTAGTCTGTTCATTTGTATGTTCGGGTTGTCAGAAGAAGGGACGTTTGAGGTCCCAAAACGTCGCAAATAAATATATATATAGCAACCAGGAATAGAAAGCACTCACAGGGTCTTCAATAATAAACATTAAATTTATTAGAACATAACAGTGACATTTTGGGGATATTATCCCGGTCTTCAGACTATATAAAAACTAACAGAGCACATACCTTACTCCTTTATACCCCATGACCAAACACCTCTGCCGCAAAACTGGAAGTGCCGCGGCGTCCTGGCCGCACCACTGCGCAGGCCCGGCCTGTTGCCATGGCTACCGGACACAGCGTGTCTAAAATACAACAGATAGAGACACCGGACAACATTACAAATCATTGTGCACCACAAAGTGCTTCACCATATATCATATATATAACAATCAGCATTTATATCTGCAAAAGGAGGGCATATATAAATGCCGATTGTCATGCTATTTATTAAAGAATATGTTTTCACTTGTACAGTATTTTCTCATAAGGCATGACTAGGATACAGTAGTATTAAGCAGATTTATAGTTATATATATATATATATGATATATGGTGAAGCACTTTGTGGTGCACAATGATTTGTAATGCTGTCCGGTGTCTCTGTCTATTTTAGATACGCTGCGTCTGGTAGCCATGGCAACAGGCCGGGCCTGCAAAGTGGGCGACCAGGACGCCGGGGCACTTCCGTTTTCGCGGCAGAGGTGTTTGGTGATGGGGTATAAAGAAGTAAGGTATGTGCTCTGTTTTTTTTTTATATAGTCTGAAGACAGGGATAATATCCCCGAAACGTCACTGTTATGTTCTAATAGATTGAATGTTTATTATTAAAGACCCGGTGAGTGCTTTCTATTTCTGGTTGCTGGATTCTTAACTTAAATGCACCATGGACAGTTGAAAAGAGAAAAGTGTGTGCAGAGCCCTACAGAGGAGTATTATTTATATATATATATATATATATATATATACAAATTATTCAAATGGTATATGAACTCTCACCACTGTCCTGCAACTGCCAGGGTGCTCTTGAAGAGTATATAGCAGGGAATGAAGTGAAATATTTATTTTGTGACGTTTCGGAACCTCAAACGTCCCTTCTTCTGACAATCAGAGTATACAAATAAGCAAACTTATAAAGGCCTGTAGGCCCCCCTCCAGTCTGGTTACCAATCCATGGAGACTGTGTGCAACAGGGCTGAACCATATCTGTAGCCCAAACCAATAAAATTTTGAATTATATCCTAAACATGTGAAAAACAACTAAATAACAAATATCAAATTATCATAGCTTTTAGTACAGTATATTCTTGTAACAGCGTGTCTATAAATCTAATACGTGTTCAATGATCCCACAACAATCAAAATGCCCAGCGGGTTACTGCCTCTGCCTAAATATCAAAATTTACGGGTCCTTGTTATTATTGGATCGTTACCAATACCGCCCATATCACGGTAATCAGTTGTTTAACATTGTCTTAACAACGATAGTACACTGTCAGGGAGACCACTCCCAGTTCAAGTTACCTCATCAGCATAACATCGCATCTTGACCAACAGTCCAGCCCCAGCATTCAAAACTTACTTTGAGTCACTATTAGGGTGGGGGTGAGTGAAGCTATGGTCACGCCCTTTCGGGTTCCAGCCCATTGTAGAAAGAGAGTGTCTCTGGCGGTCCTTTGAGATCACAGGGGAGTGGCCTCCATTGAGTCTAGTGCCGATATGGTGTTTTTATTGTAGTAGGTGTGTGATCGGGCTATATGCTTTGGGCAACATAGAGACTAACAGTTACTTGAAGTAAGTTTTGAATGCTGGGGCTGGACTGTCGGTCAGGATGCAATGTTATGCTGATGAGGTAACTTGAACTGGGAGTGGTCTCCCTGACAGTGTTCTATCGTTGTCAAGACAATGTTAAACAACTGATTACCCGTGATATGGGCGGTATTGGTAATTATCCTATAGTAACAAGGACCCGTCCATTTTGATATTTAACCAGGGGCAGTAACCCGCTGGGCATTTTGATTGTTGTGGGATCATTGAACACGTATTAGATTTATAGACACGCTGTTACAAGAATATACTGTACTAAAAGTTATGATAATTTGATATTTGTTATTTAGTTGTTTTTCACAAGTTTAGGATATAATTCACTATTTTATTGGTTTGGGCTACAAATATGGTTCAGCCCTGTTGCACATGGTCTCCATGGATTGGTGACCAGACTGGAGGGGGGCCTACAGGCCTTTATAAGTTTGCTTATTTGTATACTCTGTCAGAAGAAGGGACGTTTGAGGTCCCGAAACGTCACAAAATAAATATTTCACTTTGATATCCAAAGACCAGTGCCTGCTTCACTTCATTTCCTGCTATATATATATATATATATATATATATATATATATATATATATATATATATATATATATATATATGCTGTACAATTAATCGCATGATGTGATTAATAGCGAAATGAGGCTATGGAAAATCTAAATCGCATGTGGCTGCAATTTCTTATCAAAACAAACAGACACAGTAAAGTACAAATTAAACTTTCATGATTTTCATGATTAAGGGCATGTTATTTTAAATAACTTTCCAATTTACTTTTATCATCAAATTTGCTTTGTTCTCTTGATATTCTTAGATGAAAGCTAAACCTAGGTAGGCTCAAATGCTGATTTCTAAGCCCTTGAAGGCCACCTCTTATCTGAATGCATTTGACAGTTTTTCACAGTTAGAGGGCATTAGTTCATGTGTGCCATATAGATAACATTGTGCTCATGCCCATAAAATTTTTATAGATTCATCACTAATGGCCTTAAATGCAAGTCTTTCAAAAGAACTGAGATAAGAGGGCAGTTTGCAGAAACTTAGATACAAGGTAATCACAGAGGTAAAACATATATTAATATAACTGTGTTGGTTATGCAAAACTGGGGAATGGTAAGTAAAGGGATTATCTATCTTTTTAAACAATAACATATTTTGTGTTCACTGTCCCTTTAAATCTGCCCACAACCTGTCTAGCTCCCTCCACATCTCAGTTTCTGTTTATTATTGCCCCACCACACACCATTCATGCTTTCGCATACAATTCTCCATAACTCAGTGTAGACCAGTTTCAAAAGATAGCCTGCAAATGCTGGGCGGTATAGCTAAAATGAAAGAGGAGATAAATAGATGGAAACTGTAGAAAAAAAAGATAGGGTCACCCATTTTTTGTTCTGATCTTTAGTAGTCTTTTTAGGTTAGGTGTTTTCAAACCTGTCCTCAGACCTCCCTAACAGGCCAGATGTTCAGGATATCTGAACTGGAGCGCCGGTGAAATAATCAGCTGATCAGTAAACGTGGTTAATAACCTGCTCTCACCCAAAGTAATCCTGAAAATATGACTTGTTAGAGAGGTTTGAGGACAGGTTTGAAAAGCCCTAATTTAGAAAATAAAAAAAGTTTTCTGCTCCTGAAAATGAAAGCAGAATCAACACTTTAAAGGGACAGTAAAGTTAACATCAAACTTAAATGGACTGGATATAGCATGAAGTTTTACACAATTTTACAATTTATTTCTATCAATTTTGCTTAGCTCTCATGGTGGACCCAATGAGCTAAACCCCTCCACTCTAATACACCTCGTCAGTAATGTGAGGTCCCTCAAAAACTTTTAAAAAGGCTATTTTGTTCTTGAGAGTTGTTTATCTCTCTATGCAGAATTCTGGATATGAAGGAGAAACACTTGCTCAAAAACAACCAGATTTCTCCCCAAAAGTTTTTGATCATCAGACCTGGTATTCTTTATTAAAGAGTAATCCTAGGTGAGTTCGGGAGCGTGCATGTGTCTAGCCATCTGGCAGCAGTGATTGCAATATTGTTTATAGCAATTATATACATAGTTACAAACACTGCTGTGACTGCTAAAGACAAATGCAAGCTCCTGAGCTCTTATCAGCCCACCTAGCTTTACTCTTCACAAAGGATACCAAAAGAACAAAGCAAAGTTCATAATGGAAGTAAATTGGAAAGTTGTATAAAATCACATGCTTTATCTGAATCATAAAACTTTCATTTTTACTTTACTGTCCCTTTAAATGTTTTAAAACAAACTAGTCCAGTAAAGGTTAATAAGCAGTGGTTATTGACTAGACACATATATCTGTAAATGTAATTAATAAACAGCTGAAATAAAAACTGTGATAGAAATTTGTCAAGATGATTTCTGTCATACTAATTGTGTTTATTGACTACAGTTGTATAGTTCAAAGAATTTGACATCAGTCTTTTCAAGAATCAAGGAAAGTACAAATGCAAAACTGGAAAGCAATGGAAATCATACAGCGTAACTAAGGCAACAGCCATAGTTGCGCACTTCAAAGGAAAAATTTAGCAGCATTTCTATTTGAAGCTCCAATTGATTGTACTGTTGCAGCCTGGTAACAGAGATAGAGGGATCTTGTCCCTGGCAGACCTTCCACACACTATGCTTTGTGATATAAACAAAGCTGTTTAATTGAATACATTCCTAATAATGTAGATTCTATTTACAGATGGGGAAAACATCATCTGAAAATATTTTGTATTTTAGCAAGAGTCTACAAAATCAGAATCTAAGAGAGCTATTTGAAAATGATGAGAAAAATTAGGAACACAAGACATTAAAGGGACAGTCTACACCAAAATGTGTATTGTTTAAAAAGATAGCTAATCCCTTTGGTACCCATTCCCCAATTTTGCATAACCAACATTGTTATATTAATACACTTATTACCTCTGTGATTAATTTGTATCTAAGCTTCTGCAGACTGCCCCCTTATTTCAGTTATTTTGACATTTTAGCCGATCAGTGCTAACTCCTAGGTTACTCCACGAGTGTGAGCACAATGTTATGTATATGGCAACACATGAACTAACACCCTCTAGTTGTGAAAAAAAATCAAAATGCATTCAGATAAGGGCTTAGAAATAAACATATCAGCCTCCTCGGTTTAGCTTTTAACTAAGAATATACTAAGGGAACAAAGCAAAATTGATGATAAAAGTAAATTAGAAAGTTGTTTAAAATGACAAGTCCTATCTGAATCATGAAAGTTTATTTTTGACTAGACTATTCCTTTAAATTATTTAATTGCTGTTCAGTAAAACATCATTATTTTGATCCTGCATCAACAAGAAGAATATATATTAATCCTGTTAGTTGCTACGTATTCTTCAATAGCTGTTTTAATGTTGCACAATGGTGTAGATCCAGGAGGTTATAAGGACAGGCCCATAAAAAG
Organism: Bombina bombina; assembly: GCF_027579735.1. Lineage (NCBI taxonomy): Eukaryota > Metazoa > Chordata > Amphibia > Anura > Bombinatoridae > Bombina > Bombina bombina. The sequence goes on from NC_069502.1 coordinate 661,130,233, forward strand.
CAAATGTCCTTCTGTCCTTCACCCTTAAAAACTGCTCGCAGTTGCCGGCAGACTTTATTATGAGGGTAACTGCTGCCTTTTTAAAAGTTAAAGGGACATAAAACCCCAAAATGTTCTTTCATGATTTAGGTAGAACATACAATTTTAAACAACTTTCCAGTTTGCTTCTATTATCAAATTTGCTTCATTATTTTGGTATAATTTGTTGAAGGAGCAGCAATGCACTACTGGTTGCTAACTGAACACATGGATGAGCCAATGACAATCAGTATATATATATGCAGCCACCAATCAGCAGCTAGAACCTAGGTTCTGTGCTGCTTCTGAGCTTACCTAGATAAAACTTTCAGCAAAGGAAAACGAGAAGGAAGCAAATTAAATAATAGAAGTAAATTGGAAAGCTGTTTAAAATTGTATGTTCTATCTAAATCAGTGTTTTTCAACCAGTGTGCCGTGGCACACTAGTGTGCCGTGAGAGATCCTCAGGTGTGCCACGGCAGACTGACAACAGTGTGACATATTTTTTAAACTTTGCTTGTTTTTTAATCCCAGTGCAGGGGTAGTTTGTAGGAGGCATGGCATAACAGTACAATACATACAGTATGTGTGTGTTTGTGTGTATGTGTATATATATATAGGCTGTATTAGGCTACAATGTGTGATTTGTAAAAAAAATTTGGGATGGTGGTGTGCCACAGGATTTTTTAATGTAAAAAAGTGTGCCACGGCAAAAAAAAGGTTAAAAATCACTGATCTAAATCATGAAATAATTTTTTGGGTTTCATGTTCTTTTAAGTAAAAATAGCTATTGACTGAATAAAAAATATGTCCTGATTTGCAAGATTTCCCTAAGCCCTGCCCACGAGATGTCCAGACACAGCTATGCCCACCAAGACACACCCACAATCCTGCCCACTACCCACTCGTGGTCCTGGCCCCCCCAACACGCTCCCACCTATAAAATGGTACAAGTCTCCCTCAACCTCCTGAGTCCCTAATACCCAGCACAACTGTTGGGAGGTTTGTATGTGTACGTCAATGCTAGGGAACTGTAAAGGCGCGATCTTCACCTATATTTGTTGCAGATTTGTTTGCTATTCTTGTCATTAACATCTACAGTTGAGTGAACTCCCCAATACATGATATGTTGTGCATGAAACGAGAACCTGTTGCTAAGCAGTAAAGACAAATACATTAGACAATCACAACTAGCGGATAGGAAGAGGGGCGGAGAAAAATCTCATTGAAATGTGCAGTTTTCAAGTTGTGATGTTCGGAAAATATTATATGAGTTCAAGATGAGCTGCATCTGAGGGGAAGTACAATGTGCTTACAAGGACAAGAATAGATTAAAAGGGAGATTTATCAAGCTGCAGGCTGGCAAGTTATCAAGCAGAGAACCTGTCTGCTTGTAATTACCATTTGTGATACAGTATTGCTCGGCACAATATAAGATTGCACAAGAGCAATCCTGCCCCTTCATCTCCCACAACCAATCATACAACAGTAAGGCCTGTCAATCACCCTGAAGTGAGTTTGGGGTGATTTATTTCCTCTCCGTGTTGGAGAGGAGAAGAGGCAGGAATGCTTCTTAAATGTGTGCTTGTAGGTTCCCTCATGAAAACAATGTGTCACATATATTTTTTTTTACCCAGAATATCTGCATTTTTGCTAATGGTATTTGGGACACTGATTGTGCTGCTATTTTTTTTCTGCCAGTGTGTACAACTGTAAGATGCACAGTACCATGTACATCTGAAACATACAGCTAAACAGATGGCATATGATACACTTGGGTCTTAAAACAGTGGGGATGAAAACAACAGCATAATGTAATAACAGATGTGCTCAATTCTAGCTATCATTTCCAATGAACAATTCATTTTCAATCATCCTTTTAACTAAAAAAAAAAAAAATCATCAGCCTTTTTTATCTAAAAGGAATCTAACTGGCAATCATAATAAGTCAGATGCCCTATGAACAATATTACCCCATTAGCCTAATATACATATATTTATCATTATATGTCCCTATGATGCACATTTTTAATATATTATCCTTTAACATTGTGTTACTTATCTCTCCTACCCCCACCCCATTAGGAGTGTAATCTCTTCTGTTGGCTATGTTTACACAGCCTTTTTATATAGCTTATACTTAGGTATGTACATTTTCAGTACATGTGGGGATACCACAGGCAAAAATGTTATGTCAAATGCCAAAATAAAGCTAAATGGGCTATTTATAAACAGTAACACAGATAATTAGGAAAAATTAAAAGATAGAACATTTTACAGTACACTGTCCATTAAAGGAATAGTCTAGTCAAAATTAAACTTTCATGATTCACATAGAGCATGCCATTTTAAACAACTTTTTAATTTACTCCTACTATGAAAAAGCAAGAATGTAAGCTTAGGAGCCTGTCAATTTTTGGTTCAGAACCTGGGTAGCGCTTGCTAATTAGTGTCTAAATGTAAAAGTGGCTTGAAATTGCTCTATCTGAATCATGAAAGTTTAATTTTGACTAGACTATCCCTTTAAATCCTCAACATGTCTGCACCCTGTCACTATATGGACAGCAGCTACACTGAGCATTTATAAGTGCTCATTTTGCAAGAAAACAAGTAAGTTGTTTTTTTTCCTAGGTAGGAAAGGTGCATGTGCACATTGCAGGGGTTGGTTTTAACATTTGGGGGTGATGGTTGCAGAGATGGGGTGCTAAGGCAAATGTTTTAGACACCTGCATTGAAATTTTATTTCCTGGTGGTTTATACCAATTCAAGGGAGGGGGATCTGGGTGGTAAAGTATATAGGAGAAACACTGGTTCATTATATCTGCTGTCATATAGTTGGTTGTAATTTTTGCTTGTACCACTATGAAAAAAGTGTAATAGGATTACAGCAGTAAAAGTTTCAAAAAATAGACAACAATTTTCATTGAATACTATGGACCCAATTATAAAAACTCACCTGCATGGAGAGAAATCATGCAAAAACCTTTGTTAAAACATTATGTAATACTAGTCCTAAAGCCCGTTCACACGGGCCATTTTTTGCAGTACAGTGGTCCCACCCCTTGCGTTCTCTCCCTCCCAATTTCTTTTGCTTTCTCTCTCTCCCCCCTCTCTTTTAGGCTCTCTCTCCCCCTTTCTTTTAAGCTCTCTCTATCCCCCCTCTCTTTTGCGATCTCTCTTTCCCCCCTCTCTTTTGCACTCTCTCTCTCCCCCCCTCTTTTGCGCTCTCTCTCTCCCTCTCTATCTCCCCTCTCTTTCTATCTCCCCTCTCTCTTTCTCTCTTTCCCCCCCTCTCTCTCTCCTCTCTCTATCTCCCCTCTCTCTCTCCATCTCCCCTCTCTCTTTCTCTCTCTCCCCTCTCTCCATCTCCCCTCTCTCTCTCCATCTCCCCTCTCTCTCTCTCTCTCTCTCTCTCTCCCCCCTCTCTCTCTCCCCCCCCCTCTCTCTCTATCTCCCCTCTATCTCTCCCCTCTCTCTCTCCCCTCTCTCTCACTCCCCTCTCTCTCTCCCCTCTCTAACTCTCCCCTCTCTCTTTCTCGCTCCCCTCTCTCTCCCCTCTCTCTTTCTCTCTATCTCCCCTCTCTCTCTTCCCTCTCTCTCTCTCCCCTCTCTCTCTCTTCCCTCTCTCAACATCTCTCTCTCTCTCCTCTCTCTCTCTCCCCCCTCTCTCTCTCTCCCCTCTCTCTCCTCTCCTCTCTCTGTCCCCTCTATCTCTCTCCCCCCTCTATCTCTCTCTATCTCCCCTCTCTCTCCCCTCTCTCTCTCTCCCCCCTCTCTCTCCCCTCTCTCAACCTCTCTCTCTTTCTCTCTCTCCCCTTCTTTCTATCTCCCCTCTCTCTCTCTCTCTCTCTCATGTCTCTCTCTCCCTCTCTCTCCCCTCTCTCTCTCTCCCCTCTCTCTCTCTTCCCCTCTATCTCTCTCTCCTCTCTCTCTCACCTCTCTCTCTCCTCTCCTCTCTCTCTCTATTCCCTCTGTCTCTCTCTCTCCCCCTCTTTCTCTCCCATCTCTCTCTCTATCCCCTCTCTCTCTATCTCCCCCCTCTCTCTTTCTCTCTCCCCCTCTTTCTCTTCCCTCTCTCTCTCTCCATCCACATCTCTCCTCTTTCTCTCTCCCCTCTCTCTCTCCCCCCTCTCTCTCTCCTCTCTCTATCTCCCCCATCTTTCTCTCCCCTCTTTCTCTCTCTCCTCTCTCTCTCCCCTCTCTCTTTCTCCCCTCTCTCTCTGCCCTCTCTCTCTCCACTCTCTCTCTTCCCTCTCTCTCTCTTCCCTCTCTCTTTCTCCCCTCTCTCTCTCCTCTCTCTCTATCTCCCCCCTCTGTCTCTCTCTCTCCCCCATCTCTCTCTCCTCTCTCTCTCTCCCCCATCTCTCTCTCCTCTCTCTCTCCCCTCTCTCTCCCTTATCTCTCTCTCTCTCTCTCTCTCTCCCCTCTCTCTCTCCCTCCTCTCTCTCTCTCCCCTCTCTCTCTCCCCTCTCTCTCTATCCCCCCCCTCTCTCTTTCTCTCTTTCTCTCTTGCCTCTTTCTCTCCCTTCTCTCTCTCTCCACATCTCCCCTCTCTCTCTCCCCTCTCTCCCCCTCTCTCTCTCCCCTCTCTCTCCTCTCTCTCTCCCCTCTCTCTCTCTATCTCCCCCCTCTCTCTTTCTATCTCCCCTCTCTCTCTCCCCTCTCTCCCCCCTCTCTCTCTCCCCTCTCTCTCTCTCTCTCCTCTCTCTCTCTCTCCTCTCTCCCCTCTCTCTCTCTCTCTCTCTATCTCCCCCCTCTCTCTTTCTCTCTCCCCTCTCTCTCTCCCCTCTTTCTCTCCCTTCTCTCTCTCTCTCCACATCTCCCCTCTCTCTCTCTCTCCCCTCTCTCTCCCCCCCCCCTCTCTCTCCCCCCTCTCTCTCTCTCCCCCTCTCTCTTTCTCCCCTCTTGATTTCTCTCTCCCTCTTGATCTCTCTCTCCTCTCTCTCCCCTCTCTCCCCTCTTTTGAGCTGTTTGTGCTCTCTTCACGGCCTTTCACGGCCCTGCACCTTCACGCACCTTCATGCTAGGCTCCGCCCCTTCACGTGCATTCATGCTAGACTCCGCCCCATTCACAGGCCTTCACGCTAGGTCACGCCCCCTTCACGGGCCTTCACGCTAGACCATGCCCACTTCTGCTCGCGGCAGTCGGCAGATCAGGTAGGGATTTAAGGCCAGGTGTGTTTGTCCTCGTGCTGTCTCTACTGCGCATGACAGCTTCGGACAAACACACTTGGCCTTTTATAGTATAGTATATCTAATATATCTCTCCTTCCCATCCCAAATCCCATTCAGCATGAAAAACAGCCCTCAAGCTAAAATTAGCCTTTCTTGTTGCCATACTGATAACACTTCTTAGATTATTTTGCCAGACCAGAGAGCTCTATTTTAAATATATGTTGCGGGTAAAGTAAGAAATTGGGAAATCCTAGCATTACCCGGGTAAACCTGACATTACCCAAGCGGCTGTGGGTAAAGCCCAATGTAACATGATAAATCTTCTCAGAGTGCATCGAGTCACCGCATCAAACATATATACGATGCACTGTAAAATACACATCTTCACTATCTTTTTTGCCTCTGCCTGGGGGTTCAAGGGGGGCAGAGGATAGACAAGGTGTCTTCCTTGAACCCCCCAGGCAGAGGCAGAAGAAATAGTGTAGATGGGAGAATTACTGGACATCTGGCTTTACCCACAGCTGATTGGGTAATGTCCGATTTACCCTGGTAATCCTAGGATTTCCCGGATTTCTGACTTTACCCGTAACATGAGAGAAAGAGAGAGAGAGAGAGAGAGAGAGAGAGAGAGAGAGAATAGAGATAGGAGATAGAGATATTGGTGTATAAGAAACCCTACATCTAAATAAACAGTTAAGAAAATGGAAACAAAATATTTAAAGTTCCTAAATCTTTTAGTAGCTATAGTAGCCTTATAAAATAATAATGCATTTTTTTTGTAGATCATAACATTGATCCTATGTTTACATAAATAAAAAATAAGGCTCTTTCAATTGTACCCTTTTTAAACAGATCAGCTTAAACATTTATAATGATTTGTGATAGATATGTCAAACCACTTTAAATAATTATGGAAAGCTAAGTTTGTATAGTCTTATTTAATTGGTTACTGGAAAGAAAATAAACAACATCAAAAGCATTCTGAACTCAAGTGTCACTCAAAACCAAAATGGTAAGAAATATATATATATTTTAAATGTATGGCTAATGTGCGTACTTATAAGAAATATGCAAGGTAAATATAAGTCTGTAAACATCAGCACTAATATTTTCAGGTCATGTTTGCTCTCTTTGGGAAAAAGGAGAATTAGCAAACCACATATTGGGCTAATTATCTACCTACATCAAGCAATTATATTAATTCATGCAGCCTCAGCTGGTATGAGCTTAAAGTAATTTGATTTACAAGGGATGCAATCACACAATTGTTTCAAAACCTAAATGAAAATGTTATACTAAGAGATCATTAAATGAACATTGAACTGAGACATTAACCTTAATGCATTACCTCACCCCACCATCTACAGCATAGAAATAGAATATTGTTTGCTCATATTTTTAATCATACAGCTATTGTTTTTGCAACAGGTCAATACAACCAATATGAGGATATCTTGACTGAGCAAGGCTACAGGATTGTAAGATCAAACCTGACAGTCCACTATTTTTTCTTTTTGCTTCTTGGGCTTCCTCAACATTACACAAAAGTATTTTTTTGTATAGATACTATGATGATACAAAATAACCTTTTTGTGATATATTTCTACTCCTAGTAAAAAAAATATCATTGTGTTTCCTTAAAAACAACACACACAATCTTGAGGCTTAACCTTTTAAGGCCGTTATGGCATTTTATTCCGTCCTAACCGCGCCGGGCTTTAGCGTCGTTAGGACGGAATAGAACGTCCTAGCCGTTTGGCTGTCCTGAAGCCAATGGCGCTTCCTGGATGCGATCACGGTCTGGAGGGTGTGCCTAGCGTCATAGGGACGCCACCCTGACCCAATCCCATAATTTAAATATCAATATCAATGTCAATTTGTTTACGTTCCGATTTAGACAAAGTAACCCAGTCATCAAAGGGTTAAAGTGACATTAAACAACTCTTGTGTTTCTGTGCATTGTAGGTCAAAAAACTAAATCTGTAACCTAAGTTTTCAAAATGTTGCAAATTGCTTAAATGGATATTCCAATCAAAATTGGAATCCACATGGATGCCTTTCAGTTTTGAATACAAGCATTTTTGTAATATACATGTATTAGCAAAAATGCTTCTAATAAAAGCTATAACTGTTTCAAAAGTGTATTTAAGTATGTTCCATGCACCAGCATTTTAAACACATCATTTGCTCAGAGACCCTAAGGTGCTTGTACTATGTGGTAATGTTTGTTAATTGCTGACATGATACAAACCCCATTGATGCTCTGATCAGCTACAGTATTTAAAATGCTGGTGCACTGAATCAATCACCACAGAAAAGACATAAAACTGAACACAAAAATAGGACTATTCGGCCCAACCAAATGCTTACATTATCTTGTTTAAGAACCTATCATTTTTATGTAAGTTCCCTGACTATAACCAAGGTCCGACTAGAATTACCACCTAGGCCATGTGAACTTGGATAGTTATGAGTTACACATGCTGCAGGGTGTGCAGGGAGGAACTTGGATAGTTACACATGCTGCAGGGTGCAGGAACATTTATTATCTGGACAGCAATAGTCATATTCTTCCTTGTACACTCTGCAACATGTAACTCATATAGTGATGTCGCGAATAGCTCGCCGGCGAATAGTTTCCGGCGAACATAGCATGTTCACGTCCGCCGCGGCGGGCGAACATATGCGATGTTCGATCCGCCCCCTATTCGTCATCATTGAGTAAACTTTGACCCTGTACCTCACAGTCAGAAGACACATTACAGCCAATCAGTAGCAGACCCTCCCTCCCAGATCCTCCCACCTCCTGGACAGCATCCATTTTAGATTCATTCGGAAGCTGCATTCTTAGTGAGAGGAGGGACAGTGTAGCTGCTGCTGATTTAATAGGGAAATTGATAGCTAGGCTAGTGTATTCAGTGTCCACTACAGTCCTGAAGGACTCATCTGATCTCTGCTGTAAGGACAGCACCCCAAAAAGCCCTTTTTAGGGCTAGAACATCAGTCTGCTTTTTTTTTTTCCTGTGTAATCTAATTGCAGTTGCCTGCCTTCCAGCGTGTGTGTCAGGCCCACAGCGTATACTGTGCCCACTTGCCCAGTGCCACCACTCATATCTGGTGTAACAGTAGTGTACATTTAAAAAAACAACACTTTTTTGACTGTGAAATAATAGCAGACAGCTGCCAGTACCCAAGATGGCCGCCAATAAGGCAGATGGGGAGGGTTAGAGAGCTGTTTTGGGGGGGATCAGGGAGGTTGGGGGCTAAGGGGGGATGCTACACCACAGCATATGTAAATATGCTAAAAAAAAATTAAAAAAATTTAAAACCTTTTATTTTAGTACTGGCAGACTTTCTGCCAGTACTTAAGATGGCGGGGACAATTGTGGGGTGGGGGAGGGAAGGGAGGAGTTTGGGAGGGATCAGGGGGTCTGATGTGTCAGGTGGGAGGCTGATCTCTACACTAAAGCTAAAATGAATCCTGCAAGCTCCCTACAAACTACCTAATTAAGCCCTTCACTGCTAGCCATAATACACGTGTGATGCGCAGCAGCATTTAGAGGCCTTCTAATTACCAGAAAGCAACGCCAAAGTCATATATGTCTGCTATTTCTGAACAAAGGGGATCCCAGAGAAGCATTTACAACCATTTATGCCATAATTGCATAAGTTGTTTGTAAGTAATTTCTGTGAGAAAGTTTGTGAAAAAGTGAACAATTTTTTTTATTTGATCGCATGTGGCAATGAAATGGTTGCATGAAATATACCAAAATGGGCCTAGATCAATACTTTGGGTTGTCTACTACACTACACTTAAGCTAAAATTAACTCTACAAGCTGCCTACATGCTCCCTAATTAACCCATTTAGCAGCCTTCTAATTACTAAAAAGCAACGCCAAAGCCATATAAGTCTGCTATAATGGCATGTCTGGCACACAGTGTTGGGGCAAGGGTCCATCTGACCACTGATACCTGGTCTGCAAAGCATGGTCAGGGCAGGTATATCACCTAAACTGCGCACTGTGAAGCCGGCGTAACCCTTACACTACCTGATCGATACAACATCATACCTGATGTTTTAAAGCACGTTATTCCAAACAATTTAGGAATGTTAGGTGATTTATGCCCTTTATGGATTAAAACCAGACTCTGCATCAACTATGTAATTTTTCATGGGAGTTTTGCCATGGATCCCCCTCCGGCATGCCACAGTCCAGGTGTTAGTCCCCTTGAAACAACTTTTCCATCACTATCGTGGCCAGAAAGAGTCCCTGTGGGTTTTAAAATTCGCCTGCCTATTGAAGTCTATGCCGGTTCGCCCGTTCGCAAACTTTTGCGGAAGTTCGAGTTCGACGTTCGCGAACCCAAATTTTTAGGTTTGCGACATCACAAAACTCATAGCTGTCCAGGTTAACATGGCCGAGGTTTCAAGCCTAGGATCAACAGAGGTACTTGCACACACAAAAAAAAAAGTTGAATGAGGGTCAGGGAAAAGCGGGATCGTATTTATTTGTTGTTAAGTTACACTAGGCCAGGGCCGGTGCTAGACTATTTTGCACCCTAGGCAAGACCAGCTACTTGCGCCCCCACCAAAAAAAATAAAATAAAAAATTAAAGCAACAAAACATAAAAAAAATGCTACATTTCTTTTAACTTTCAAGAATAAGTGCCATAAGAAGCCAAAAGCACTACTATTAAAGGCAAAATATAAATTAGCCAAATATAAATTAACTGTATTACTTTTACTTTATTTATATATTTAATTATATTATTAAAAGTAAAAGGGGTACTGTAACCAATTTTTTTCTTTCAAGATTCAGATAGTGCATGCCATTTTAAGCAGCTTTTTAATTTACTCCTATTGTCAATTTTTCTTCATTCTCTTGCTATCTTTATTTGAAAATGCAAGAATGTAAGGTTAGGAACCAGCCCATTTTTGGCTCAGCACCTGGGTAGAGCTTGCTGATAGGTTTGCTACATTTAGCCATTAATCAGCAAGCGCTACCCAGGTGCTGAATCAAAAATGGGACGGCTCTTAAGCTTACATTCTTACTTTTTCAAATAAAGATAGCAGGAGAACAAAGAAAAAATTATAATAGGAGTAAATTAGAAAGTTGCTTAAAATTGCTTGCTCTATCTGTATCACAAAAGAAAAAAAATGTGGGTTAAGTATCCTGACCAATATCACTATAACACTGGTCACACACCTATGTAGAACCAGTTTTATAGACCAAAAAACTAAACTTGATCAAGCGGACAAGCGCCAAAATTTATAAACCTGATGATCCTGATGACCTGATCACATCCTGATCCTCCATAAACCTCCCAGTGCAATTTTTCTCTAATCAGATATACTCCCCATAGAATCCGTAACTGAGAGATCAGAGACCACTACATTTCAATTAAAACACTTACGGTTACCGTTGGCCTTGTAGAAGCTACTGCCGCCCGTGACTAGTAGTTAGCCTGCCTGCAGATGGCTGCCTGTCTGAGTCACCACGTCGCCACCTACACACAGATGTCCACTCCAGTCTCCAGGACCAGACCACACCGCATAAGACAACACGCAGTTGCTCCGACCTGCTGGCTGCTGCCGCCTCTAACTGCACAGTGCGCACAGCGCGTGGGTGGAGCAAAGCAGGAACTGGCTGGGTGATGATAATTAATATGTAAGATGAGGATGTCATGACTGTATGTGACTGGCATTTAACCCCACCACTACCACTGTGTTATATACAGTTTATTTGTTATTATATCTGCTGCTGGTTGTATAAGTTACAGATATTTTTCAGTAAAGCTTCTTCATTTTTGAATTACCCCCGATATATTAGCAAATGATCTGGTACTGTTATAAAACCAACAGATAATTATAATAACAAATAAACTGTATGTAAGTACAGATATTTTGCAGTAAAGCTTCTTAATTTTTTTAATTACCCCTGATATTAGCGAATGATGCACCACTGTGTGTTATATACAGTTTATAATTTGTTATTAAGATCTGTGTTGGTTGTAAAGTACAGATTATTATATTTTGCAGTAAAAAGCGTCTTCATTTTTTAATTACCCTTTGCATATATAAACACAGACTGAGTGACAAGTCAAGATGGAGTCACAGTATTATTTTTTTAAAGTAAAGGTGATTCACGGTCTGGTCAGGGTCACCTTAACAAATAGCTGAGCAGAACATATTTTATTGCAGGAGCTTGCCAGTTCAGTTAAGGGCTGAGTCAGACTCTCACCTCTGCTGGTCCACTGATCGGCTAGACTGAGTGACAAGTCAAGAAAGAGTCACAGCTCAAAACAGCTGAGCAGCACATTTTATTGCAGGACTCGGAGCCTGCCAGTTCAGTTATGGCCTGAGTCTCACCTCTGTCTGCTGGCCCACACTGATCAGCTCTAGGCTCTACTTCTGAGTTTAGGGTGTGTGTGACAGAGAGACACTCTGTCTTCCTGCCGCCGCGTGTGAGAAGACTGGTGCACTGATCCAGTGAGCAGCAAAGCATGATGGTGACATCGAGGGTGCTGCCTGACCGCGCAATACGACATAGATGATAAATTCAAGGAGGAGGAGACTCAGGAGTGGCGCACACGATCGCACTAACTAAGCAAAGCTTATATTAAAAAAAAAAATCTGTACACAGCGTCGAAATCGGCTGCAGCCTGCACCCTAGGTGGCAGTGTGCCCTAGACGGTTGCTTAGCTTGCCTAGCGGGAGCGCCGGCCCTGCACTAGGCAAAATACATATACACAATATTTACTATGTTTACATGCTAGAATGCAAGTGATACATTAAAGGGCCATTATAGTTAAAAGACTATCTACCCTAGACTATTGTGTGTTTAAACCCAGCAAAGGAGTTAAGCATTGCTGGTCCCGAGCAGAAAACATCACTTATCCAATCAGCAGCGCTACTTACACATCTGAGTTGTTCAACTAGCGTTGCTGATTAGATCAGCGTTGTTTTACACTTGAGATCAGCAGTGCTCTGTGAGTACCGAGCGGTATTTCCACTACTGTGTGTTTAACCCCTTTGCGGTGGTTAAAGGGACATTAAACACTTTGAGATGGTGATATAAAATGATAAGCCATATATATATATAAAAAAAAACTCTGCAGTATACTTTCATTATTAATTTTGTCCCCTTTTTCTGTAATTCCATTCTGAAATTGTGAGCTATTCACTTCCTGTTCGAAGTGGAACTGCAGAACACTGTTATATTCCACACAGCCATTGGCTGCACACTCTAGTGACCTATTTATAATTGTCCCTAATTAGCCAAAGCAGAGAAAGTAACTTAAGTTACAACATGGCACCTCTCATTGTTTTATAGACACTAAATCTTTACACTTATTTTATCAATATTTAAACAGCTAATGAAACTTTAAAAAATACATCTACATGTTATTCTCAGACTAATATTTTCTTTGAATGCATCATTCTATCTAGCATTTTTTTAGTTTTTAATGTCCCTTTAAAGAACCACTAAACACAAATTGTAAACTTCATGTTTTTGAACCTTTATATCTGAGAATAATTTTGCAATGAGTATATTGTTTTATGTTTATTAATTTCACTAATTTCCCTTTCCAATAGAACAAAAGAATCCTTGCTAACCAATTAAAAACTAATATTCAGATCTATAATGAACTCTCTTTGCACATGTGCAGTTGAGAGAGACTAATGTAAAGAATAATTCTCCTATCATGATTGTTGATTCCAAACTGATAATCCACCTTTTACAAAAATGTAACTGCAGAGAATCTTAGAGGGGAGAGTGCAGTAAACAAAAGCTTGCATAAATTGCCTAAAAGTATTAACCCAAACCTCACTGGGAGAAAGTAAAACAAGCACATTTTTTAGATGTATTTTACAGCAAAATGTAGCAAAATAAATAATGAATCTATATTGCAATAATGTTGCACTTGCAATAATGAAACATTTTCTGCATTGTTGAAATGTCATGTTTAATGGTCCTTTAAACACTAAGAGCTCGCTTCCATTGAGTCGTTAAAAATGGAGCCGTAAGCTACCGAAGCGGGCGATAGCTAAAAGTAATTTACAGCTCCATTTTAGTACCAGGTTTCCATTGAAATATTTTGAGTATTGCGTGCAGTCGCTCTTTTCGTGTAGCTGTAAGTTAACGTTGTGTTAACACTTCCATCTGACGTCGGATTTCTTGAAAATCAATTAGTTGCTAAGGTAACCCGACCTTACGCTATAGAATTTACGTTTAACGTCCGTGCTCCTTACCTGTGATCACCTCTCAAGAAAAATAAAGATACACTTATCCATATTTTTAATAATCAAATACTATTTTTTAATATAATTATATTTTCCACTTGATAAATATAAGTAATATGTATTGCTGCTCTAGGCATAGGTCTAGTTTGCATTCTGTAGATATGTTCTTGCATATATTATTATATTAAAATATATACTGATATTTCTATTAGAATATAAGTTTAACTATTCCTATACACGAGACAACAATAACTATTACTTGTAACAATTTATTTCTACATTAAAACACTTGCATTATTTGCAAGTTTTATAATTTCAATAGAAAATAGGTCTCAAAAAGCACAATTTTCCTCTTTTACACCTAGTTGAGCTGGACGTAATATTTCTCAATGTATGGACAGCCTCCGACAGTTTATTAACGGTTTGCGCTTTCATTGGAAACCTGGTATAATTTATCGATTAACGGCTTCTATTACTTTCTATGGGACGCGAAGATTTTTACGGTAGCCGGAGTCCAGCAGCCGATATTGAGGTATAATGCGCCATTGGAAACAGTCGATAAACGAAATTGCTTCCGACAGCATATTTATCGGTTTGCGAGCGCATGCAAACCTAATTACGGCTCAATGGAAGCGAGCCCTAAGTCGATAGTCTTAAAATGACATGATCTAACAGATATTCAAGACAATGCCCAAAGAGTCTATCCTTATAGCTCAGCTTACATTATTTCTGATTAATGGACAAGTGTTTTACGCTAGACTGCAAGAGTTTGTTGTTACTATAGATATTTTCAAAGAAAAAAAATTCTACCTAACAGGCCAACTGAAAGACTTAATCATTAATGGGACATAATGGTCAAAATTGAAATAACATAAGTGAATTTAATTTCTGAATAGGATATGTTTTACAGTATACTTGTATTAGCAAAAATGCTTCTAGTAAAAACTATTACAGGTTCAGTAGCATACGCACATATGTTGTGCAAACCCTATGCACCAGCATTCAAACACCAGCTCAGATAGATAATGGTGACTTTATGATGCAAATTAAAGGGATATAGAAGCCAAAATTAAACTTTCACAATTCAAACAGAACATCTTAAACAACTTTACAATTTACTTATTTTACCAAATGTACTACATTCTCTTGGAATCATTTATTGAAGAATATACTTAAGATAAGCTCAGAAGAGTGCTTGTGTACTGAGATCTATATGGATGCAGTGCTTGTAATACAATTATTTAGTGTTAAAGTGCCAGTAAACCTAAAAAATAATGTTATATCGGGCCAGCTGTCTAGTCACAGCCCGCCCTGACCGCGTCATTACATTCAATGCATTATGTGCAGAATTATATAACATTATGTTTTAGGTTTACTGGCCCTATAAGTTCTAAAGGACAGCAGTGTTTATAGCAATATTTAACTTTGCTACAAATATAGCTATTATTACAAAGAAGAGAGACAGAGAAAGTGAAGCATATTGGGCACACTTGAAAGGGCAAAAACCATTGCTATATTAAGCACTGCTCCTCTCTATCAGTCCGTTGAAATTAGATTAATTGTTGGCCTCTTTTAGGCACCCTTTACTTTAATTTTTAAAAAATACTCTAGTTGTTAGTCTGGCATAGCGGTTATAGCGGTTACAGCGATTATAAGCTTTAATTGGGAAAGGTTAATATTTTAATCTAACTACAGTTTGTTGGAGCAATATGCTCAAGCGTAAGCTATCGCTATAGACAGACTATCCTGAGTGCCATTATTTTCTGGTAAATACTTTGTGCAGCAAATATCATTAGTGCCTGCTCCTTATAGCGATATTATACCTTGGGTTTAATTGATTTGGGCTACCATAAGCCTTATAACAGATGGTTGTCTTTTAAAAGGTTATCGCTTTATATGAGCCTGCACTACGTTTTTAAACTTTGAACTACCTCATAATCCCCACCTCATCTGGAATAATTATATTTACCAGGCCAATACCACGTAGATAGTACACTTTAATGGATGATTACTGAGGTTGATTCACAGTAAACAATATACGATTACCATTGCAATTCTGTCAACACTGGCAGCAACAACTATTGTCAACATCCAACTAATGTGAAGAGTATAAACACCAGAACATATAGGTGTCTATTACAAATGCTTTTCTCACATTTACCTGAATAAAATTACCTGTACACTAATACTTATTAATCTTGTATTTGCCAAACCAGACTCTTATAATAGTGTAGTAACACTTTATTGTTAAATAACCCCATTAGCGACGGATAAGCACAGAATCATTTATATAATGATATGTGCAATGGGGAAATTTCAATAAAATAGACCTATATTGATGGAAATGGTACTCATACTCTCATAAAAATAACATATAGTGAAATATTTGATATTTACTTGGTTTCAACAGGACAGTGTGATACAAACTGATCACTGTATCACATTTGAGAGGAGCTTTTGTGTACCGAGTACTTATCGGACACAATTTTAATTTTGTTTGTTGCTTTTTTTATTCATTGGTAGAAATCTCCACTCCTTTTTTTAATGATTATTGATATAAAAGTTAAGTTTTAATTAATACACGACACACCACACAATTAATATAGCAATGGTTTTTGCCCTTTCAAGTGTGCCCAATATGCTTCACTTTCTCTGTCTCTCTTCTTTGTAATAATTCTATATTATTTGGCATAAGGCACTACCTACTGGAAACACACAGGTCTGGTTTCTATAGGTCCAAAGGCTAAAAACCCACTATCCCCCCCTCTCTCCCTAGAGGTTGTAGGGAACTCATAATCTACAAATATAGCTGCAAACACTGCTGCCAAGTAGTGCTCAAGACATGTGCATTGGGCTGATTCTACCTACAGTGAGGCAAAAAAGTATTTAGTCAGCCACCAATTGTGCAAGTTCTCCCACTTAAGAAGATGAGAGAGGCCTGTAATTTTAATCAAAGGTATACCTCAACTATGAGAGACAAAATGTGGAAACAAATCCAGACAATCACATTGTCTGATTTGGAAAGAATTTATTTGCAAATTATGGTGGAAAATAAGTATTTGGTCAATATCAAAAGTTCATCTCAATACTTTGTTATATATCCTTTGTTGGCAATGACAGAGGTCAAACGTTTTCTGTAAGTCTTCACAAGGCTGTCACACACTGTTGCTGGTATGTTGGCCCATTCCTGCATGCAGATCTCCTCTAGAGCAGTGATGTTTTGGGGCTGTCGCTGGGCAACACGGACTTTCAACTCCCTCCAAAGGTTTTCTATGGGGTTGAGATCTGGAGACTGGCTAGGCCACTCCAGGACCTTGAAATGCTTCTTACGAAGCCACTCCTTAGTTGCCCGGGCGGTGTGTTTGGGATCATTGTCATGCTTAAAGACCCAGCCACGTTTCATCTTCAATGCCCTTGCTGATGGAAGGAGGTTTGCACTCAAAATCTCACGATACATGGCCCCATTCATTCTTTCATGTACACGGATCAGTCGTCCTGTTCCCTTTGCAGAGAAACAGCCCCAAAGCATGATGTTACCACCCCCATGCTTCACAGTAGGTATGGTGTTCTTTGGTTGCAACTCAACATTCTCTCTCTTCCAAACACGACAAGTTGTGTTTCTACCAAACAGTTCTACTTTGGTTTCATCTGACCATATGACATTCTCTCAATCCGCTTCTGGATCATCCAAATGCTCTCTAGCATACTTCAGATGGGCCCAGACATGTACTGGCTTAAGCAGGGGGACACGTCTGGCACTGCAGGATCTGAGTCCGTGGTGGCGTAGTGTGTTACTGATGGTAGCCTTTGTTACGTTGGTCCCAGCTCTCTGCAGGTCATTCACTAGGTCCCCCCGTGTGGTTCTGGGATGTTTGCTCACCATTCTTGTGATCATTTTGACCCCACGGGGTGAGATCAGTGGTCTTGTATGTCTTCCATTTTCTAATTATTGCTCCCACAGTTGATTTCTTCACACCAAGCTGCTTGTCTATTGCAGATTCAGTCTTCCCAACCTGGTGCAGGTCTACAATTTTGTTTCTGGTGTCCTTCGACAGCTCTTTGGTCTTCACCATAGTGGAGTTTGGAGTGTGACTGTTTGAGATTGTGGACAGGTGTCTTTTATACTGATAACAAGTTCAAACAGGTGCCATTAATACAGGTAATGAGTGGAGGACAGAGGAGCCTCTTAAAGAAGAAGATACAGGTCTGTGAGAGGCAGAAATCTTGCTTGTTTGTAGGTGACCAAATACTTATTTTCCACCATAATATGCAAATAAATTCTTTCCAAATCAGACAATGTGATTGTCTGGATTTGTTTCCACATTTTGTCTCTCATAGTTGAGGTATACCTATGATGAAAATTACAGGCCTCTATCATCTTCTTAAGTGGGAGAACTTACACAATTGGTGGCTGACTAAATACTTTTTGCCCCACTGTATGTATGCTCTTCAACAAACAATACCAAGAAAAATAAGTACATTTGATAACAGAATCAAATTATAAAATTGTTAAAAATAACATGCTCTATCTGAATCATGAAAGTTTAATGTTGACTTTTACGTTCCTTAAAGTCATTGTGTACACAATACACACGATCTCTCTGAGCTAGCACACTCTTAAAGGGACACTAAACCCAATTTTTTTCTTTCATGATTCGGATAGAGCATGCAACTTTAAGCAGCTTTCTAATTTACTTCTATTATCAATTTTTCTTCGTTCTCTTGCTATCTTTATTTGAAAAAGCAGGAATAAAAGCTTTTGGAGCTGTCCCATTTTAGGTTGAGAACCTGGGTTGCGCTTGCTGATTGGATGCCTAAATGCAGGCACCAATAAGCAAGCCCTATCCAGGGTACTGAACAAATATAGGCCGGCTCCAAAGCTTTTATTCCTGCCTTTTCAAATAAAGATAGCAAGAGAATGAAGAAAAATTGATAATTGGAATAAATTAGAAAGTTGCATAAAATTGCATGCTCTGAATCATGAAAGAAAACATTTGGGTTTAGTGTCACTTTAAGGCACAAAGGGCAAGTGAAGCATATGTGGGTATGCTGCTGAAAGTCTCAAAGCCACTTTTATGGAGTCAAGCAACATTTTTTTTTTTTTACAATTATCATAACTTTACTTAATTTTTTAATTATAATATCTTTAGAAAAGTAATTTGGGTAAATTAAAAAATGTAAGTAACCTATTCTGCACAAATCAACATAACTTGTATAGAGGTAAATACAGATACATACAACTGATTACCTGCGTCACAACATAATTAGACAATCATCTCTTGAGATGTCATTCGGGAACACGATAGAGCACTGTGTTGCCAAAGCTTGACAGAAAATAAGTAACAGGCAGGCTATGAGTGTCGTATCCAAGATTTGTTATTTGGATAGCAATGACAGACAATACATACGCACTGTGTGCAGAATATTTGTAAAAGAGCTATTATTCACGAGTTATGCTAAAAACTAGACACATTCCTTGTTGGTTTATGTAAATATTTGATTTAACAGTCCCTGATGTATACAATGGAAGATCTGCTGCTGATTTGTTCTGTCATAGCTATACAGTATTAGTTATGATTGTGTAGAAAAAAACAGAAACACCATAAATTTAGAGTTGAAAGCACATCAGCATATACATGCACAAGTACAGGGATAAACATAGGCTTTACGTAGAATAAAGCACCCTTCCTGAATTTGTTGTAATCTATGTTATTAATAGAGATGTCAGCCCTTTATGGATTCTGTATCGTTATACAGTGCACAGATTAATTTAATAAATGGTTATATCAGATGTAATGCCCTAGTGATAAAAGTAGCTAGTTTTGTGCTTTTAAACCACAGCCTATTACAATGGGTTGAGTTTCAGGTAATATCAGGTCTCATTATGTTATCACTTTGTGTACACACGCTTGCTTCCATATCTTATATTTGTCTGGAAAACCAAAGCTCAATACTTAGAGAGAACAATGGAAACTTATCATTTTATTACTTAACTTTCCTGTACCTCACTGAGAGTGTAATTTCTTCTGCTGCCTGTGTTTACATAGCCTGTCAATAGCCTGTACTCCAGTATACAAACTTTCAGTATAGGGGGGATACCACAGGCTATATCAGCTATTTCAAATGTGAAAATAAGGGTAAAAGAGCTACTTGTAAACAATTTGATACATTCTAGCAGGTAAAATGGATCATTGAGAGCAATTTAAAGGGAAGAACATTTTTGGGTGAACTGTCCCTTAGCACTGGTTTTCAAACCTGTCCTCAGGCCTCCCTAATAGGTCACATTTTGAGGATATCTGAACTGAGCACAGTTGAAATAATCAGCTGATTTGTAAACATAGTTATTTTACCTGCTCTCACCCAAGGTAATCCTGAAAACCTGGCCTGCTGGGGAGGCTTGAGGGCAGGTTTGAAAACCAGTGCTTTAAAGGGACGATAAACATCTAGAGATTGTTTTATCTAAATCATTTAGTTATGAGTAGTAAAACAGCTTTACAATACACTTTCATTATTTATTTTGCCCCATTTCTCATTTCAAAGCTAGAAATAATTCAAATGCTTACATATTAAAGGGACAAGTTGGGATAGGGACAAAATATAATAATATGTACTTTAACTACTTTACCTGCAAATGTATACTGCAGTGCCTCGCCATTAACCCTTTCTTTTACATTTCTGAATTGTACAGCTCTAACTCCCCCCTACACAATTCATTCTATGGCTGCATCTATATCCACCATTGATATGGTAGAATACAAGGGGCATATTTATCAAAGTGCGAGCGGACATGATGCGATGTAGCGTATCATGTCCGCTGCACATCGATAAATGCCTGCTTGTGCAATACCACCCCCTGCAGATTTGCGGCCAATCGTATTCGATCGTGTTGATTTCTGTCCGCGTCCTCAGAGCAAGCGGACAAGTTATGGAGCAACGGTCTTTAGACCGCTGCTTCATAACTTCTGTTTCCGGCAAGCCAACAAGGGGCATCAAGCTCCATTTGGAGCTTGATAATTCGGCCCCAAGACTTTAACAGTCATTATCTGCTGGAGCAAGCCTAGAAGCAAATAAACTGCTGTGAACTCAGTTGAAATACAATGCCTCTGTTTCTGATGTTAAACACTGATGGGGTGGATCAGACTTCTCCAGACAGAATGGCTATGTAACTGATTTTGCTTATTTTTTTAAATTATTTTAAAATACTTGCCAGCAATTTTTAAACCATTTTTTATGCAAACTATTTTTACTAAATTAGCCCTTTTAGGATATGCACAGATTTTAACATGTTTTATGGCACTTTAAGGCTTGTCCTGCTACATATCTGTCCCTAATGGGCTTTAACAGGTAACACCTGCAAAACAACATACTTTACAATCACATTATGACTATGGATATCCTTGTTGTCTGTAGACTCCAACCCGTATTGGTTCCTCTTAATAAAGCAAGTGGTGGGTGAAGTTTGGCTCTTGAAAAACCACTGCAACAAAGAAGACGTTAATTTTTTTTTAAAATGTTTAGACTTGGCTGATATGTTATTTTTTAGCAAGAGAAATGTCTTGTAATTAAAAGGTGTTACTGTCCCTTTAATAAACATTTTGATGAAATTAAACTGATGAATTAATATTTTATCTATGTATTAACCCCTGCTAACGTATAAAACCAACATGTTAGTCAAAATTAATCTTTTATGAGTCAGACAGAACATGCAAAAAAACAAAAAAAAACGTTATTTTGTTCACCACTGTTGAAACATATCTCCTTGAAAGCATATATAGATCAGGAGTGTGCACGTACCTTGAGCACTATAGGAATAACACTTATAAACAGTGTTGCAAAAAAATCTGCCAAACAGTGCTCA
This sequence comes from Bombina bombina, assembly GCF_027579735.1. Classification (NCBI taxonomy): domain Eukaryota; kingdom Metazoa; phylum Chordata; class Amphibia; order Anura; family Bombinatoridae; genus Bombina; species Bombina bombina. The sequence continues at coordinate 661,151,530 of NC_069502.1, forward strand.
AGAAATATGCACACACCTGAGGCTGCGGGCGGAGGATCAGCGTTATGTTTACCATAACGCAAAGGTAAGTATTTTTAAAAATAAGCAATTGTAATTGATGTAAACTGAGCTTTTATATCAGCCCCAGGTGTTCTCCAGGTGTTATCCAGTTACCTTCTCTCTCCACTGAGAAATTCTGTATCCCAGAAAGCTTTATTACTTTCTATGGAAGGCATCTCTCTGGGCCTTCCAGGTTCTGCTTTTTTTCTAATTGAATTCAGTGAGTTCAGGCCCTATGAAGTCTGCACTATAATATCTTTGCTTATTGGGCCCATAGGAAGTAATGAAGCTCTGTGGAAAACTGAAGTTGTCATTTTTTTTAAAATAGAAGAAATACAAAGTGCAATGTAGATCATTTTAGATCATCTCACCCTGAGCAGAAAGCTTTTGATCATGAGAACCTAACGGCCCTAATATCTACACTTCGCCAGATCAAACATGTTTTTTCACACCAACCCTCGCAAGGGCTGCCCAGGTAGAAATATCTCAAAAAGGGGCAGTTCCTGCGAGTGGCGAGATGTTTTCTGTAAAAAGTAATGGAGCTCACTGTAAAGGGATACTTTGCTGGGTAGAGTGAAGTTAGCAGTGAGCGCACTTTAAAAATGAAATCCTGCATCAAAAACAAATCACATTGTGCTGTTTACTGCATATAACATCTTGCAATCGCCTCTATTTTCATATGCATGTGTTTTTCTATTAGGCTATAAAGTATTTTGTGTATTTTGTCACAACCTCGCCACCTTTTAGTTTGCAAGAAAAAATAGTGAGTTATTCCTGTGTAAATTACATACAAATTTTACATTTTTGATAAAATATGATTTTTTGGTTAACAGTTTTGTTATGATTTTTGAAACACCTTAACAATACAATTTTTACCTGCATATTTATGTCTCAATTATTCGCTTTGTATAATTTTTAATTGATAAATTTCATTGTGTACTTTTTTAATGTATGCATCTCCTTCTCATATAGAAATGAAGTATACGCCCCTTAGCAAGACACCCTATTTTCAGGCTAAACCTTTGCTTTAGATAATTTCACCAGGGGAAAAGAAGTACTGGTGAGCATTTTTAAAAAATCTCACCAGAGACCTTTAGATAATAGGGCCCTAAGAGTCTGGGAAGGGCTTAAAACGCTGCCTTTGTGTTAATGTTGGGTTCCTCTAATACAGTGATAAAATAAAGATCTGGTTTTAAACACTGAAGAGGTTGAATGATTATTTCTGTATTCATATATGTTTGGATGAATGTGGCAACTTCATCCTTTTGTGTTTTTTTAAATGTAAATACTGTCTCCGGCTGATTTATGTATATTTTGTTCCTACCTAAATCAAGAAAGTTTAAAGGATCATTAAATAATGTAGAATTGCTCTGAGCCGTCATTAGCACCAGAGTGAGAAACTCTGTGACGGCTCAGAGCCGTCATTAGCACTCACTGTGTACAATTAAATATTCTTTTAAAGCTGCATGCTCAATATGAATCATAAAAGTTTAATTTTGACTTTAATGTCCCTTTAATTCTTACTTACATGAACATGGGTGAGCCAATCACAAGTATGGCATATGCGTTTAGACACCAATCACCAGCCAGCATCGCACTCAAGAAGTGTATTGTCACTCCAGAGCTGATTTACCTATGAGCTTAAAGGGACATGAAACTCTTTTTTTTCTTTTCTTTCACGATTCAGATAGAGCATACCATTTTAAACATCTTTCCTCTTTACTTCTATTTTTTAATTTACTTTGTTCTCTTGGTATCCTTTGTTGTAAAGCATACTCAGGTAGAATTAGGAGCTTGGAGCTAGCTGTTGATTGGTGGCTGCACATATATTCCTCTGGTCATTGGCTTACCAATGTGTTAAGGTAGCTACCAGTAGTGCATTACTGCTCCTTCAAAAAAAGATACAAAGAGAATGAAGCAAAATTGCTAATAGAGGCAAATTAAAAAGTTGTTTAAACATGTATACTCTGTCTAAACCATGAAAGGAAAAAAATGGGTTTCTTGTCCCTTTAACCTTTTTGTAGAGCCTTAAACAAATGATTACAGCCACACAAAAGTTATTAAGACATGACATAAAACAATGATCTTATTGCAGTTTTATGTTGCCTTAACATAATACACTGCACAGTATGTTTCATGCAGGGCATTCTGCTGTACACATAGAAAAGCTTGTTGCTTTAATGTCACTGGGTAATGTTACTGACTCTATCCTACCTACATAAAATTACCTCATCTTGTTCTGTCAAGGGGAAGCCCACCTATCACATGCATATTGTGTTTCACTGATATCACTGCTGTGAGCCCCTCAATGTGCGTATGTGGTCAACAGTTAAGGGATCTTTTCAATTTTTGTAACTAATTATTCTGGTGCTTTATAAAAAAACAAAACAAAAACAAAAATCTTTAGTTTTTAAACTTTTGGAGTTAAGTAGGAGGTGTGTGACTGTCACCCAGTAGATCTATGAGTTGTCATTATCAGTCTGTGGCCAGCTATCCCAGAGGCCAGTTACGAAGTGGCGTATCCAGGGGGCACTTCCCGGAGGCCTAGTATTGTTGTGGGTGGGGCTTTTATGGGAGGCGTGGAGCGAAAGTCCATGGTCTGAGTCATGGAGCTCTGTGGGAATAATGAGGTGTGTCATGTGCTGGGCCAGCGCAGAGTTTGGGGAGCTTTGTCAGAGTGGTTGGGAAAACAATCAATCACAGTTGGGGGGTACATGGAGGGCCAGCCATTATGCTGGGTGGCTAGTGTTTCCCTAAGATACCCCTATAGTTGTACACTTCCTGTTAGTTTCAAAGTCAAAATAAAAATAAACTGGTATTACAACATTTTAAGAGAAAAATATTGCAATATGTACTATTGCACTTTGATATGCATGATAGAGGTTGTTTTTTTCTTTAAAGGGACACTCAGGTTAAATTAAATTTTCATGATTCAGATACAGCATGTAATTTTAAACAACATTCCAATGTACTTCCATTAAAAAAAATGTGCACAGTCTTTTATATTTACAATTTTTGAGTCACCAGATCCTACTGAGCATGTGCAAGAATTCACAGACTATACGTATATGCATTTGTGATTGGCTGATTGCTATCACATGGTACAAGGGGAGTGGAAATACGCATAACTTTGAAATTTGTTATAAAAAATCTACTACTCATTTGAAGTTCAGACTAAGTGCTATTGCATTGTCTTGTTATCTTCGATTTGTTGATTATGCAAATCTAATGTGTTGACTGGTCCTTTAAGTGTAATGTCTCTTTAGGAGAATTATTAAATTGTTTTCACTGACAATTCAAGTGAAATAACAATTCTAAAAAACATAAATTATGCTTACCTGATAATTTAATTTTCTTCTGAAGGAAAGAGTCCAACCTCTGAGGAGTCCCGGGCCATGACAAGGACCGCTATCTGCCCCCAAAAAGGAGAACAGAATCTCATGAAAAATCCAAAGGATCATTCCACTTTGCAGAACATAGAACAACCCATGGTTGTTGTACAATAGCAATGCCCAGGGAGATGATCTCCCTAGAACACAAGGACCGAAGAAAGAGAGATCCATACACAGGGAAACATGTCCCAAAAAGGACTCACGGAAAACCCTCATATCCCTGACCCTGTACCATGCCCAAAGGTACTCCAGGAAAATCATGAGTTCCCCGTTGCCTCATATTAAATCTAGATCTGCAAGCTAAACAGCAGAGACAGCAGAAATAGGAAAACTATCCCAGCAACTAGTAAAGAGTTCTCCAAAAGGAACATCAACCGTGGAACAGGAACTCCCAATGACCAGTTTCCAGGTAGAAAGCTGACTCACCGTTGCTAAACCCAAACACCGAAGGCGTTTCAAAGCTTGCTAACACCCAGTCAAAGTGCAATTAGCTGTAGCTGGTTACACCCTCAAAGTGCAATAGCTGTAGCTGGATTCAACTGCAAACCTTCCAAGGGCTCCCAGCCCTCTGAATATCGGCTCCAAGGAATGCCCCCTCCCAGCACTGAACGCCAGTGGAAAAGATGAGGACATCCAAGACTTCCCACAAAGGAAAGAACTGACTCTAAAGAAAAATGGTCAACCCTGCATAGAGTAACCGACCCCCAATCTTCCCTCGAGGATAATGGCCCTAGCCCAAAGGCTAGTCAAGACCAAAGACAAGAGTTCCAGACTTCCAGAAAAGAAGGTTCAATGTAGGAACAAAGCGATTAGACCGCTGACCGTTACAACAAACAGTATGCTACCATGAGTCAGGATAGACATTGTGCTTGGGTGCAAAACTCCCTACACGGCTGTCTTCTCAAAAAACAAGGAACACTTCCCAAGGGAAGAAGGTCCTCAGACCCTCAGCATCCATATATCAGAATCCAACATATTGCAGGAGCCCCATAGGGATCAAACCCTCAGCCTCCCACTGCAGGAATGGATGAACCAGTCACTACATCGCAACTCCACTAACAGGATTCTGAAACGCAAGAAGGAAAAAACCCTTACAAGGCAAGACACAAAGGACCCACAGGCCTCTCCAAATACTAAGGAAACTCCGAACCCGGAGAACCCTACCCCAACTCTAGAAGAGGAAGGATGAAACAACAGAAAACCACCCTACCATAGAGGCGAGACCACTCGGCCATATCGCCAACCCAGGTGAAGATACCTGGAGTCTACAGGAACAGCATAAATGCACCAAAAGACCAGTAGGGGGCCATCAGAGGGACCTAAAACCTAAGCCACAGATAGGCATCTCTCACAGAGCCCCAGCCTCTACGGAGAGAGGCCCGCAGGACCACAAACATCTAGAGTGAGAACAAACCATCCACACCCATCCAAGGAGAGACAAAAAGGAATCAATCAAAGATCCAACTTCCAGAGAAACCCTAAGCTGTCTCCTACAAGGAGAAACACACCTCTAAATTCCATAGGCAGCGATTTAGCAATAGCCTCAAACCCAAGAGTCACAAGGACTTCCTTAACGGTCTAAGATTCAGCACCCAGGGCACTTGGATCGCAAAGAAACCTCGTAGGCAAGCATTAATACATTCTACACACACAGGCAAGGTATCAAACAACACCCAAAGGCAAAAGAGAACCCTGTACCCTGCTCCCCATCCCAGAGAATCGTACTTAAGACACCACCCATGAAGTCCCTAACGGAGCATCGAGGATAAATGGTCAACTACCTGACCCCAGAATGGCGTCCCTCCATAACCGACCTCGCCTCTTCACTGACAAGCCCCAAGGCTAGAATTGCAACGAGGACGGAAAGACACCCGAACGTCAAGACCATGATCAGACCAAGGGTAATGAAAGAGACCTTGAAGGATCTATCTTCCAAAAATCTTCTTTAAGCAGGCAAAAGCTGGAGCTTCGCAGCTCCCCACAGAAGGCAGGGAACCCCTGCACACCAACTCTTAGAGTAACACAACTCTAAGCCGACAAAGAACATGCCCGCACATTAAGACAATATGATCCACCCAAGGCGGGAAGGAAGGAAACTCCGCCATGGCAATAAAATGCTTAATAGGCTAAAGAGTCAGCATCCAGCAGAACCTTGAGTGAAAATGCAAACCATTAATCACTCAGCACACCAGACCACATAGGTCACACACATCTCCCAACTCCAAAGAATGGAATCCCCGGGGACCTGAGAACCATGATGACGTCTGCAAAATCAGAACCGTATCCCAGGCGAGAAGCCCGAACAACCAACCTAGATTAGCACTCATAACCCTCCGTTCGGAGGGGTTGTATTGAAACAACAGGCTTCATACTTCAGTAGGATCCAAGCCCCAAGTCCATAGAATAGGCATAGAAGTGACATTCAAAATCCAACAGGATTAATCAGCACCACGAGGGTGACATGAACCCTGGTAATAGTCGAAAAAGCATCCGACCAGTACCTGCCTGATATAAGGACACTCTAGAACTCCCCAAGGTCCAAGAGAATTTGTCCTGAAGGATCGATAAATGAACTAGAAAAACATAATTCTATTATTCAACAAGTGCGCAACTTCAGAGGAAGTGCCCACGCAACCTAAATCACAAGTATCGTTTCCAGAGATGAACGTTCATAAAAACAAAAATCTAACAGGCATAAGCTTAAGAAAAAACAAATTAAACACATACATCTGGATAAAAAAAAATTTAAGGCAACACCCATCAGGTGAACACCCAAGGTGAATGAGGACAACAACGGGAACAGCCAATTTAAAGCCCCATTCACCCAAGCTCAGAACTGGAACCGAAAAACATAAAGAAAAAGAAAAAACAGCGACAGGAGATTGGCTTCATCCCCAAACGTCAGATCCATTTTGCCATCCAGCTTCTAAGGCCTCGGATCCCTCGTCCCGCTAGGACTGGGATCCTCCAACATTGCCAAAACATGTCTTAAAAGAACACAAAAAAAAAAAAGCCCAGAAGGCCGAACGGAATTGGGCGATCCCACGCTCGACGGGCCCTGGTTAACGGAACACGGACAGTATCTTAGAAATAGTTCACTTGGGAGATATAAATTATTCAGCACCATAGAAATGACCATGCGGAACCGTGCCGTAACCTCTGCAGGAAACAAGCCACCCTTCGAGGAGTAAAGGCCATAGGGACATCTGCTTGCGTAGCCGGGAAATGGACTGGGGCACTCGCTTCACGGGTCAAGGAAACCTTGGAGGCGGATGGCTCAACGTGTTCTAAGCTCCCTGCTTCAGGAGAAGAGAGTAATCTAGAACGGCAATCGGAAAAAATTACTGATGGGCATTGATTACCCGGGCCATTTCATATTCATCACAAGACACATCCTCCGTGCAGATTGCATCAATAAAAGAAGGCCGTTATGTTCTGAAAAGGCAGAGATCCTAAATATAGCTACACATTTGCAGATAGAACCATATGACAAACATGATTAAAAGTCCCCCTGTTCAATAACCCCCCTCAGGAGATATTAACCCATGATTCCTTATTAAGATAAAAGGAGTCCCACTGGGACCCTACCTTGTTTCATTAACATCACATTCACATATCGAACACGGCCCTTCAAGTGTGACAGATAGTAGCCTCGCTTCTGACATGGACTTGAGTGAAGAAAGGTAGGCAGCGAAACTCGTCAACGCTGATTACCAAGGAGCTGGTAATATGAGTCGGGATGGGTTCGCAGGAAAACTCTCCCTGCATCTCCGGACTCTAACTTTCATCCATGCTCTCTTTGAGAGGCTGACAGGATTACTTAAAACTTCAGTCCCATTGCAAAGAGTACTACCCTCCATAAGAGACTATCTCAAACTTCTGAAACTTCTCTGCCAAACTCCTGTAATGAAAGGCAAAGAATGACAGGGGGATGAGGGAAGTGCGGGAGGTATTTAAGCCTTTGGCTGGGGTATCTTTGCCTCCTCCTGGTGGCCAGGTTCTGTATTTCCCAAAAGTAATGAATGCAGCTTTGGACTCTTCCCTTTTAAGAAGAAAAAAAGAAATTGTTCCAGCTGAACACTCCTTGTTTATATGTGCCCTTTGCCCCTTGTTATGTTTGTTGCATAATGTTTTATTATTCATTTTTGGATCTACCTTAAAGTACCTGACTAGATAATCATGAGCAGAAAATCTATTAAATATGCTGTATATTGTAACAAAAAGATAATGGGTCACAAGACAAAGATGAGATGCAAGGCAGCTGATTAAAAATTAATTGCTGTTCAGTAGCACAAAGGTTTACATTACAGAGTAAGATAGGTGAGCAAAACAAGCAGCTCACACGTAGACCAAAATTCAAAGCTCCTGAAGAAATATAAGGGAAAAAAAATAATCTGAGCATAACTACATTTTCCAGAACAGTCATCTAACATAATAAGTCAGAATATAAAGCTACAATTGACTAAGCATTATGGGTAATGATTACTGTTAAGGCTTCAATTCAATACATTAGCATTCTAGATTCTCGAAGCTGTCAACAACTATTCCTCTGACAATGAGTGTTGTTCTTATTAAGTTTATAAATAAATATAGGTTACATCACAAGAATGAGAGCCAATAGATAAAATCATTGAGGAATGAGAAAAATAACAGGCTTTGTAGTAGATAATAACTTCAAATTACTAATACTTTAACCTATTTAGAAAGGGGCTTCAGTACTACTTAATTAATAAATAAATTAATTAATTATTTAGCAAAAATACATGAATAATTTCAATTTAAAAAAAACCAAATTGATTAACAGCATTATATTTTAAGAATTTTACTAGATACATATGTCTATCTACAAACTACTAAGAAACTGTCTAGGGTTGTTATATTATTTGAACACTAGCTAGAAAAAACATGAAATTCATAATTAATGAGAGTCTGCAAAATCATTTAAAAAACAAATTAAGTAATACATTCAATAAAAATATAATGAAACAAAAACTATCCCTGTAGAAATATAGATAATCCTCTAATAGCAGCAGGCACAAGACTAAAACTCTTTCGGCTAGATTACGAGTTGTGGGATAGGGTAAAAAAGCAGCGTTAAGAGGTCCTAATGCTGATTTTTTACTACCGCTATTACGAGTCTTGCAGATTTAGGAGCACCGCACACTTCTTTGGCCTTACCGCAAAACGACTTACGTAAACTTCGTAAAGTCTTTTTTCTATGGGACTTCCATAGCGCCGGTATTACGAGTCTGTCCTGGGAGGCCAAAAAGTGAGCGGTACACCCTACCCTGTCAAGAGTCCTAATGCATTTAAAAGTCAGTAGTTAGGAGTTTTATGGTACAACGCCGTAACATAAAACTCATAACTAAAGTGCTAAAAAGTACACTAACACCCATAAACTACTACATTAACCCCAAAACCGAGGCCCTCCTGCATCGCAAACACTAAAATAAAAATTTTAACCCCTAATCTGCCGCTCTGGACACCGCCGCCACCTACATTATATTTATGAACCCCTAATCTGCTGCCCCCAACATCGCCAACACCTATTTTTAGATTAGGGGTTTATAAATGTAGGTAGGTGGCGGCGATGTTAGGGACGGCAGATTAGGGGTTAATAATATTTAACTAATGTTTGCGAGGCGGGAGTGCGTCGGTTTAGGGGTTAATATGTTTATTATAGTGGCGGTGACGTTGTGGGCAGCAGATTAGGGGTTAATAAGTGTAGGTAGGTCACGGCGACATTGGGGGCAGCAGATTAGGGGTTAATAAATATAATATAAATGTTGGCGATGTTGGGGGCAGCAGATTAGGGGTTCATAAGTATAATGTAGGTGGCAGCGGTGTCCGGAGAGGCAGATTAGGGGTTAATAAGTATAATGTAGGTGTCGGCGATGTCAGGGGCGGCAGCGATGTTGCTGCTTTTTTGCAGGTGTTAGACTTTTTCTCAGACCCGTTGATTCCTATGGGGAAATCGTGCACGAGCACGTACGACCAGCTCACCGCTGACTTAAAGGGACAGTCTAGGCCAAAATAAACTTTCATGATTCAGATAGAGCATGTAATTTTAAACAATTTTCCTATTTACTTTTATCACCAATTTTGCTTTGTTCTCTTGGTATTCTTAGTTGAAAGCTTAACCTAGGAGGTTCATATGCTAATTTCTTAGACCTTGAAGCCCACCTCTTTCAGATTGCATTTTAACAGTTTTTCACCACTAGAGGGTGTTAGTTCACGTATTTCATATAGATAACACTGTGCTCGTGTACGAGAAGTTATCTGGGAGCAGGCACTGATTGGCTAGACTGCAAGTCTGTCAAAAGAACTGAAAAAAGGGGCAGTTTGCAGAGGCTTAGATACAAGATAATCACAGAGGTTAAAAGTATATTATTATAACTGTGTTGGTTATGCAAAACTGGGAAATGGGTAATAAAGGGATTATCTATCTTTTAAAACAATAAAAATTCTGGTGTAGACTGTCCCTTTAAGCAGCGCTGGTATTGGAGTGCGTTAAGGAGCAAAATTTTGCTCAGCGCTCACTTCTTGTCTTTTAACAACGGGTTTGTAAAAACCTGTAATACCAGTGCTGCAGGTAAGTGAGCGGTGAGACAAAATGCTCGTTAGCACCACATAGCCTCTAACGCAAAACTCGTAATCTAGGTGAGTGTATTTTAGAAAACAGAATTTATGCTTACCTGATAAATTACTTTCTCCAACGGTGTGTCCGGTCCACGGCGTCATCCTTACTTGTGGGATATTCTCTTCCCCAACAGGAAATGGCAAAGAGCCCAGCAAAGCTGGTCACATGATCCCTCCTAGGCTCCGCCTACCCCAGTCATTCGACCGACGTAAAGGAGGAATATGCATAGGAGAAATCATATGATACCGTGGTGACTGTAGTTAGAGAAAATAATTAATCAGACCTGATTAAAAAAACCAGGGCGGGCCGTGGAGCGGACACACCGTTGGAGAAAGTAATTTATCAGGTAAGCATAAATTCTGTTTTCTCCAACATAGGTGTGTCCGGTCCACGGCGTCATCCTTACTTGTGGGAACCAATACCAAAGCTTTAGGACACGGATGATGGGAGGGAGCAAATCAGGTCACCTAGATGGAAGGCACCACGGCTTGCAAAACCTTTCTCCCAAAAATAGCCTCAGAAGAAGCAAAAGTATCAAATTTGTAAAATTTGGTAAAAGTGTGCAGTGAAGACCAAGTCGCTGCCTTACATATCTGATCAACAGAAGCCTCGTTCTTGAAGGCCCATGTGGAAGCCACAGCCCTAGTGGAGTGAGCTGTGATTCGTTCAGGAGGCTGCCGTCCGGCAGTCTCATAAGCCAATCGGATGATGCTTTTAAGCCAAAAAGAGAGAGAGGTAGAAGTTGCTTTTTGACCTCTCCTTTTACCAGAATAAACAACAAACAAAGAAGATGTTTGTCTGAAATCCTTTGTAGCCTCTAAATAGAATTTTAGAGCACGAACTACATCCAAATTGTGTAACAAACGTTCCTTCTTTGAAACTGGATTCGGACACAAAGAAGGCACAACTATCTCCTGGTTAATGTTTTTGTTAGAAACAACTTTCGGAAGAAAACCAGGTTTAGTACGCAAAACCACCTTATCTGCATGGAACACCAGATAAGGAGGAGAACACTGCAGAGCAGATAACTCTGAAACTCTTCTAGCAGAAGAAATTGCAACCAAAAACAAAACTTTCCCAGATAGTAACTTAATATCTACGGAATGTAAGGGTTCAAACGGAACCCCTTGAAGAACTGAAAGAACTAAATTGAGACTCCAAGGAGGAGTCAAAGGTTTGTAAACAGGCTTGATTCTAACCAGAGCCTGAACAAAAGCTTGAACATCTGGCACAGCCGCCAGCTTTTTGTGAAGTAAAACAGATAAAGCAGAAATCTGTCCCTTCAAAGAACTTGCAGATAATCCTTTCTCCAAACCCTCTTGTAGAAAGGATAGAATCTTAGGAATTTTTATCTTGTTCCATGGGAATCCTTTAGATTCACACCAACAGATATATTTTTTCCATATTTTATGGTAAATTTTCCTAGTTACAGGCTTTCTAGCCTGGATAAGAGTATCAATGACAGAATCTGAAAACCCACGCTTTGATAAAATCAAGCGTTCAATCTCCAAGCAGTCAGTTGGAGTGAAGCCAGATTCGGATGTTCGAATGGACCTTGAACAAGAAGGTCCTGTCTCAAAGGTAGCTTCCATGGTGGAGCCGATGACATATTCACCAGGTCTGCATACCAAGTTCTGCGTGGCCACGCAGGAGCTATCAAGATCACCGAAGCACTCTCCTGATTGATCCTGGCTACCAGCCTGGGAATGAGAGGAAACGGTGGGAATACATAAGCTAGGTTGAAGGTCCAAGGCGCTATCAGTGCATCTACTAGAGTCGCCTTGGGATCCCTGGATCTGGACCCGTAGCAAGGAACCTTGAAGTTCTGACGAGACGCCATCAGGTCCATGTCTGGAATGCCCCATAATTGAGTTATTTGGGCAAAGATTTCCGGATGAAGTTCCCACTCCCCCGGATGGAAAGTCTGACGACTCAGAAAATCCGCTTCCCAATTTTCCACTCCTGGGATGTGGATTGCAGACAAGTGGCAGGAGTGATTCTCCGCCCATTTAATTATTTTGGTCACTTCCTCCATCGCCAGGGAACTCCTTGTTCCCCCCTGATGGTTGATATATGCAACAGTCGTCATGTTATCTGATTGAAACCTTATGAATTTGGCCTTTGTTAGTTGAGGCCAAGCTTTGAGAGCATTGAATATCGCTCTCAGTTCCAGAATGTTTATCGGGAGAAGAGATTCTTCCCGAGACCATAGACCCTGAGCTTTCAGGGGTTCCCAGACCGCGCCCCAGCCCACCAGACTGGCGTCGGTCGTGACAATGACCCATTCTGGTCTGCGGAAGCTCATTCCCTGTGACAGATTGTCCAGGTTCAGCCACCAACGGAGTGAGTCTCTGGATCTTTGATCTACTTGGATCGTCGGAGACAAGTCTGTATAATCCCCATTCCACTGTCTGAGCATGCACAGTTGTAATGGTCTTAGATGAATTCGTGCAAAAGGAACTATGTCCATTGCCGCAACCATCAAACCTATTACTTCCATGCACTGCGATATGGAAGGAAGAAGAACAGAATGAAGTACTTGACAAGAGCTTAGAAGTTTTGATTTTCTGGCCTCTGTCAGAAAAATCTTCATTTCTAAGGAGTCTATTATTGTTCCCAAGAAGGGAACCCTTGTTGACGGGGACAGAGAACTTTTTTCTATGTTCACTTTCCACCCGTGAGATCTGAGAAAGGCTAGGACAATGTCCGTATGAGCCTTTGCTTTTGACAGAGACGACGCTTGAATCAGTATGTCGTCCAAGTAAGGTACTACTGCAATGCCCCTTGGTCTTAGCACCGCTAGAAGGGACCCTAGTACCTTTGTGAAAATCCTTGGAGCAGTGGCTAATCCGAATGGAAGTGCCACAAACTGGTAATGCTTGTCCAGAAAGGCGAACCTTAGGAACCGATGATGTTCCTTGTGGATAGGAATATGTAGATACGCATCCTTTAAATCCACCGTGGTCATGAATTGACCTTCCTGGATGGTAGGAAGAATTGTTCGAATGGTTTCCATTTTGAACGATGGAAACCTGAGAAATTTGTTTAGAATCTTGAGATCTAAAATTGGTCTGAATGTTCCTTCTTTTTTGGGAACTATGAACAGATTGGAGTAAAACCCCATCCCTTGTTCTCCTAATGGAACAGGATGAATCACTCCCATTCTTAACAGGTCTTCTACACAATGTAAGAATGCCTGTCTTTTTTTAATACATCCCCAAGATTAAAAGAACTATTTATAGTTATAATCCACTAAATATACTTGTAAAGTAATCGTTTTAGCCCAGAAAAATGTCTACCAGTCTTTAAAGCCCTTGTGAAGCCCTTTATTCTTATACTAAACTAAGAAAATGGCTTACCGGTTCCCATAGGGAAAATGACAGCTTCCAGCATTACCAAGTCTTGTTAGAAATGTGTCATACCTCAAGCAGCAAAGTCTGCCCACTGTTTCCCCCAACTGAAGTTAATTCATCTCAACAGTCCTGTGTGGAAACAGCCATCGATTTTAGTAACGGTTGCTAAAATCATCTTCCTCTTACAAACAGAAATCTTCATCTCTTTTCTGTTTCAGAGTAAATAGTACATACCAGCACTATTTAAAATAACAAACTCTTGATTGAAGAATAAAAACTACATTTAAACACCAAAAAACTCTTAACCATCTCCGTGGAGATGTTGCCTGTGCAACGGCAAAGAGAATGACTGGGGTAGGCGGAGCCTAGGAGGGATCATGTGACCAGCTTTGCTGGGCTCTTTGCCATTTCCTGTTGGGGAAGAGAATATCCCACAAGTAAGGATGACGCCGTGGACCGGACACACCTATGTTGGAGAAAGTAATTTAATGCCAATTCATATCAGTCTTGCTGCAAGACACTGTTTAAAGGGACAGTAAATTTTGAAATAGAAAAGTAGCCTCAGTGAATAGAACAAGAGGTATCTCAGATACCTTCCACATTGAATGAGAATCTCACCTTGGGTCTTCGGGGGTGTGGTCAGGATTTTTCACCTACATTAAAGGGACAATCTACACCAGAATTGTTATTGATTTAAAACATAGATAACCCCTTTATTGCCCATTTCCCAGTTTTGCATAACCAACACAGTTATATTAATATATGCTTTACCTATGTGATTACCTTGTATCTAAGCCTCTGCAGACTGACCCCTGATCACAACTTTTTATGTATTATCTATTGACTTGCATTTTAGTCAATTAGAGCAGTGTCTGCCACAACCCACGGGCATGGACACAATGTTATCTATAAGGCCCACATGAACTTGCAGTCTCCTTTTGTGAAGAGCAAATAAAAAAGCAAGTGATAAGAGGCTGTTTATAGTGGCTTAGAAACAGGCAGAAATTTAGAGGTGTAAAGGTTATAAAATATATTAATATAACAATGTTGGTTGTGCAAAGCTGGGGAATGGGTAGTAAAGGCGTTATCTATCTTTTTAAACAATAACAATTTTAGTGGTGGCTGTCCCTTTAAAGCCGATCATTTGGAATTCATAAGGACTCTGTTATCCCTGTGAAGTAGCATGTCTCATGGTCATGTCTAGCTATTTTAAAACGTTTTTTTTGTGCATATTTTATACTGAACAGTTTAATTTCTTTGCTCTGTAACATTTTTAAGGAGGTTTATTGATACCAGTATTCTTCTCAGTGGAACTCGTTCTAAGCACAAGGAGGTGGGCTGTTAAGAGATAGATGCTTATGAGGAATCACTAGCAACTCGCAGATGTTACGAGGGGCATATACGAATCTCATTGAATTGCACAATTTTCATGTAGCTATGTCTTCTGTAAGATGTTAGTTTTCTACATTTAGCCACCAATGTGGTTGTGCTGAACAAAAAATGGGTCGGATCCTAAGCTTACATTCTTGCTTTTCAAATAAAGATACCAAGAGAACGCAGAAAAATTGATAATATGAGTAAATTGGAAAGTTACTTAAAATTACATGCCCTATCTGAATTATGAAAGAAAAAAATGTGGGTTTAGTGTTCCTTTAACCTCTTTTTTCTTACAAAGTAAAAAAATAAGGAAAGAAGAGGTCTAAAAGTCTGCAGGTTTTCTGGCACTAAATGTTTAACACATGCTATGTTTGATAAGCACAGTTAAAACAGTTACAATTGGTAAATATATAAATAAAGCAAAAAAAGATATATTAAAAATGTACTGAAATTCTTATCACCAAGATTTTTTTTGCTAAATTATACAGGGACACCTTTAGAATGTGGAAATTCATAACACTTCTTTTTTTGTAATTTAATTTGCCACTTCTGTACAAAAGTATCATCCCCCTAGAAATGTCTACAAATACAACTTCCAAGGAATGGCTTGCCAGATTTAAAAGATTGGTTAGGTCAGCCCACTCTTCAGGAGAAAAGGAAACAAACATTAAAATTTGCATGCGCTGGTATCTAACTCCACAAAAAATTAAACACATTTATAAAAAAAGCGCAGGTACATGCTGGAGGGGATGTGATCAGGTGGGACACATGAAACACATCTGGTGGGATTGTACACTAATCAACAATTTCTGGTGCGGGATATTCAAGGATATCAATCAGATTCTGTCAACACAATTGTGCCCGAATCCTGAGGTGATTCTACTCCAAAAAAAACCCCAGATAACATGCAAGATTCGTAGGCAATTATTCCAAATCATGTTAAACACAGCAAAGCAATTGATACCTAGATATTGGAAATCCACTAAAATACCCAATGTTTACTGTCCCTGACCTAGAGTCTAACATCACTAAACCACTGCATTTAGCTTATCTGCCTCATGCACATTTAAAATCTCTATCCCCGTTCATTCAAAACCATATATTGTTTAGAGATCCTCTAAGAGCCTGGACCAAGATTTGTAGACTCTGGGGTATACAACGTTTGGCTAGTAAATATCTCCCGATCCAGGGTAATTTGGACTTCCTCCCTGGTTACACCACGCAAGCATTTCAGACATGGCAACAATTACGACTCACACGACTTCATCAACTTTTCCGACCCCTGACTCTAGAAATACTGCCCTTCCAAGACCTACAATCACGTTATAACCTCCCGCACACACACAGGTTTGCATATTTTCAGTGCCGACACTACGTATCCACCTTGATTTCAGAGGGACTCCTATCTGTAGAAGCCTCTAATTTAGATACATTGAGTGCGCTGGCGAAGTTAGGCCCTCTGAGGCTGTCACATACATATAACTTACTGATCCGTCACTCTAAGGATCATGTGCTTCATGGCATGATATCAAAGTGGTCCCATTTTGGGGAGCTAGAGATTGACCCGTCATTGATCGCCACGAGTTTCGAGAGGGCACACCAAAGTACTATCTCTGCAAAATTGAGGGAATCACACCTGAAATTCCTACATCAAGCTTACATCACTCCTGGCCTAAGGGCTAAATGGGTTGAGGGAGCACTCAATTCCTGTAGTAAATGCCGCCTTGAATCTCCTGATTGGGTACACCTGCTCTGGAGTTGCCCTAAAATACAAAAATTTTGGCAAAGAATTGCGTACTGGCTATCCAAATTAACTAAACAAACTGTGTCCCTCTCGGCACAACATGTGATCTTTCTGACACCTAGAGACCAGACATACAAGCACAACATTTTTTTAAATACCATACTCATGCTAGCTAAACAAATTATTCTGAGGGAGTGGACAGGGGACCGGACCTTACCTTTTCAACACCTACTTAAAACAATTCATGATCAGATGTTGATTGAGCAGGCAGATACTAGGGGGGACCCTGAGAAAAGAGTCAAGAGATTTCTCCTTAAGTGGGAGGTTTATTTGCTGCACCTACCTGACATAGTAAGGGATAGGGTTCTTCTTCCTTTTAAAAATAGCCAATATGTTCTAAATGAAAATCTCAGAGGAAATTGGTGTCTATCCACGGATCAGGCCCGTGAGTGACCTGCATATCGAGGGAGGGGGGACCCGGAGGTGCTCTGGGTAAGTATGGCTGCTATATGTTATTTTTCTTCCTTTCTTCTCTTCCTTTCATTCTTCTTTGTATGCTATTATCTTCCTTCCCTGCTCTTAGCTGATATGTTTTCTTTCTCGTTTTCTCCTCTTTTTCTTTGGTTGATTGTAAAAAATTTTCTTAGAAAAAGTTGAGTCCCAGGACATACATGATGATCTCATCTACTTATTGTATTCCTTTGCTGGTATGCTTGAATTCTAACGCTCACTTCAGCCACGACTCTAAATACCGGAGTTAGAAAGATCCCATTGAAAAGATAGGATACGCAATTGACGTAAGGGGATCTGCAGTATGGAAAAGTCGCGGCTGAAAAGTGAGCATTAGACCCTTTTTTGAATGACTCCAAATACCGGGGTAGCCTAAAACCAGCCTCTAACGCTGGTTTTCACGGCTACCGCCAAACTCCAAATCTAGGCCACAATGAGCTAAATTCAAAGATGAGAAGATGAGATCATGTTATAAATGAATTGAGCCCATGTCACATATATTTTTTATATCAGTTAACATCTCTAGTTAAGTTAGGTGCCAAAAACATGATATTTCTCACATAAAAAGAGAACCTACTGATAAGTGGTGAAAATAATTATAACTTTGTAAAGCACTTGAAACTAAGAAAATAAAAATGCTTGTAAGTATGAAATATTTGCATTTGCTTTGAAATAGAAAAGTAGCCTCAGTGAATAGAACAAGAGGTATCTCAGATACCTTCCACATATGAATGAGAATCTCACCTTGGGTCTTCGGGGGTGTGGTCAGGATTTTTCACCTACATTAAAGGGACAATCTACACCAGAATTGTTATTGATTTAAAACATAGATAACCCCTTTATTACCCATTCCCCAGTTTTGCATAACCAACACAGTTATATTATGTGATTACCTTGTATCTAAGCATCTGCAGACTGACTTCTGATCACAACTTTTTATGTATTATCTATTGACTTGCATTTTAGTCAATTAGTGCAGTGTCTGCCACAACCCACGGGCATGGACACAATGTTATCTATAAGGCCCACATGAACTAGCAGTCTCCTTTTGTGAAGAGCAAATAAAAAAGCAAGTGATAAGAGGCTGTTTATAGTGGCTTAGAAACAAGCAGAAATTTAGAGGTGTAAAGGTTATAAAATATATTAATATAACAATGTTGGTTGTGCAAAGCTGGGGAATGGGTAGTAAAGGCGTTATCTATCTTTTTAAACAATAACAATTTTAGTGGTGGCTGTCCCTTTAAAGCCGATCATTTGGAATTCATAAGGACTCTGTTATCCCTGTGAAGTAGCATGTCTCATGGTCATGTCTAGCTATTTTAAAACGTTTTTTTTTTGTGCATATTTTATACTGAACAGTTTAATTTCTTTGCTCTGTAACATTTTTAAGGAGGTTTACTGATACCAGTATTCTTCTCAGTGGAACTCGTTCTAAGCACAAGGAGGTGGGCTGTTAAGAGATAGATGCTTATGAGGAATCACTAGCAACTCGCAGATGTTACGTGGAGCGTATACAGATCTCATTGAATTGCACAATTTTCATGTAACTATGTCTTCTGTAAGATGTTAGTTTTCTACATTTAGCCACCAATGTGGTTGTGCTGAACAAAAAATGGGTCGGATCCTAAGCTTACATTCTTGCTTTTCAAATAAAGATACCAAGAGAACGCAAAAAAATTGATAATATGAGTAAATTGGAAAGTTACTTAAAATTACATGCCTTATCTGAATTATGAAAGAAAAAAATGTGGGTTTAGTGTTCCTTTAACCTCTTTTTTCTTACAAAGTAAAAAAAATAAGGAAAGAAGAGGTCTAAAAGTCTGCAGGTTTTCTGGCACTAAATGTTTAACACATGCTATGTTTGATAAGCACAGTTAAAACAGTTACAATTGGTAAATATATAAATAAAGCAAAAAAGATATATTAAAAATGTACTGAAATTCTTATCACCAAGATTTTTTTGCTAAATTATACAGGGACACCTTTAGAATGTGGAAATTCATAACACTTCTTTTTTTGTAATTTAATTTGCCACTTCTGTACAAAAGTATCATCCCCCTAGAAATGTCTACAAATACAACTTCCAAGGAATGGCTTGCCAGATTTAGAAGATTGGCTAGGTCAGCCCACTCTTCAGGAGAAAAGGAAACAAACATTAAAATTTGCATGCACTGGTATCTAACTCCAGAAAAAAATTAAACACATTTATAAAAAAAGGTCAGGTACATGCTGGAGGGGATGTGAGGTGGGACACATGAAACACATCTGGTGGGATTGTACGCTTATCAACAATTTCTGGTGCGGGATATTCAAGGATATCAATCAGATTCTGTCAACACAATTGTGCCCGAATCCTGAGGTGATTCTACTCCAAAAAAACCCCCAGATAACATGCAAGATTCGTAGGCAATTATTCCAAATTATGTTAAACACAGCAAAGCAATTGATACCTAGATATTGGAAATCCACTAAAATACCCAGTGTTAGTGAATGGAGAACGTTAGTAAACTCAGATTTAATGCTAGAAATATTTCACTATCTTCAAATAGGCAATCTAGATTTCTTCGAAGATATGCTTTTCCTGTGGGAATCCTTTAATTTATTTGGCCCTATCAAATTAGTACCTCCTAGGAGCTGAATAAATATTTATTACAAAAGAGGTCAACACCTATATAGCATCACTCACACTTATTGTTCCATATAGACTTAATGATAATTACAATCTAAACCGGGATGCACAAGGCTTACTTTTCCTATGTTTTTATTTTTTATTTTATTGTTCTTAATTTTGTTTTTTATTTTTTCTAACAGAACTATATGCATAACTATTTGTCAGTTGCAGGGCGAAATTCAATGCCCAAAATATTTATGTTAATATAAGGGATTGTTATGGTTCTATGTCGCAGTCTTATAGGTAGGAGTATGGATTTCCAGCTTACAATGAACTTTTTGATGAATCCAACTTATAGGTTTTCCAGAGACTTTAGCACTTATGAAAGGTCTACATAGCACACGGACTACACCTATGTAGGGCGAGGGTATTAGTGATGCTCGACTACAGCTGTATAATTATCAACAGTTCTTGAACATATGTAATTACTGTCATGTCTAATGTTTTTGTTATGAAATACTTTCAATAAAAAGAATATATATATTTAAAAAAAAGTATCATCCCCTGGTTTCTTTCTTTGTGTAGAGGATTATATTGAAATCTAACGCTGGCGACATTCCTTGTACTTTAGTGTCAGGAAGAGGGGGGTAATGCCCTGACACTGAATATAAGCATTTTATCTTTTTGCCAAAAGATATAACTAAATCCTATAACACAGGTCAACGAATATGGTATTGTTTTTTTTAATTTTAGAGATAATGGATGCTCCAATTGAAAAATATAAAAAATGTCATTATCAGGCGTACTCTACCCAAAAATCACATGGAAACGGTCTCAAATCATACAAATACCTAATAATGTTGTATTCAGTACAATAACATAAAAAAAAACCAAAATAAGCTGATTTAGATGCATGGAAAAACGCTGTTTGTACGTCTTTCTTTTATTTGGGTAATCAGGACAATTATGTTAGAGGCTCCAGCAGTCGTCTGGCATCATGTGTCAATCCCATCTGCCTTGATACCTTGGCCCCTATTTATCAAATGTCTTGTGGACCTGATCAGACAGTGCGGATCAGGTCCGCAAGACATTGCTGAATGCGGAGAAATACGCTTTCCGTATTCAGCATTGCACCAGCATATCACAAGAGTTGCTGGTGCAATGCAGCCCCCTGCAGACTCGCGGCCAATGGGCTGCCAGCAGGGGGGTGTCAATAAACCCGATCGTGCTCAGAGCAGGCGGACAGGGTTATGGAGCAGTGGTCTTTGTGACCGCTGCTTCATAACTGCTGTTTCTGGCGAGCCTACAAGCTCGCCAGAAACACGGGGCATCAAGCTCCATTCAGAGCTTGATAGATAGGCCCCCTTGCCTTCATCACCTTTATATCCTGATGGAACTTCCACTTTGTTCCTAACAAAAATCACCTAGATTATATGGAAATCTGTCTAAGTGGCTATGGAGAAAGTGTACCTTTATGCTCATATTAGTACAAACATTTTTGGATAGTTAGCGAGCTTGTTTTGCACCAAGTCTTCATAACTGTCTGCTTTGGGGTTACCCACAAGTTCTTGACAACTAAGACATAACTGCACCAGGCAGAAGCTTCAACATCATTCATAAATTTTGTAAAATTCAAATAGTTAAAGAGTTTACAGAATTTGAGGACCAGCAAGTACTCCTGCTTTTAGTTTTTCAAAACTCAGTCCAAGGAACGATCTACAAATGTATTTGAAGCAATTGCCATCTCTGTCCAAGGCAAGCAAGTTCACAATCTTTAGATCAACACAAATAGACCACTGGTGCTCATGATAGCAGACCATTTTGATATTTGCGTATTCTTCTAAAACACAAATTATTTTTTTTCTTTCATGCTTTAGAAAGAGCATGCAATTTTAAACAACTTTCCAATTTATTTATATTATCTAATTTGCTTCATTCTCTTAATATTCTTTGTTGAAAAGCATATCTAGATAGTCTTAATAGCTGCTAATTGGTGAGTGTGCACAGATGCCTCGTGGGATTGGCTCAGTCATGTGCATTGCTATTTATTCAACAAAGGATATCTAAAAAATGAAGCAAATTAGATCATAGAAGTAAATTGGTATGTTGTTTAAAATTGTATTCTCTATCTGAATCATGAAAGAAAAAAATTGGGTTTCATGTCCCTTTAAGTTTTGTTGAGTGAGCAATTGGAAGAGATGAATAGTGGTTACCGTTGTTCAATAAAACACATTTCCAGCTTTTGAAGGAATATGAAATTATATGCAATGGATACAATTATATTATAAGTGTAATTTATGTGTTTATTTATTACTAATTAATGTTTGATGCAGATCGCCCCATTAGTGCCTTATAAAGATTGTTTTGAAATATGCTCATATAGATGGAAACAGCAGAAAAGAAAAGGAATTTCCCTTCAATAAAAATATTTAAAACAGGTAATTTGGTCAAAAATTAAACTGGAAATTTAAAAAAGAAGAAAAGGAGTAAACTATTATGTGATTCTGCTATTAGTATGGAACCATAAACACTACAGTTTTAGCTAAAAACACTGAGGAGTCCAACATACTTGCAGACATCTAGTTTAAAGGGACACTGAACCCAAATTTTTTCTTTCGTGATTCAGATAGAGCAGGCAATTTTAAGCAACTTTTTAATTTACTCATATTATCAAATGTTCTTCATTCTCTTGGTATCTTTATTTGAACTGCAAGAATGTAAGTTTAAATGCCGGCCCATTTTTAGTGAACAACCTGGGTTGTCCTTGCTGATTGGTGGATAAATTCATCCACCAATAAAAAAGTGCTGTCCACAGTTCTGAAACAAAAAAAAACTTAGATGCCTTCTTTTTCAAATGAAGATAGCAAGAGAACAAAGAAAAATTGATAATAGGAGTACATTAGAAAGTTGCTTAAAATTGCATGCTCTATCTGAATCACGAAAGAAAAAATTTGGGTTCAGTGTCCCTTTAATCAAACTACAATTTGACACTCATTTTGAAGGCTGGATTCTTCTAAAACAATCATTAAGGAACTTTTAAAATATTTAAATCTTTGCAAGATACTAACAGGAAACTATTATTTTGTTCACAAAAAAAATAATAGGTAACTATAGTGATTTCAACAAAGAAAGGGTGGAGCTGGCCTGAGAGTAAATTTAACTCTTTAACTTCCAGAGTGCTTTGTTAAAGGGACACTGAACCCAAATTTTTTATTTTGTGATTCCGATACAGCATGCAATTTTAAGCAACTTTATACATTACTCCTATTATCAAATTTTCTTCATTCTCTTGGTATCTTTATTTGAAAAGCAAGAATGTAAGTTTAGATGCCGGCCCATTTTTTGGTGAACAACCTGGGTTGTTCTTGCTGATTGGTGGATAAAGTCACCCATCAAATAAATAAGTGCTGTCCAGGGTACTGAACCAACATTTACTGGCTCCTTAGCTTAGATGCCTTCTTTTTCAAATAAAGATAGCAAGAGAACGAAGAAAAATTGATAATAGGAGTAAATTAGAAAGTTGCTTAAAATTGCTGCTCTTTCTGAATCACTAAAGAAAAAATTTGGGTTCAGTGTCCCTTTAAGCTTAAAGGGACATAAAACAGCATCAACTAACATAAGTTTCTTAATATGTAATGCAACCAAAGCTTACCTGCTTATTGGTTTCTGTTTTAACCTCCATTAATCCCTTTAATTCAGGCATAGTTTTGTTTGCAGAAAGCTCCCCCCCTGGGCATTTCCATATATGGAAGGTGCTATACAGGCCATAGCTTCTGCAGAATGCACTCATGCATGTGTACGGTAGGGGGCAGAGTCACATGACACCTGACTAAAGCAGTTCATAGTATAATGCTGAAGCTTTCAGAAGGCATGTGACATTATCCCCATGGAAATGGGCAAGCCTCTTGGCAACAAACAATAGCAGTACCTGTCCCTCCTTAACCCCCCCCCCCCTTGCTTGCATAAGTAATTATCTTCACATGCACACTTTGTTATATGATACCACAAGGTTTGGAGTGGAGCAGGCTACACTTGGCAACACTAAAGTGTAAGTAATTTTGCAATTTTTTTGGAAAATTGTATTAAAATACTTATAAGCTTTTTTTTTTACACTTTGTTTTCACATACTGTTTTACCTCGGTTGACCATTTTATAATATGCACATAACTCAAAATGTTTTATGGCACTTTAAATGGATAGGAAAGTCAAAATTAAACTTGCATAATTCAGATAGAGCATGTGATTTTAAAGGGACAGTCTACACCAGAATTTTATTGTTTTAAAAGATAGATAATCCCTTTATTAAATATTCCCCAGTTTTGCATAACCAACACAGTTATATTAATATACTTTTAACCTCTGTGATTATCTTGTATCTAAGCCTCTGCAAACTTCAAAGTTCTTTTGACAGACTTGCAGTTTAGCCAATCAGTGCCTGCTCCCAGATAACTTCATGTGCACGAGCACAGTGTTATCTATATGAAAAACATGAACTAACACCCTTTAGTGGTGAAAAACTGTTAAAATGCATTCTGAAAAGAGGTGGCCTTCAAGGTCTAAGAAATTAGCATATGAACCTCCTAGGTTAAGATTTCAACTAAGAATACCAAGAGAACAAAGCAAAATTGGTGATAAACGTAAATTGGAAAATTGTTTAAAATTACATGCCCTATCTGAATCATGAAAGTTTATTTTGGACTAGACTGTCCCTTTAAGATACTTTTAAATTAACTTCTATTTTTAAATGTGCTTTGTTCTCTTGGTATGCCTTGTTGAAAAAGAATATGCATATATCCTGCACTAGTGGGAGCTAGGTGCTGATTGGTGCCTGCACACATTTGACTCTTGTGATTGGCTAACTAGCTGTATTCACCAAGCTGGCAGTATTTCAATGCTGTTCCTTCAGCAAAGAGTAACAAGATAATGAAGCAAAATTGATAACATAAGTAAATTGGAAAGTTGTTTAAAATTGTATGTTCTATCCAAATCATGAAAGAAAATGTTGGTGTTTCCTGTACCTTTGATAGTTACAAAGAACCCATTTAAAATCTACTTTTGTAGTTATTTTTCAGCTTGTTCCATCTAAAAGAATGTGACAGGATGGGAAATCTTTATTTTAATTTCAGGCACAATTCCTACATTTCCTACACACAGATGCTTATCTTGTGATTTATTTATGTTTATTTATGTTAAACATGTCCTTGCTAGTGTTTATTTATTTTACTTATGCTTATGAAAACACTTTTGTAATCAGAATATGTTCATAATTGCACTATTTTTGTTCTTATGCCTGTCCTTGGCAGCGAGATGAACATGTTATCGTGTATTAGTTTTAGGGTGATTTACAGGGATTTGTTGTCTTTTTGTTTGCATAGCAAAATGAGTTTATTACAATATCATTAAAGGGAGCACCAACACTGGCCTACCTTTTTGGCTATTTAATTTAAAGGGACAATCAAGTCAAAATTAACTTTTAGGATTCAGAAAGGGCATGCAGTTTAAGGACACTTTCCAATTTACTTCCATTATCAAATTTTGCACAGTCTTTTTTTATTCACATTTTGAGGGGAACAAGATCTTACTGAGCATGTGCAGAAGCTCACAGGGTATATGTATACTGTGATTGGCTGATGTCGGTCACATGGTACAGGGGGACAGAAAATGGGAGAAAAAATAAATTTGTCAGAAAAAAAATCTACTGCTTATTTGAAATTTAGAGAAAGTGTTAGTGCATTGTCTTGTTATTATGCACTTGTTAATTTTGCAATTCTACTGCTTTGAGTGGTCCTTTAAGTTTCTTAGGATTGTTGAGTTGCTGTGTAAAGAGTGATATGCATCTCACTCCATAAGTAACTAAATTCCACATTAGCATGCATCTTATAGAAGAATTAGGCTTAGGGGTTGTTTATTGTGATTGCAATAACACACTTACCTGCAAAGTATCAATAATTTATATTATTAATGTACTATTTTGTGTCACATACCTTTAATTAGTTCTTAAACTTATAACCTATGTGCCAAATACACAGGCCATTTAAAATGGGCTTACAGTGTTTTCATGTTCCTATCCTAAATAAACAAACATTTTATTAGTTGTCAGCATTAGCATGCATGTGTGGATGGGGGGGAATATTCCGAAAAGTTTAGCAACAGGTTCTCTAACTTCTCTATAATACAAAACCTTTACACTTTCTAAATTTTAGAAACAGGTTTGTTTTAATTGCACTGGAAATTGATATTTTAGGTTTATTCTTGTAATTTAAATAGCGAGATTTGCTCATTGAAACCACAACTCATAATTAAATTTTTAGTACCTAATTATTGACCTTTGCGTATAGAAAGATAGATAAAAGGACCTATGTTCTCCTGTAGGCTTCAGAACAACTGGTGGTGGTTTAAACTAGCAAAATCAGCTATTCCAAATAATTTCACATTTAATACTATTCAGCTGGTATAACAAGTAATGGGAAACACATTAAGGTTAACAAATATTACAATACATTGTCTCTATAAGTATATCATACTCGTGATTTGTTTAAAGGGATAGTAAACACCAAAAATGTTATTGTTTAAAAATATAGATAATACCTTTATTTAACATTCACCAGTTTTGCATAACCAACACTGTTATATTAATATACTTTTTACCTCTGTAATTACCTTGTATCTAAGCTTCTGCAGACTCCCTTCTTATCTCAGATCTTTTGACAGACTTGCATTTCAGGCAATTAGTGCTGACCCCACGTGCATGAGCACAATGTTATTGATATGAAACACGTGAACTAATGCCCTCTAGCTGTGAAAAACTGTCAAATGCATTCAGATAAGAGTCGGCCTTCAAGGGCTTAGAAATTAGCATATGAGCCTACATAGGTTTAGCTTTCAACTAAGAAGACCAAGAGAACAAAGCAAATTTGATGGTAAAAGTACATTTGAAAGTTGTTTAAAATGACATGCTCTATCTGAATCATGAAAGTTTAATTTGGAGTTTACTATCCCTTTAAGTGTGAGATTTTAGAGGCTTAAAAGCAGGCTTCTTATTAAGAGTTCAGTTATAAGGGTGTTTTTTTATGGAAGAGAGGTCCAAAGGACAGGTGTGGTAAAGGAAACGTCTTATAAGCGAAAGAGAATGGAGGTGGTAATGGTGACAAGAAAGTGTCATAAACTGGTCAGGTAGATTATTAAAAAAAAAATACATAGGAAGGTTCAGTGTAAGAGAAAGCTTTGTACATAAGATGTCTAATTTTATATTTGATCTTCTAATTTAGTGAAGGAATTTTCTTGAAGAGTAGAAGAGGGTGAACAATGACGAGGTGGATAAGTCTGAAAAGAACATTTAAAATAGACTGTTATGGTGATCATCTCTTGACAGGGCAATTAGTAGGAATCAGACAAATATATGTTACGGATTTATAATTTTCAATTGTTGTTTTTTTTATTTGAATGACAGCTAATTACAAGATATGAGTTGCTCTGGGTACAATGACTTAGCATGTTAGCTTCTTTATTTGTTATAATTAAATCAGTAACATGACAACTTACTTGCTATTAAGCATTTTTTTTTGTCCCAAGGGCTCTTGTAAACTGTCCTGACTTTAAACAGTTTTATCTGATCTCCTGAGTATATCACCAATCAAGAAACCCAATACAAATACATTCAAATAAAAAAGAAATCCTTTTACCATTTAATTACAGTTATATAAGGGGACATTTTGTATAGATGTTACTAATATAAACATTTATTGTAAGTAAATTGTATTTAGCTCTATAAAATTACTCAGAGCCAGCTAATGCCTTATGTTATATTACATAGATACACAATGCCTTATGTTACATTGCATAGATACACAATACCTTATGTTACATTACATAGATACCCAATACCTTATGTTACATTACATAGATACACAATGCCTTATGTTTTATTACATAAATACACAATGCCTTATGTTACATTACATAGATACACAATGCCTTATGTTACATTACATAGATACACAATACCTTATGTTATATTACATAGGTACACAATGCCTTATCTTACATTACATAGGTACACAATGCCTTATGTTAAAGTACATAGATACACAATACCTTATGTTACATTACATAGATACACAATACCTTATGTTTCATTACATAGATACACAATACCTTATGTTACATTACATAGATACACAATGCCTTATGTTACGTTACATAGATACACAATACCTTATGTTACATTACATAGATACACAATACCTTATGTTACATTACATAGATACACAATGCCTTATGTTACATTACATAGATACACAATGCCTTATTTTACATTACATAGATACACAATGCCTTATGTTACATTACATAGATACACAATGCCTTATGTTACATTACATAGATACACAATGCCTTATCTTACATTACATAGATACACAACACCTTATTGTTTCATTACATAGATACACAATGCCTTATGTTACATTACATAGATACACAAAACCTTATGTTACATTACATAGATACCCAATACCTTATGTTACATTACATAGATACACAATGCCTTATGTTACATTACATAGATACACAATACCTTATGTTACATTACATAGATACACAATACCTTATGTTACATTACATAGATACACAATACCTTATGTTACATTACATAGATACACAATGCCTTATGTTACGTTACATAGATACACAATACTTTATGTTACATTAGATAGATACATAATACCTTATGTTACATTACATAGATACACAATGCTTTATGTTACATTACATAGATACACAATGCCTTATTTTACATTACATAGATACACAATGCCTTATGTTACATTACATAAATACACAATACCTTATGTTACATTACATAGATACACAATGCCTTATGTTACATTACATAAATACACAATACCTTATGTTACATTACATAGATACACAATACCTTATGTTACATTAGATAGATACACAATGCCTTATGTTACATTACATAAATACACAATACCTTATGTTACATTACATAGATACACAATGCCTTATGTTACATTACATAAATACACAATACCTTATGTTACATTACATAGATACACAATACCTTATGTTACATTACATAGATACACAATACCTTATGTTACATTACATAGATACACAATACCTTATGTTACATTACATAGATACACAATACCTTATGTTACATTAGATAGATACACAATGCCTTATGTTACATTACATAGATACACAATGCCTTATTTTACATTACATAGATACACAATGCCTTATGTTACATTACATAAATACACAATACCTTATGTTACATTACATAGATACACAATGCCTTAAGTTACGTTACATTACATAGATACACAATGCCTTAAGTTACGTTACATAACATAGGTACACAATACCTTATGTTACATTACATAGATACACAATGCCTTAAGTTACGTTACATTACATAGATACACAATGCCTTAAGTTACGTTACATAACATAGATACACAATACCTTATGTTACATTACATAGATACACAATACATTATGTTACATTAGATAGATACACAATGCCTTATGTTACATTACATAGATACTCAATGCCTTATTTTACATTACATAGATACACAATGCCTTATGTTACATTACATAAATACACAATGCCTTATGTTACATTACATAGATACACAATGCCTTATGTTACATTACATAAATACACAATGCCTTATGTTACATTACATAGATACACAATGCCTTAAGTTACGTTACATTACATAGATACACAATGCCTTAAGTTACGTTACATAACATAGATACACAATACCTTATGTTACATTACATAGATACACAATACATTATGTTACATTAGATAGATACACAATGCCTTATGTTACATTACATAGATACTCAATGCCTTATTTTACATTACATAGATACTCAATGCCTTATTTTACATTACATAAATACACAATGCCTTATGTTACATTACATAAATACACAATGCCTTATGTTACATTACATAGATACACAATGCTTTATGTTACATTACATAAATACACAATACCTTATGTTACATTACATAGATACACAATGCTTTATGTTACATTACATAAATACACAATGCCTTATGTTACATTACATAAATACACAATGCCTTATGTTACATTACATAGATACACAATGCTTTATGTTACATTACATAAATACACAATGCCTTATGTTACATTACATAGATACACAATGCTTTATGTTACATTACATAAATACACAATACCTTATGTTACATTACATAGATACACAATGCTTTATGTTACATTACATAAATACACAATACCTTACGTTACATTACATAGATACACAATGCCTTACATAGTACATTTGAAAGTTGTTTAAAATGACATGCTCTATCTGAATCATGAAAGTTTAATTTGGAGTTTACTATCCCTTTAAGTGTGAGATTTTAGAGGCTTAAAAGCAGGCTTCTTATTAAGAGTTCAGTTATAAGGGTGTTTTTTTATGGAAGAGAGGTCCAAAGGACAGGTGTGGTAAAGGAAACGTCTTATAAGCGAAAGAGAATGGAGGTGGTAATGGTGACAAGAAAGTGTCATAAACTGGTCAGGTAGATTATTAAAAAAAAAATACATAGGAAGGTTCAGTGTAAGAGAAAGCTTTGTACATAAGATGTCTAATTTTATATTTGATCTTCTAATTTAGTGAAGGAATTTTCTTGAAGAGTAGAAGAGGGTGAACAATGACGAGGTGGATAAGTCTGAAAAGAACATTTAAAATAGACTGTTATGGTGATCATCTCTTGACAGGGCAATTAGTAGGAATCAGACAAATATATGTTACGGATTTATAATTTTCAATTGTTGTTTTTTTTATTTGAATGACAGCTAATTACAAGATATGAGTTGCTCTGGGTACAATGACTTAGCATGTTAGCTTCTTTATTTGTTATAATTAAATCAGTAACATGACAACTTACTTGCTATTAAGCATTTTTTTTTGTCCCAAGGGCTCTTGTAAACTGTCCTGACTTTAAACAGTTTTATCTGATCTCCTGAGTATATCACCAATCAAGAAACCCAATACAAATACATTCAAATAAAAAAGAAATCCTTTTACCATTTAATTACAGTTATATAAGGGGACATTTTGTATAGATGTTACTAATATAAACATTTATTGTAAGTAAATTGTATTTAGCTCTATAAAATTACTCAGAGCCAGCTAATGCCTTATGTTATATTACATAGATACACAATGCCTTATGTTACATTGCATAGATACACAATACCTTATGTTACATTACATAGATACCCAATACCTTATGTTACATTACATAGATACACAATGCCTTATGTTTTATTACATAGACACACAATGCCTTATGTTACATTACATAGATACACAATACCTCATGTTACATTACATAGATACACAATACCTTATGTTATATTACATAGGTACACAATGCCTTATCTTACATTACATAGGTACACAATGCCTTATGTTAAAGTACATAGATACACAATACCTTATGTTACATTACATAGATACACAATACCTTATGTTTCATTACATAGATACACAATACCTTATGTTACATTACATAGATACACAATGCCTTATGTTACGTTACATAGATACACAATACTTTATGTTACATTAGATAGATACATAATACCTTATGTTACATTACATAGATACACAATGCCTTATGTTACATTACATAGATACACAATGCCTTATTTTACATTACATAGATACACAATGCCTTATGTTACATTACATAGATAGACAATGCCTTATTTTACATTACATAGATACACAATGCCTTATCTTACATTACATAGATACACAACACCTTATTGTTTCATTACATAGATACACAATGCCTTATGTTACATTACATAGATACACAAAACCTTATGTTACATTACATAGATACCCAATACCTTATGTTACATTACATAGATACACAATGCCTTATGTTACATTACATAGATACACAATGCCTTATGTTACATTACATAGATACACAATACCTTATGTTACATTACATAGATACACAATACCTTATGTTACATTACATAGATACACAATGCCTTATGTTACGTTACATAGATACACAATACTTTATGTTACATTAGATAGATACATAATACCTTATGTTACATTACATAGATACACAATGCTTTATGTTACATTACATAGATACACAATGCCTTATTTTACATTACATAGATACACAATGCCTTATGTTACATTACATAAATACACAATACCTTATGTTACATTACATAGATACACAATGCCTTATGTTACATTACATAAATACACAATACCTTATGTTACATTACATAGATACACAATACCTTATGTTACATTAGATAGATACACAATGCCTTATGTTACATTACATAAATACACAATACCTTATGTTACATTACATAGATACACAATGCCTTATGTTACATTACATAAATACACAATACCTTATGTTACATTACATAGATACACAATACCTTATGTTACATTACATAGATACACAATACCTTATGTTTCATTACATAGATACACAATACCTTATGTTACATTACATAGATACACAATACCTTATGTTACATTAGATAGATACACAATGCCTTATGTTACATTACATAGATACACAATGCCTTATTTTACATTACATAGATACACAATGCCTTATGTTACATTACATAAATACACAATACCTTATGTTACATTACATAGATACACAATGCCTTAAGTTACGTTACATTACATAGATACACAATGCCTTAAGTTACGTTACATAACATAGGTACACAATACCTTATGTTACATTACATAGATACACAATGCCTTAAGTTACGTTACATTACATAGATACACAATGCCTTAAGTTACGTTACATAACATAGATACACAATACCTTATGTTACATTACATAGATACACAATACCTTATGTTACATTAGATAGATACACAATGCCTTATGTTACATTACATAGATACTCAATGCCTTATTTTACATTACATAGATACACAATGCCTTATGTTACATTACATAAATACACAATGCCTTATGTTACATTACATAGATACACAATGCCTTATGTTACATTACATAAATACACAATGCCTTATGTTACATTACATAAATACACAATGCCTTATGTTACATTACATAGATACACAATGCCTTAAGTTACGTTACATTACATAGATACACAATGCCTTAAGTTACGTTACATAACATAGATACACAATACCTTATGTTACATTACATAGATACACAATACATTATGTTACATTAGATAGATACACAATGCCTTATGTTACATTACATAGATACTCAATGCCTTATTTTACATTACATAGATACTCAATGCCTTATTTTACATTACATAAATACACAATGCCTTATGTTACATTACATAAATACACAATGCCTTATGTTACATTACATAGATACACAATGCTTTATGTTACATTACATAAATACACAATACCTTATGTTACATTACATAGATACACAATGCTTTATGTTACATTACATAAATACACAATGCCTTATGTTACATTACATAGATACACAATGCTTTATGTTACATTACATAAATACACAATGCCTTATGTTACATTACATAGATACACAATGCTTTATGTTACATTACATAAATACACAATACCTTATGTTACATTACATAGATACACAATGCTTTATGTTACATTACATAAATACACAATACCTTACGTTACATTACATAGATACACAATGCCTTACATAGTACATTTGAAAGTTGTTTAAAATGACATGCTCTATCTGACTCATGAAAGTTTAATTTGGAGTTTACTATCCCTTTAAGTGTGAGATTTTAGAGGCTTAAAAGCAGGCTTCTTATTAAGAGTTCAGTTATAAGGGTGTTTTTTTATGGAAGAGAGGTCCAAAGGACAGGTGTGGTAAAGGAAACGTCTTATAAGCGAAAGAGAATGGAGGTGGTAATGGTGACAAGAAAGTGTCATAAACTGGTCAGGTAGATTATTAAAAAAAAAATACATAGGAAGGTTCAGTGTAAGAGAAAGCTTTGTACATAAGATGTCTAATTTTATATTTGATCTTCTAATTTAGTGAAGGAATTTTCTTGAAGAGTAGAAGAGGGTGAACAATGACGAGGTGGATAAGTCTGAAAAGAACATTTAAAATAGACTGTTATGGTGATCATCTCTTGACAGGGCAATTAGTAGGAATCAGACAAATATATGTTACGGATTTATAATTTTCAATTGTTGTTTTTTTTATTTGAATGACAGCTAATTACAAGATATGAGTTGCTCTGGGTTCAATGACTTAGCATGTTAGCTTCTTTATTTGTTATAATTAAATCAGTAACATGACAACTTACTTGCTATTAAGCATTTTTTTTTGTCCCAAGGGCTCTTGTAAACTGTCCTGACTTTAAACAGTTTTATCTGATCTCCTGAGTATATCACCAATCAAGAAACCCAATACAAATACATTCAAATAAAAAAGAAATCCTTTTACCATTTAATTACAGTTATATAAGGGGACATTTTGTATAGATGTTACTAATATAAACATTTATTGTAAGTAAATTGTATTTAGCTCTATAAAATTACTCAGAGCCAGCTAATGCCTTATGTTATATTACATAGATACACAATGCCTTATGTTACATTGCATAGATACACAATACCTTATGTTACATTACATAGATACCCAATACCTTA
This sequence comes from Bombina bombina, assembly GCF_027579735.1. Classification (NCBI taxonomy): domain Eukaryota; kingdom Metazoa; phylum Chordata; class Amphibia; order Anura; family Bombinatoridae; genus Bombina; species Bombina bombina. The sequence goes on from NC_069502.1 coordinate 661,185,938, forward strand.
TGTTACATTACATAGATACACAATGCCTTATGTTTTATTACATAGACACACAATGCCTTATGTTACATTACATAGATACACAATACCTCATGTTACATTACATAGATACACAATACCTTATGTTATATTACATAGGTACACAATGCCTTATCTTACATTACATAGGTACACAATGCCTTATGTTAAAGTACATAGATACACAATACCTTATGTTACATTACATAGATACACAATACCTTATGTTTCATTACATAGATACACAATACCTTATGTTACATTACATAGATACACAATGCCTTATGTTACGTTACATAGATACACAATACTTTATGTTACATTAGATAGATACATAATACCTTATGTTACATTACATAGATACACAATGCCTTATGTTACATTACATAGATACACAATGCCTTATTTTACATTACATAGATACACAATGCCTTATGTTACATTACATAGATAGACAATGCCTTATTTTACATTACATAGATACACAATGCCTTATCTTACATTACATAGATACACAACACCTTATTGTTTCATTACATAGATACACAATGCCTTATGTTACATTACATAGATACACAAAACCTTATGTTACATTACATAGATACCCAATACCTTATGTTACATTACATAGATACACAATGCCTTATGTTACATTACATAGATACACAATGCCTTATGTTACATTACATAGATACACAATACCTTATGTTACATTACATAGATACACAATACCTTATGTTACATTACATAGATACACAATGCCTTATGTTACGTTACATAGATACACAATACTTTATGTTACATTAGATAGATACATAATACCTTATGTTACATTACATAGATACACAATGCTTTATGTTACATTACATAGATACACAATGCCTTATTTTACATTACATAGATACACAATGCCTTATGTTACATTACATAAATACACAATACCTTATGTTACATTACATAGATACACAATGCCTTATGTTACATTACATAAATACACAATACCTTATGTTACATTACATAGATACACAATACCTTATGTTACATTAGATAGATACACAATGCCTTATGTTACATTACATAAATACACAATACCTTATGTTACATTACATAGATACACAATGCCTTATGTTACATTACATAGATACACAATACCTTATGTTACATTACATAGATACACAATACCTTATGTTACATTACATAGATACACAATACCTTATGTTTCATTACATAGATACACAATACCTTATGTTACATTACATAGATACACAATACCTTATGTTACATTAGATAGATACACAATGCCTTATGTTACATTACATAGATACACAATGCCTTATTTTACATTACATAGATACACAATGCCTTATGTTACATTACATAAATACACAATACCTTATGTTACATTACATAGATACACAATGCCTTAAGTTACGTTACATTACATAGATACACAATGCCTTAAGTTACGTTACATAACATAGGTACACAATACCTTATGTTACATTACATAGATACACAATGCCTTAAGTTACGTTACATTACATAGATACACAATGCCTTAAGTTACGTTACATAACATAGATACACAATACCTTATGTTACATTACATAAATACACAATACCTTATGTTACATTACATAGATACACAATGCCTTATGTTACATTACATAGATACACAATGCCTTATTTTACATTACATAGATACACAATGCCTTATGTTACATTACATAAATACACAATGCCTTATGTTACATTACATAGATACACAATGCCTTATGTTACATTACATAAATACACAATGCCTTATGTTACATTACATAAATACACAATGCCTTATGTTACATTACATAGATACACAATGCCTTAAGTTACGTTACATTACATAGATACACAATGCCTTAAGTTACGTTACATAACATAGATACACAATACCTTATGTTACATTACATAGATACACAATACATTATGTTACATTAGATAGATACACAATGCCTTATGTTACATTACATAGATACTCAATGCCTTATTTTACATTACATAGATACACAATGCCTTATTTTACATTACATAAATACACAATGCCTTATGTTACATTACATAAATACACAATGCCTTATGTTACATTACATAGATACACAATGCTTTATGTTACATTACATAAATACACAATACCTTATGTTACATTACATAGATACACAATGCTTTATGTTACATTACATAAATACACAATGCCTTATGTTACATTACATAGATACACAATGCTTTATGTTACATTACATAAATACACAATGCCTTATGTTACATTACATAGATACACAATGCTTTATGTTACATTACATAAATACACAATACCTTATGTTACATTACATAGATACACAATGCTTTATGTTACATTACATAAATACACAATACCTTACGTTACATTACATAGATACACAATGCCTTACATAGTACATTTGAAAGTTGTTTAAAATGACATGCTCTATCTGACTCATGAAAGTTTAATTTGGAGTTTACTATCCCTTTAAGTGTGAGATTTTAGAGGCTTAAAAGCAGGCTTCTTATTAAGAGTTCAGTTATAAGGGTGTTTTTTTATGGAAGAGAGGTCCAAAGGACAGGTGTGGTAAAGGAAACGTCTTATAAGCGAAAGAGAATGGAGGTGGTAATGGTGACAAGAAAGTGTCATAAACTGGTCAGGTAGATTATTAAAAAAAAAATACATAGGAAGGTTCAGTGTAAGAGAAAGCTTTGTCCATAAGATGTCTAATTTTATATTTGATCTTCTAATTTAGTGAAGGAATTTTCTTGAAGAGTAGAAGAGGGTGAACAATGACGAGGTGGATAAGTCTGAAAAGAACATTTAAAATAGACTGTTATGGTGATCATCTCTTGACAGGGCAATTAGTAGGAATCAGACAAATATATGTTACGGATTTATAATTTTCAATTGTTGTTTTTTTTATTTGAATGACAGCTAATTACAAGATATGAGTTGCTCTGGGTACAATGACTTAGCATGTTAGCTTCTTTATTTGTTATAATTAAATCAGTAACATGACAACTTACTTGCTATTAAGCATTTTTTTTGTCCCAAGGGCTCTTGTAAACTGTCCTGACTTTAAACAGTTTTATCTGATCTCCTGAGTATATCACCAATCAAGAAACCCAATACAAATACATTCAAATAAAAAAGAAATCCTTTTACCATTTAATTACAGTTATATAAGGGGACATTTGTATAGATGTTACTAATATAAACATTTATTGTAAGTAAATTGTATTTAGCTCTATAAAATTACTCAGAGCCAGCTAATGCCTTATGTTATATTACATAGATACACAATGCCTTATGTTACATTGCATAGATACACAATACCTTATGTTACATTACATAGATACCCAATACCTTATGTTACATTACATAGATACACAATGCCTTATGTTTTATTACATAGACACACAATGCCTTATGTTACATTACATAGATACACAATACCTCATGTTACATTACATAGGTACACAATGCCTTATCTTACATTACATAGGTACACAATGCCTTATGTTAAAGTACATAGATACACAATACCTTATGTTACATTACATAGATACACAATACCTTATGTTTCATTACATAGATACACAATACCTTATGTTACATTACATAGATACACAATGCCTTATGTTACGTTACATAGATACACAATACTTTATGTTACATTAGATAGATACATAATACCTTATGTTACATTACATAGATACACAATGCCTTATGTTACATTACATAGATACACAATGCCTTATTTTACATTACATAGATACACAATGCCTTATGTTACATTACATAGATAGACAATGCCTTATTTTACATTACATAGATACACAATGCCTTATCTTACATTACATAGATACACAACACCTTATTGTTTCATTACATAGATACACAATGCCTTATGTTACATTACATAGATACACAAAACCTTATGTTACATTACATAGATACACAATACCTTATGTTACATTACATAGATACACAATGCCTTATGTTACATTACATAGATACACAATGCCTTATGTTACATTACATAGATACACAATACCTTATGTTACATTACATAGATACACAATACCTTATGTTACATTACATAGATACACAATGCCTTATGTTACGTTACATAGATACACAATACTTTATGTTACATTAGATAGATACATAATACCTTATGTTACATTACATAGATACACAATGCTTTATGTTACATTACATAGATACACAATGCCTTATTTTACATTACATAGATACACAATGCCTTATGTTACATTACATAAATACACAATACCTTATGTTACATTACATAGATACACAATGCCTTATGTTACATTACATAAATACACAATACCTTATGTTACATTACATAGATACACAATACCTTATGTTACATTAGATAGATACACAATGCCTTATGTTACATTACATAAATACACAATACCTTATGTTACATTACATAGATACACAATGCCTTATGTTACATTACATAAATACACAATACCTTATGTTACATTACATAGATACACAATACCTTATGTTACATTACATAGATACACAATACCTTATGTTTCATTACATAGATACACAATACCTTATGTTACATTACATAGATACACAATACCTTATGTTACATTAGATAGATACACAATGCCTTATGTTACATTACATAGATACACAATGCCTTATTTTACATTACATAGATACACAATGCCTTATGTTACATTACATAAATACACAATACCTTATGTTACATTACATAGATACACAATGCCTTAAGTTACGTTACATTACATAGATACACAATGCCTTAAGTTACGTTACATAACATAGGTACACAATACCTTATGTTACATTACATAGATACACAATGCCTTAAGTTACGTTACATTACATAGATACACAATGCCTTAAGTTACGTTACATAACATAGATACACAATACCTTATGTTACATTACATAGATACACAATACATTATGTTACATTAGATAGATACACAATGCTTTATGTTACATTACATAGATACTCAATGCCTTATTTTACATTACATAGATACACAATGCCTTATGTTACATTACATAAATACACAATGCCTTATGTTACATTACATAGATACACAATGCCTTATGTTACATTACATAAATACACAATGCCTTATGTTACATTACATAAATACACAATGCCTTATGTTACATTACATAGATACACAATGCCTTAAGTTACGTTACATTACATAGATACACAATGCCTTAAGTTACGTTACATAACATAGATACACAATACCTTATGTTACATTACATAGATACACAATACATTATGTTACATTAGATAGATACACAATGCCTTATGTTACATTACATAGATACTCAATGCCTTATTTTACATTACATAGATACTCAATGCCTTATTTTACATTACATAAATACACAATGCCTTATGTTACATTACATAAATACACAATGCCTTATGTTACATTACATAGATACACAATGCTTTATGTTACATTACATAAATACACAATACCTTATGTTACATTACATAGATACACAATGCTTTATGTTACATTACATAAATACACAATGCCTTATGTTACATTACATAAATACACAATGCCTTATGTTACATTACATAGATACACAATGCTTTATGTTACATTACATAAATACACAATGCCTTATGTTACATTACATAGATACACAATGCTTTATGTTACATTACATAAATACACAATACCTTATGTTACATTACATAGATACACAATGCTTTATGTTACATTACATAAATACACAATACCTTACGTTACATTACATAGATACACAATGCCTTAAGTTACGTTACATAGACACACAATGCCTTATGTTACATTACATAAATACACAATACCTTACGTTACATTACATAGATACACAATGCCTTAAGTTACGTTACATAACATAGGTACACAATGCCTTATGTTACATTTTAATTACATGTACAATTGAGGTGGTTGACAAATATAAGGGTAGTTGGACATCTGCTGCTGTTATGTGTAAGAAAAACTAGGTGGAACCTGAAAAGATCATGTGAATTTGTTTAGACCGTTCTTTTTGTATTGACAAAGCTATCTGCCCTTGAGACTGATTTCTTTATATATCACTAATTGCGCTTTACAAATTACATACATTTATTTTCTTTTGCTTTTCACTAAGGTTTAGAGTGAGACTTCATGATGTGATTTAGAGATAATTTCGGAAGTTATATTATAACAATATACTTTGGGAAAGTGGATCTTTAATAATCTTAATGACTAGCCTTCTTAACTTGATGATGTGTTTGATCAATTTAAATGTATAATTGTTCAATTTAAATGTGTTTTAATATCCTTTCTTCTGTTTTTACATGTAAGTGATCATGAGTTATCTAGGACAGTTTATTAGTTAATCTATGTGGTTCCTGATATCTTTATTAAAGGGACAATAAACACTTTGGGCTAGCTTAAAAGTGGAGCACTAAATTAACGCAAGCCTGCAAACAGGCAAATTAGCCCGCTTGCGGGTGCGTGATAATTAACCAGCCGAGCTCACGGTAGCAATTAGTGCCCCAAAAATTAGCCAGAGATTAGATCTCTGGTTAATTTTCTAAAAGTGCCCCAAATGCCCTCAAAATAAAGGGCATTTTCGTTTTTTATCTTTATTTTCTTTTAAAATAAATATAATTTTTTTGGGGCTTTAAAGTTGGTTGGAGTGGGATGTTAAAAAAAAAACGGGACTGAAAAGTGCCTTTACATTGCGGTCTATAGGAACTGTGTGTTCCTATAGACCTGCAATGTAAGTATAAATGTATATATATGTATATGCTTTTATACATATATATTTATATGTTAATATGTGTATATATACACATATTAACATATAAATACATATGTGTATATTCATATACATATATATTTAAAAATGCTCCCTATCGCTGAGCTACTTACCCCCTTTGCTGCGCGAGGTTCTGATGCCGTCTCTCATTAGTGCAATGCTTCCTAGCAAGACTCCTAATACCAGTGCACATTATTGTGCGCTGGTATTACAAAGCGGAGTGCTAATATCGATTGCACGCAAGCGATGTTTAGTGCTCCACTTGTAATTAAGCCCTTTGTAATAACAAGACATTTCTGTTGTCTTGCTATAGAATTAAATATCAACCAAGTCTAAACATTTTTAAAACAAATTAACATCTTGTGTGCTGCTTTTGTTTTTAAATAGCCAAACTCCACCCACTATTTGCTGTTCATGATTCAGAAAGGGCACACATTTTAAATAACTTTCCAATTTACTTACATCATCAAATTTTCATTCAATGTATAACTTACATCATCAATGCACAACTGGGTGGTAGCTCAACACTTTGGGTGAGCCAATGACAAAAGACTATCTCCCAGTAGTGCATTGCTGCTTCAAGGCCTACCTATGTACACTTTTAGCAAAAGATAGAAAGAGAAAAAAGCAAATAGGATAATAATAGTAAAATGGAAAGTTGTTAAACATGACATGATCCATACAAATCAAATGAAAGTTTAATTTTGACTTTAGTGTCCCTTTAATAATCAGTGTTTGCAAGATTAGTGCCTGCATCTAACAAAATGTAAGAAACCAGTGTGTATTTATCACAGCAGCAATGCAACCTCAATAAGAGGCTAAGGTTTTAATTGAGATTGTGAGGTACTGGTGGTGAAGCCAACGTGATGTGCAGTCAGAAGCTCATGTCATATACATGAGTATGATGATTGGACTTATCCTCTTCTGAAGCAGAATGGGGGTGTTCCATACCTAAACACCTTATATTACAATGGGTTAGATTACAAGTGGATCGCAAAAATATTAGCGCTGGTTTAAATAAATTGGTCTCCTATTCGATCTCACTTTTTACAAGTTTAAAGTAAAAAGTTAGCGCAAGAGCAAAAGCCTTAACATCTTTTAACATCTGGAGATCGGATAACACAACCATGTTAGCTCCCTTTCCCCAAAGACTTCTATGGGGCACTACAAAAGCCTCTTCTGGCTTTGGCTTGTGCGATACCTCAAAGGTGCGTCAGGACAACTGCACTAAAGCTAAAGGTACATTAAGAAATACTTTTAAATACCTTTGTTCTTCACTTACAAGAAAATGTTATTTTTATTTTTAAAGTGCAATAAAACAATTTGAGTTATGTGCATATTATAAAAGGGTCTATTGAGGCACACTGTCAGAAAGAATGCGCAATAATTGTACCTTTAGGGGAACAACAGCTTGTCACTGTGGCAGTACCCTCAAAGGTACGCCTGCTGTACACTTTAACATGGGTACAAATTGGTTCCCTTGCAGATTGTACCTTTCAAATCCAAATATGTACCTTTGGTGACTAGATTGGACCTCAGTGCTATGGTAACATAATGTACCCTTCAAAAATGGTGCAAATTTGGCTTTTTAAGGGTACTGCCCCAGTGACAAGCCATTGTTCCTCATGAAGGCAAATTTGTACTCAACACAGCATATTAAAATGCTGTTCCATCAAATTTATTATATAACATTCAAATATGCATTCATTGAATGTGTACTTTTTCTAAATGGAACTACTCAACATGTTTTTATAGAGTTTAAAATGAAACATTTCCTCTGTAATTTTAGTTAATACATTTGCTTTATCTTTAAGAGTTATCTTCTTGATGCTCT